>NC_053038.3:359574332-359882217 GCF_002575655.3 Aegilops tauschii subsp. strangulata
GGGTACTAATTTATGTATATATGTCCAACTTTAGTTTTATTTATGCTCAATGAAAAGCATGGGCCGTGTTCTAGTTTGCATTACACCTCCACGAGATGGTGACTGTTGGTCCTCAAGCAAACTCTTAGAGCATCTCCAGCCCCCAGGAGGCTATTTTCGCCGTGGGGGCGGTCAGGTTCCCAACCGCCGCCCCAAGTTGGCCCCATACGCCGTTTTTTGAAATCAAAACTCGGCTAAATTTTGTACAAAATGACACAAATTTGGACAAAATTCGGGCGGTTTTCATTGATATCTGTACAAACTTAAAGGCATAATTTAAAAACTTAGAAAAACTAAAACTACGCCGCCGCCCCGAGCCTACTACATGCCGAGGAGCTTGTAGAAGGCGGTGTAGTCGCCGCCGTCATCGTCATCGTCGTCGCCGTCGTCCTGCAAGCCGCCGCCGTCCTTGCTGCAACCCTGTCCTGGGTCGTCGTGGCGGACGGGGTTGGTCGGCGCCGGCGCCTCGTCGCTGTCGTCGAGGACGATGACGCCGCCCTCGTCGCGGCCGCGGCGCCGCGTGGCGATCTCCTCTAGAGCACGGCGCTGGCACTCCATCTCCCGCACGTAGCCGTCCCGCGCCCATTTCAGGCCGGTTTCGAGGTCGGCGGCCATGTCGACGTTGCTCCTGCTTGACGACGATGGGCGGCATCACCGGCTCCGTCTTCGGCCTGACCAGACGGGGATGGCCGCGGGGAGGGGAAGGTTGGCGGCGACCCTCGTTTACGACGAGGCTGCCAAGCGGCTGCGCCGGCGCTCCGGCGTCTCCTGGGGCTCGGCCTTGACGGCGGCGAGCAGCGTCGTTGTGCCGGAGGAGTAGGAGCCGGAGGAAGAGGAGGACGCCCTGGCCATGCGCCTCGGCAGCCACGAGTTGCCGCTCCTGCGCGAGAAAGAGGGCGCCGGGTATTCTAACACCGACGCGTTACCGCCCTCGATGTGCTCGAGAACGGCATGGAGCGTGCGCCCGGGGACGCCCCACCATTGACGGCGGCCGTCGGAGTTGTGGCGCCCCCTTGGCGCCGGCGCGCCGTTCGTGCACGCGAGCTGGTCGGCGTGGCGGCGCTGGAAGTACGCCGTCCACAGAGCGTGGCTGTCGGGGGCGTACCTCGACTGCTGCCGCACTTCCTCCGACGGCGCCGCCCGGATCCGCATGATCTCGGCACGGCGTTCAACGTCGAAGGACGGCGGGGGAACGGGGACGCCGCCGGCACTGAGCCTCCACCAGCCCGACACGCGCATGTCGGGCGGCGTCGGGTAGTTCGCCTCGTAGAGGAGGCACGCCTCCCACTCTTGCAGATGGCGGCGGCCGAAGCCGTTGGCCGCCGCTCCGTCGCCGGGGAGTCTCTCCGCCATCTGGCCAGGATTGAAACGGGGAAAGGGGAGAGGGTGCTCGGCGGCGAAGGAGAGAGGGGCGGCTTTTATAGCGGCGAAGGGGCGGCACGTGGGCGGCAACAGTGTGGACGCGTGGTGGGAAGGGGCGGGACGCGCGGCGGCTCGCCTTCATTGCGCCGCCCATGATCAATGGAAGGCTGACCGGCGGCAGCCTTGCCATTGATTCGCGCGGGAGCCGAGGCGATGGGATGAGGACGACGATGCAGTCGCTGACTCGGCGGGTCCACGCGGTGGGAATCTGGCGTGGGGAGTTTTGGCGTGTTTTTCCTTTCCCCCGGCGCCCCTGGTCGGCCCCCAGCGCGCTGGGTTCGGCCTGGGTCCGCCGGCGCCAATTTCGGCCCTAACCGGCGAAATTTGGGCTCCTGGGGCCGCGACTGGGCCTTTTTTTGGAGCCGGCGATAAAAAAGCAGCCTGGGGTGGCCTAGTGGGGGGGGGGGGGCAAGTGGAGATGCTCTTAGCTCTCAGCTCCTATAAGTCTAAAGCTAACTTAAAAAGGACACTACGCTACCAAATAGGTCAAACTGTGGGGAGTAGGCTAACCTCATTTGAACAGGGCAGCAAGGTAACATTGATTAATATGTGTAACATTCACAAAGGTCACATTCTAACATTTAGAGAAATAATGACGATAGCCCCTCAAAATACACCATATAAACAGAAGAAAAGCTTAACAGCACATTGCCACGGTTTTATTCGGTGAAAATAAACAGCATCTTACCTGAAGTAGCAATGTTATGAGGGTCATCAATGTCAGAGAAATCAATGCTGCTGACTCCATTTGAATTTAAACTGTCTTGCAGTTTTAGTGCCAGCTCATGAAGTGTCAATCCTTCTGAGGTATAAATGTTACGATACCTGAAACAAAAATATAGGTTCCATGTAAATGAATTAAAGATCCGAGATATAATTTTGAGATGGAACTTTTACAAACACTTTCATGAATGACACTTCAAGAACTTTTAACTCTTGCGAGTCAATAAATTTAAGTTAGACCCAGTTTCCATGTAAAATTGTGGTACTTACGGTTGTCGTCTTTTCCCCATTCCAGCATGGTCTTCAAACTGTGAAGGAGTAAGCTGAAGTCGAAAGAGAACAACACAACCATCCATTGGTTATTGGTTATTGAACATAATAATAAATGCATCCTAAAAACAACTTTATTGATTGCCAAGTTTAAGATAGTTACCTCTTCATTGCAGCAATCACAGACTATACCTGCTCCCCGTTTATAGCCTTGCTTTAGAACCTAAAATCAGAAGTGTGAGTGGTCTTAAGAATCCTTAAAAATTCTGCAAGTGTGGAAAAGGGCTAATATAGCCCATGCAACTATCTAAAAGACCTCTCCGTGCTTCAACTTGTAAGTCAACAAAGTAAGGTCTGGAAGGCCGCCTTCCTTGAAAACCAGCGGGTGCAAGGAGTTATCCCTGAGGCAAAAATAAGACACATGTCGATGATTATGCATCATTTCCATCTCATGGCATGTGAATACACAGCAAGATCCCCTAAATGTGACATGTCAAGAAAATGCTGCAGCTTGACCTTTTACCTCACTTTTGTTCGCCGCGGTTCTTTCGTCTTTGAGTCCATGTGGTGACTCAGGGGTGGCTCTTGAACAATTGAAATTGGGCTTGATAAAGAAAATGCTAGATCTATAGGATCGCACTCCGATGAGGTTGATATTACTGCAGCATCTGCTGCAAAATTAGGCTTTATATCCTCAGGACTAAGAGGATCTGTAATGTTCTCACTAGGAATTTCTACAGTGACACTTTTCATTGAAGTGCATGTAGATAGACCCGAAGTTCCTTTCTCAGGGCTTTTACTCAAGGTTGGAGCTGAAGTTTGAGTACTTCCTCGCTTATATTGCCACCGTGGCCTCCTGAATGCACTCCAGCTCAGGTTTGAGATGTGATTGCTAGTAGATTTTTTCAAGGAATTTGCCGAAGTAGTGGCTAAAGTTCTATGGCTTGTCACTCCTGCAGCCGACTCCTGCAAACTGGCAGTGGAGTTTGAATGAAAGCTGAAGTCAATCTGGTATTCTGATGGTTTATGACACTCAAAATGCATGTACTTACAAAAGCTTATATTAGAAAGTACACATTATAAAAATGGTAAAGTACACATTAATAAAATTAGTAAGATTCTGCTCGGAATTTAGAGTAGCTTATAAATTATAAAGGTAGCATAAATTTAGTCCCATCTGTACTGACAAATATATAGCATCGAGTTATATTTCCTTGGTTTAAATTAAGGGCTTATTCAGAGGTTCAAGCCCCCATCACCCCCACCCCCAACCCCACCCCAATGTGTAAATATCAGATAATGTAACAGAGCTCTTGAAAATATTAAGGAAAACTAATGGGTTTTTATGCTGAATACAGGCCAATGAATTTTGCGCGCACAGTAACTTACCGTTGAGTTGAACAATGATGTGAAGGCGCGTCAACAAAACCATTATTTTCCACTTGAAAAGAAGCTGAAATCGTCACAATACAGAGAAAAGGTAGACCAACATAAAGATTATCAGATCCTGAAATACAACCAAAAGTAAGAAAGCTTTGGGTCCTCAATGAAAATACCTTTCCACTTTCCATATTCAATCAGATTTGGAGCGAGACCAGTCTGTTCTTCAATCAGGTCCCCAAGCAAGTCAAGTCTTTTATATTTAAGTACTTGTATCAACTTATACAGCGAAATTCCACTGTCCAAAAATATATGATCATTTTGGTTGTTTGTTAACTGGCCAGCATGTTGCTCAAACTCACATGCATTCATTATCTACAATTGATCAAGCATCACAAGGTCAGGTTTGATTTTTCGGAGAATTCACAGGTACAGATATACAAGAATAGCAATGGTGCAGTGCTGCAGTCAAGATAACAGAATGCTCACATTACTGTAATCACATTGCATACAACCACAGGAATATCTCTGTCCGTCTATACGCCCAGTCATCTCCACCTAAGGACCGTCAAATGAAATTTATATGAATTAAATTATATAGGTTTTCAATCACCATTCCATGCTGAATCTACAACTACACTGCCTGAAGAAATAGCACTCACCCCATTCTTCTTGTAGGTCACCCTGAAACCTTCAAGAAGCCCAGTGGACAGCAATCCTCTGACATCCTTAAGTAAACTCTCTGGCTTGTACTTGGTTTCTGATGTTCGCACTGACTGATACTTCGTTTCCATCACTTTCACTTTCACATGGGTGGCTGTCGACAAGCCAATATCCCTAGGTCGATCACCAGTTGTGATCCTTACCTCAACCACATCAGGCATCTCATGGTCACCACGGGCTGCATTCTCGATCTGTTCTACTGCGTCTATCAAACTCAAGCTGTGTTCCGTAGAAGGCCATTCAATGCCATCCATAGGTTCCGCTTCGGAGGCTGGATTATTTCCCCTGATAAAAAGGAAGCATTATGACTGAACAATCCTGCAATGAGTCCCGAACTTCTAGTTTTACCACTCCAAACATCATAATCCCTCAATCTGGGCACTATTCTACAATTCTATCAGACTGCTATCGATTTGATGCAAGGGAAAAGACCTATTGTACCTTTGCTATGAAATGACACGAGTAGACAGAGTTCCAAACACAAGTCAGTCAGCGGAATTGCTAACCTCAAGTCAAGAAGAGACAAGCCGGCATTCGCCTCTTCGCTCGTAATATCGAAGTTGAAAGCCTGCTGCGCCGGCGCAGCCCAAGCAGGCTGCTCCGCCATCACGTCGCTAGCCTGAAGCAATTCCGGCTCCCTGCTCGCCGGCTGACCCTGCGCAAGGGGCGGACAGGTGGCGGCGGCGGCGGGCACCGTCATTGGCACTCCGGCGGCCTCACGGAAAGCCGCTGGGAATCTCTCGGCGGGCACCTCCCTGAGCGTGTGGAAGAGGTCGTAGAGCGAGGTGCCGTTGGGGAGGAAGATGTGGCCGTTCTGGTTCTTCGATTTCGCCCCCGCGTGCTTCTCGAACTCCACCGCCGACAAGGCCTGCGCGCGCAAACGAAACGAACCCCTCAATTTTCGCCCAAATCGGGCGGATCCTCCTCTCGAGACGGGCGCGGGTCGCGCGGCACTTACCTTGCCGCCGCGGCGATAGCCGCAGGACGAGTCGCAGGCGCAGGCGTAGCCGCGTTCGGCGACGAATCCCTCCAGAGAAGCCTGCGCGCGGCGAGTTTTTTCAGTGAGAATCCACGGGGAGGGGACGGAGCTGCGGAAGCGAGACGGGGGCGGGGGCGACGGCGAGCGCGCTCGAGTCGCGGGGTGTCGAGGAGAGAGAGAAGGGGGGCTTGGGCGTGGGTTGGACTGGCGAGGGACTACTCACGTTGTGCTTGGCGAAGCGGTACGTGACGGGGACGCCGAGCAGGAACGGCAGGAGGTCCGCGACGCCGTTAATTCTAACGGCTGCGCCGACTGCGTTTGCGCCGCCGCGCTGCTCCGGCTGCATCTCGGCGGCCTTGGCCTCTGCTGCGTCGTCGCGTGGGCGGTGCTGGTATAGGCTGTGCGCTACTTTCTCGGCGTCGTTACTCTCGCCGGCTGAGATTTCATCGACTGAATCGTTTGTTTCATACGATCTCTGATTCGACTGTGCTTCAAGCAGACTCTCTTGTGCGGATTACAGAGGAAGAGCCTGACACCAACCTTGAAGAGTCCACGGCACGAAGAAGATCACACCGGGTCGATTATATGTAGACATCCACCCGAATCGACGTCTTTGTTGCGGAAGCATCACCGGCCCAACGGAGACACATCCAACTCCCCTGCTTTGACAGGGAGAAAGGCAAACATGTCCACCCGATCTCGTCGCTAGATCTACATCGCCAAATCCAACTCATTGTTTTGCTGAGATTTCATCGGCTGAATCGTTTATTTCATACAATCTCTGATTCGATTGTGCTTCAAGCAGACTCTCTCGTGCGGATTACAGAAGAAGAGCCTCACATCATAAAGAAAAACAATGAGTCATCGAGTTATTTTTGCTTCGTCTCAACTTTTTTTATGCGAACGAAACTGTGATTGTGATTGGATGGTTAGGATAACATTGATATCCTAACCCATCAGTGTTAAGTCTTAAGTGTTTATATCGGAAAAGGCTTTCGCCTTGCTTTTTATATATAATAAAGCAATGATCGACATACAAGAAGCACACCACCTGACGCCCCGCACAAACCCAAGGCAGATACAAGGGAGCTGACGAACATCAATGCTGCTCCAAACAACGCAAAGCAAAAAACAAGTAGGCACAAGAGCATAGCTAAGGATCTAAAAAGCTCTTCACGTCACCGCGAGGAGATGACGCCGCAACTCGACGAACCAGGGACTCCAACACGGTGCTTCCAAGAAAGAAACGACGCCAAAGAGCCGCCACCGCCCGATCCAGGGAATCAAGGTTTTCACCGGAGTAGCATGAAGAATGCAGGGCCACCACGATGGAGCCTTCAAGAAGGGAGCGACACATGGACGCCGCTGACATCAGTCTGGCCCAAGCCAGACGAGGTTTTCACACCCGGCCACCACCCTCCGCCTCTGCCCGGGGTACGACCCTACATGAGAACGTCAGCCACACCACCACCGAGAACGTCGAAGGCCTACCCCCATGCCGCCCACGCGGCCATGATAGCAAGCCCATCAGCGCCCGAGCCACTAGCTCCGACCACGAGCCCGCAACTTCCGCCACCAAGGCCGCCGCCCTGCATCTAGACACTCTAGAGACCATCAAAGGCACGAGCTTTGAGCCGACCAACAGAACCCTAGCCATCAGAACCGCCGGTGACCGACTTGCCCCAAACAACGGTTAGCGACAAGGAGGCACTAGGCTGGGAAAAGGGGAGGGCAAACGGAGCTTGTCCAGGCTAGCGCACCCCTGCGTAGGTGACAGGTAGTATATCTACCCGTCCCTCCAGCAGCCTCCCCTACGTCACCCCTGAAACCCTATCACGGCCTCCGGCCAGAACCACGTGAGGAGGAGGCAGCCACCCGTCCGTCGGCGAGGGCAGCCAGATCGACCGCACCCTACCGCCAAAGAAGGCTTCCAGAGGAGCTCAACCACCACCACACCAGCTGCGTCTCCACGCCCTGGTCAGGTCCAGCCGGTGCCCAGCCACCCCACCTGACGGTGACCTGGACTAGGGGGTCCTAGCCTCGCTGGACTAATACATGGGTTGGACTGCCCATCAAGGAGGAGAGACTTCGGAGGCCTTCAATCTACCTCAGCTGAAGACTTGGTGCATACCTCAAGTATATCTGTAGATTCAGCATGTAATCCCTAGATGGCAACTGACCATGCGCAACCCTAGATACCTCTGGTGCCTATATAAACCAAAGGGCTTAGTCCATAGAGGATCATTCATACATTCATCATCGTCATACCCCTAGGGTTTAGACCACAGCTGACGATCTCGAGGTAGATCAGTTCTGTACTTTGATACTCTCATAATATAAGCAAGAGCATGACATAGGGTTTCACCTCCTTGGAGAGGGCCCGAACCTGGGTAAACGCAGTGTGTCCTCTATCTCTTGTTACTCATCGATTCGATCTAACAGCTCGGGCCCCCTACCCGAGGTCTGTCGGTTTTGACACCGACATTTGTGCTTTCATTGAGAGCTAGTTGTTTGGTCACCAAGGGTCGATGCTCGTCTACAGATCGATAGCATTATTGGCTGTGGTGGCATCTTTGTCCCCGGCCAACTTTTCGCCTTCGGCGGCATTTCACTGCATGCTGATCCGACCGACCATCTAGGCCGGGTCGAGAGCTTTGCTCCAAAAGTCATCACATTTGGAAGCCTAGGGTATACAGCAGACGCCCGAGGTGACTTAGTCCTTCCAGGAGGGACCCGGATCAGTTTGAAGACCCCTCAGACGCCGTGGCCCCGGAGTTGTCTTTCGACTGGGTCCTCGGATCCACCCCCTCCCTAGAGCCGACCCCGGAGGTAGACCGGTGATCGTCGCATCTAGCTTAAACGCTGGGTCCTCAGGCGCAGGCTTCGAGCCAAGCTCGTCTTTGGACACGGCAACAACGATTGTGTCATCAAACAACTGATGAAGTTGTTTCTCCCGCCTGCCAGGAAGCAGCCCGAACAAGCAAGAGGACGGAGGTATGTCGAGTAGCCCAGACAAACTATTCCAGATCAGCCCGGCTTACAGCCAAGTCCTGGACATCGATGAGCTCTCGCAAATAAACGAGGTGTTGGATCGAATCCAAAACCTGGCGATCTCACCCGCCGTTTACGATCAGATCGGATGTAGAGCCGACGATCGGGATTTTTTTATCCCACCCACCACCCACCTAGTCGCCACGTTCGAGGACTTAACCAACGCGCTTGATTATGGATCCGACGAAGCCACTGACATGGATGGAGATGTCTATGGAGATTCCAAAGCAAATCCATCTGCGGCCGCACCCCATACAAGGAATTGGGTCGCAATGTCTACATACGACATATACATGGTCGACACTCCCAAGGATTACTCCAAGGAGAAACCCAAAGAAAACCCTAAACGTCGCCGCCCGAAAAGGTGATCCAAGGGTTACAACGAAAACAAAAGGTGATCCAAGGGTTGTAATGTAAGAAACATCTTCCAAAGAAAATAGTCCCGCTATCGGTTCCTTTCTTTGGGTTATCATGCTTATCATGATCATGAAACCTCACCTCCGATCAATGTGGGAGGAAAATATTGAGGATTTAGTTCGGGGAAAGTTCCCGAACTCTATGGTATTAATGAACCAAAATTTTCACTTCCGTCGTTGCCGACCAATGTGATCCTTTAAGATTGCTAGCTTTCGGCTTCACCCAGTCTGAGGTACTTACGCGGATGACCCGGTAGTAACAATCGCAGAGGTGCTCCCTTTACCACCTAGCCGAACAATCGGGGACGTAGGGGTAAGCACAGGAGCCAGGCAACCCAGCTTGGCCAAAATCTTAAGTCAAATTGATGCATATTTGTGGATTTATAACGATGATTGCGGAAGGAGGCCCTCGTATATTAAATACAAACGCCGATGATATGTTTATTTTGACTCCGTTGCGACTGTTTATCATTTGAAAGTGGCCCATCGTCGGCTTCCACCCCCTTGTAGATGCTACACAGGGTGTTTTCGCAATAACAAAACAACCCTTAGCCGACGTCTCGGGGCCCGAAGGCGGTTGTGTCAGGGGAAACAAGGCAATCAGATATGCGGGCTTTATAACTTTCACTTAGTTATAGGAGCTTAAAACCGGGAGGCTAGTTACTAGCCCCGGTTAGTGTTCGGCGACAGTCGAGGTCATGCCGTAAACACTTCGTCCAATGTTATGAATGGCTCATCATTTAACACGGGGTGACCTCCATCGATCTTATAGTTTAACACAACCATCGGATCACTGACCAGTTTACGCTTATTGTGACAGTCAGTTTTTGCCTTTCTCCACTGAGGCACTTAACCAGTTGAACCGGAAGCACAATCGCAATGGTTCTCCCTTTACCTTTAGCCGAACAATCGGAAACGCAAGGGTAAGCACAGGAGCCGGGCAACCCAACTATTGACCGAAGACACAATTCGAAACTGATGCATATAAAGCAATACCCGAGAATGTTTTGCCGAATCTCTAAAGGTGTCCGGCGTTGCACTGCGAGACTTATACTAGAAACACACAAATAGTTTAAAAGTGCCATAGGCTTAAAAACCAAAAGACTTATGCGGCAACTCCACGTCCGAACTAAATCAAGTCAATCCAAAAATTGGTCTAAAAATGTGTTTTTGTCGTCTTTAACATGACACATCCGATCTCAAGACTGCAAGTGGGTCAAGATCGGACCCAGGCTATCCGGCTATTGACCACACACTCGAGTCGAGGAAGGAGTGATAGAAAAAGACTTTGCAACGAACAAGAAAAGACACACATATTATAAAATGGCTCATGTAAATTTAAGAGCCCCCAGCTAACATGGGGAAAGGGAGTTTCTTTTAACGAACAACTCACATGAGCACGGTCGAACCGAACACAAATTAAAAATTAAAAACTTTGGGCATGAAAGCGACTTAGCTGGTTAATGTGCTCGGCATCGACGACGCGGTCCGAGTTTACGGCGGGACGAGGTCCCAGCCCCTAAGCCGGTCCCGAGATGGAGGAGCGAAGAGCTCGGCATTCTGAAGTGGTGACATAACATGGCCAATGTGGCGAGGTGGAACCCCCAGTCGTCCGAGGCGACGGAGCAGGCCGGCAGTATCACACCAAAGTTCCCAGCGTGGGTTAATGAAGTGATGACGAAGCCCCCGGTCCAGCCGAGGTGATGTGGTACGTTAGTACGCCGAGGTGACAGCGCCGCCCAACCCGGATAATTTACCTGTGCATAGAAAATAGTGCAAGAAGGAGATAATAGTAATAATAATAAATTAAAAAATGTATCATAATAAATAATTTATGCAAAGTGAATAATTAAAGGAATATGGCCCGTGCGCCGAACACCCAACGAGGTAGAACCCTCTCGATGATGCCGAAGTCCCCGAGGCAACCGAACATGTCGGTATAGCAATTCGACCAACAAGGTGATCATGCGAGCCAATTTATGCTGATTGGGACGACGACGTCAGCTTGCCGAAGTGACCGCGCGACGCAGTCGAAGTCGATTACCTACACACATAAAATAGTGCGGTCCAAAAAATGATAATATAAATATATATAAAATCCTTGCATAATTTCTTTACGCAAAAATAATTTATTTAAAGAGATGTGGCCTGGCGCCGAAGCCAATGTTGATGCAGGGCGTCGGCGTGATGCAGTGAAGGCGTGACAAAGCCTGAATTTGCAGGGCGATCCGGGCTCTAGATGCGGCGTTCGCCGAACTGCGGACGGGAAACTGACCGAACCATCGCGCAACCATCATTTGATAGACCTGTGTACAGATGATGGAACAAACCTGAGTAATAATTCCTCGGGAACAATAAACCCAAACAAGAAAAAATTAATAGGATTAATAGCACCTGGTTTATTTATTGTAGCAATCCGAAGGAAAGTGGCTCCCAAAATTGGGACTCGATCCGCACACCCATTGCCCGATGGGCGATGAAGCGACGGCATGGCGATGCTGGCAAAGGTTGGCTCGCCGAGGCAAAGCCCCTGGTCCAGCTAACATGATGAAGCTGGTCGGCTGGTGATGCCGAAGTCTCCGGAGTAGGTTGATGAAGAGATGGCGAAGCCCCCGGTCCAGATGAGGTGACGGAGCAGGTTGGTAAGGAGACGTTGCAGCTACCATGTCAGCCGAGGTGTTGAAGCAGTTCGGCATGATGGACATCGGCTTGAAGAAGCAACAGTGCGGCCATGCTGACGCAGGTAATAACTTGTGACACGGACAATGCCGGTTTGATGAAGTGACCATGCGGTGATGCCGGTGTGCCCGCTCCGTGTAATCTGCGGAGCGGCGATGTTGGTGATGATTTATCCTTGGCGATTCCGAACTCTTGTTTGGTTCGCCGAGATGGGGATCCGAAGAAGTTGAGCTCGGCTCAACAAAGCGACGAAGTGTCTAGCGCAGGTCGGCAGCCGTGGAGCAATATTGCCGGACTGGTTTGACACCAGCGTGATGGTGAAGATTACCTCAGAGGAGGCTTAAAATTTTATGGGCACGCGTTTAAAAACAAAGCACAAGACCCTAGAAAAAAATTCCTTCAAAGAGGTTGTCCAATATCCCGTTCATGAAGAAACATGAACTCGGGCCGGATTCGTATTCGCGTAGAAAACAGATCTGAAAATTGGTCCACTCATCGGAAGGTTCCCGGAGTTTGAACCGTCGGATCGAGCTGAAATTTGGAGGGGTGGTAGATATGGGAATTCCGCAGCAGATGAACAGTCGGATCTTCCAAAGGACCTCCGAGCCGGGCTTTGGAAACCACGCCCTAAACTCGTCCGGATTCCCGTCCAGATTTGACAGGGCTCCGGTATATCGTAGATTGCCGGAGATTCCTCCACCGGAACTCGACGAAATTTTGCATTGTTGTTGTAGACTTAATTCCGCACAATTCCACCAAAGGAATCGTCAAAGCGATGCTCAAGGAGGTGGTGGTAGCGGATACAAGTTTGCTGTCCAAAAAAACAGCACGGTCACACGGGGGCAATGTTAACATTGAGCCCCCGGGCTCCATGGATGATTCCTCCATGATCTTGAGAGAGATCAGAGTTGATGTTGATGAAGGTCATTGTCTGAACATGATGATCCGACGTGGAGTGCTGTCCTCGGTCAAGCCAAGGTGATTAGTCGAGCCGGTGACGAAGATGCTGACGTTGCAGTTAATCTGCAGACGAGCCATTGATCCTTTGCCGATCACACAGCGGAACTCTCAATGAAAGCACCATTGTCGGTGTCAAAACCGGCAGATCTTGGGTAGGGGGTCCCAAGCTGTGTGTCATGGATCGATAGGCAACAGGAGACAAGGGACACGATGTTTACCCAGGTTCGGGCCCTCTCTATCGAGGTAATACCCTACTTCCTGCTTGATTGATCTTGATGAATATAGGGTTACAAGAGTTGATCTACCTCGAGATCATATGTTGTTCTAAGACCTAAGGGTATGATGAGTAATGTCATAATGATCTAGCGACTAGCCTGGCCTCAGCTTATATAATGTACTAGAGGCCTAGGATAACAAGAGTCCTAGTCGAATATGCCGGTGGATAGGAGTCCTTATCTTGATCACCAAGTCTTGTGGAATCTTCCTCGTGTATACATCGGCTGTCCGAACTGGCCCATGAGTAAATGGCCATGGGGGTCCTCGGCCCAATCCAATTGATCGGGAGAAGACGTGGTGAGTACCCCCTAGTCCAGGACACCGTCAACGGCCAGCACCTCGGGCACCGCCGATAACAGCGTTGCCCCCGACGCCATCGAGAACCTGGGCGAGGACGTTCAAGCCTCACCCGTCCAACATAACGGGACCGCTGGAACGCCCGTGGAGGAAAACCTCGGGGATATGTGCACCTTTGATGATAGGTCGGACAAGGATTACCTCCTGATACATCTCCAACGTATCTATAATTTATGAAGTATTCATGCTGTTATATTATCATTCTTGGATGTTTTACAATCATTTTATAGCAACTTTATATCATTTTTTGGGACTAACCTATTGACATAGTGCCCAGTGTCAGTTGATGTTTTTTGCTTGTTTTTTACATTGCAGAAAATCAATATCAATCGGAGTCCAAATGCAGCGAAACTTTTTGAAGATTTTTATGGACCAGAACACCCAGGATGGGCCAGAGAAGTACCAGAGGGGTGCCCCGAGGGGGGCACAACCCACTTGGGCGCGCCTGGGGGCCCAGGCACGCCTTGGTGGGTTGTGCCCACCTCGGTGGCCTCCCACACCCCCTCTTTGCCCTATAAATTGTCAGATATTCCAAAAACCCTCGGGATAACCCTAGATCAGAAGTTCCGCCACCACAAGCCTCTGTAGCCATGAAAAACCAATCTAGACCATGTTCCGGTACTCCGCCGGAGGGGGAGATCATCACCGGTGGCCATCTTCATCATCCCGGCGACCACCATGATGAGGAGGGAGTAGTCCACCCTCGGGGCTGAGGGTTTGTACCAGTAGCTATGTGTTTATTCTCTCTCTCTCTCTCTCTCTCTCTCTCTCTCTCTCTCGTGTTCTTGAGATGTCACGATCTTGATGTATCGCGGGCTTTGTTAATATAGTCGGATCATATGGTGTTTTCCCCTCTCTATCTTTGTTGTGATGAATTGAGTTTTCCCTTTGAGATTTCGTTTTATCGGATTGAATACTTTTATGGATTTGAGAGCACTTGATGTATGTCTTGCATATGAATACCCGTGGTGACAATGGGGTATTATATTGATTCACTTGAGATATGTTTTGGCACTCAACTCGCGGATTCCCAAGGTGACATTGGGGTAATCTATGCATAGGGGTTGATGCACGTTTTCGTCTTTTGTTTTCTGCGGTAGAAATCGTGGGGCACTCTTTGAGGTTCTTTGTGTTGGATTGAGTATTATGAATCTGAATTTGCTTTGGTGTAATTTTAGTACGAACTCTTGATAGATCGATCGGAAATAATAACTTGAGTTCTTTTAGTATGAACTCTTGATAGATCGATCGGAAAGAATAACTTGGTGTTATTTTAGTACGAACTCTTGGATAGATCGATCGGAAAGAATAGCTACAAAGAATGTCTTCTTTATGTTCTCCGCTAGATAGGAACTTTGGAGTGATTCTTATCGCACTTTGAGGGATGGTTATATGATCCAATTAGAGTAGCATTGTTGAGAGATTGCACCAGCGAAAAGTACGGACCCTAGGCCGCATTTTCAAGCATTGCAATACCGTTTGTGCTCACTTTTTTTACTTGCTACCTTGCTGATTGTTATTGTTCATATTACAAAAAATCAATATTTACTATCATTACTACACTTATATCACCATCTCTTCGCCGAACTAGTGCGCCTATACAAATTACCATTGTATTTGGTGTGTTGGGGACACAACAGACTTTTTATTATTTGGTTGCAGGGTTGTTTGAGAGAGACCATGTTCATCCTACGCCTCCCACGGATTGATAAACCTTAGGTCATCCACTTGAGGGAAAATTGCTACTGTCCTACAAAACTCTATGCTTGGAGGCCCAACACAAGTCTACAAGAACAAGTTGTGTAGTAGACATCAAGCTCTTTTCTGGCGCCGTTGCCGGGGAGGTGAGTGCTTGAAGGTATATCTTTAGATCTTGCAATTGAATCTTTTAGTTTCTTGTTTTATCAGTAGTTTGGTTTATAAAAGAAAACTGCAAAAAAATGGAATTAAGGTTGCATCATATTATTCATCTTTATAATGTATTTCATGAAAATGATGGAAAGGAAAATTGTGCTCAATTGATAGAAGAAGAATTCAATAGAATGTTTGGTATAAATAATGAGCATGAATGCAATGTTGTTAGTATGAATTCTTTGAATATCCATGATGCTAATGATATGCAAAGCCATAAGCTTGGGGATGATATGTTTGATGAAGATGATATTTTTAGTCCCTCAAGATTTGATGTGCAAATTTGTTATAATGATTGCGTGCCTCCTATTTATGATTATTATAATGATGAAAGTGGATTTGGAGAGGTCATGGCTTTATTTAGTGATGAATCCCCCATCTTGGATGAGGCTTCAATTGACTATGATAACAAAGTCGCTATCTATGATGATTATGGTGATGACATGTATGCTATAAAGAATAATGATAACCATGAAACTTGTCATAATGATTTTAATTTTAACTCTTATGATAGTTATTTTGTTGACTTTGCTCCCACTACTATTCATGAGAATAAATTTGCTTATGTGGAGAGTAATAAAAAATTTATGCATGTGGATCATGAAAAAGAATGCTTTATGTGAAAGTTATATTGTTGAATTCATTCATGATGCTACTAAAAATTATTATGAGGGAGGAACTTATGCTTGTATGAATTGCAATAATATCAAGTTTCCTCTCTATGTGTTGAAAATCTTGAAGTTATGTTTGTTTTGCCTTCCTCTGGTAGTTGATTCTTGCTCTCATGAACTGTTTGATCACAAAATCCCTATGCATAGGAAGTGGGTTAGACTTAAATGTGCTATTCATATGCTTCATGATGCTCTTGTTACGTTTCAATTCTTATCTTTTATGCGAGCATCATTGAACTCATCATGCCTAGCTAAAAGGCATTAAAGAAAAGCGCTTGTTGGGAGACAACCCAACATTTACCCCTATTGTTTTTGTGTGTTCACATGATTAAGCTACTGTATTAATAATTTTTATTGCTTTTGTTTTAATAAAGTGCCAAGTAAAGCCTTTGGGATAGTGTGGATGATAGTTGACTTGATTCTGTCCAAAAACAGAACCTTTTGCGCTCAGTCCAGGAATTTTGAAAATTGACTGGAACGTGATTTTGATCTGAATTTTTTATAGGTGATAGATATACAAATTCCCTATGTTTCCTAATTTTCCAGAATTTTTGGAGTAGCAGAAGTATGGTTGGAGTACATATTACTATAGACTGTTCTGTTTTTGACAGATTCTGTTTTCAATGCGTAGTTTGCTTGTTTTCTAGTTTCTATGGCTTATATTGGTCAATATAAATTGTGGAAGTGATATTCTACAGTAGGCATTGTGTGAGAACAATTATGAATCTTGTCTTTGACAGTACCAAAGTGAATGGTTTGCTCTTTATCATACTAACCTATCTCATGAAGTTCCGTTAAGTTTTGTGTGATTGAAGTTTTCAAGTTTTGGGTGAGACATCGGTATGAGGAGAATAAGTAGTGACAAGACCCTAAGCTTGGGGATGCCCAAGGCACCCCAAGTTAATATCCAAGGAAGGTCCAAGCAACTAAGCTTGGGGATGCCTCGGAAGGCATCCCCTCTTTCGTCTCCAACATTACCGGTAACCTCACTTGGAGCTATATTTTCATTCGTCACATGATATGTGTTTTGCTGGAGCGTCATTTTATTTTGCTAGTATTTTCTTGCTGTTATTTAGAATAATGTTTTGTATCTTTTATTTCAATAAAAGTGGCAAGGATAGCCTATACCATGCTTATTTTGCGAGTATATGAGTTGCTGTTTCAAAACAGAAAGTTTGTCGCTGTTGCAAAAATTCCCAAGAAAAGTCAGAATGTGATAAAATGTTGAAACTTTTTGAAAAATAAGCTCTGATAAATTTTCTACAGTGTGTAAAATTTTCAGAATTTTTTGAGTTGAATAAGTATTGATGTTCTTGTATTCTTTACAGATTGTACTGTTTTGACAGATTACTGTTATGTTTGCATTGTTTGCATATGTTTGCGTGTTTAATGATTCTATTTGAGGATAGGAGTATTAAATATGCAGAGGCATTTCGTATGCAATGTTGAATAATAATTTTAGTGATTTGCTACAGTAGAGAATGATAAGGTTATTGCATTCATTTATACTAACTTATCTCATGAGTTCTTGTTGAGTTTTGTGTGGATGAAGTTTTTAAGATTTAGGGAAACCGTAATATGAAAGGAATTAAGGAGACACAAAATCTCAAGCTTGGGGATGCCAAAAGCATCCCAAGGTAATATTTCAAGAAGTCTCAAGCATCTAAGCTTGGGGATGCCCCGGTAGGCATCCCACCTTTCTTCATCAACAATTATCGGTTAGCCTCGGTTGAGCCTAAGTTTTTGCTTCTTCACATGATGTGTGCTATTCTTAGAATGCCATTTTTTTGTTTTTTTGCTATTTTAATAAAATACTTAGATATGAAAGTTTTTAAATAAGAAAGAGTCCTCACATAGCTACCTATTTAGTTAACTACTCGCTTGATCTTCATTTATATCTTTTTGGAGTAGTTTGTCATTTACTCTTGTGCTTCACTTATATCCTATGAGTAAATTGTTGAATGAATTCAATATCATGAAGTTGAAATTATATGTTCATAGCATGCCTAGTAGTAGCTTCACATTGGGTTTAGAAAGTGAAATCTTTTGAAGCTTGACAATCACAATATTGGTCATACAAGCAATTCATAAATGATTAATATAAGGAAGAGAACTTTCACATGCAAATACATTATCTTGGACATCTTCTATGATTGTGAATACCCATTAATTATTTTCAAACTTGAGCAAATTAGTTGAAGTTGGACAAGGAAGACAACGTAATGAGTTACGTTTGGGTATATTTGCATAGAAGTTATATTGTTATGGATCCTCCAACATGTGGTGTTTGCCTAGGATCTTTTGCTAGCCAAAAATTCGTACTAAGTAGAGATACTACTTGTGCATCCAAAAAAACCTTAAACCAGTTTCTTGCCATGAGTGTCCACCATACCTACCTATGGATTGAATAAGATCCTTCAAGTAAGTTGTCATCAGTGCATAAAGCAATAAAAATTGCTCCTAAATATGTTTGATCTTTTATTGTAAGGGAAAATTGAGCGTTGTACGAACTTGTGATGGCAAAGTAATAAAAGCGACGGACTGCATAATAAAGGTTGCTATCATAAGGGGTAATATAACGTGGCGTTCCTTTGCATTAAGAGCTTGGGCATCCAAATAAAAAGTGCATGGCAACCTTTGCTTCCCTCTGCGAAGGGCCTATATCTTTTACTTTTCAATATTTACTTTTATGCAAAGAGTCAATAGTATACATTTGAGGAAATATGCCTTAGAGGCAATAATAAAGTTATTATATATTTCCTTATATCATGATAAATGTTTATTATTCATGCTAGAATTGTATTAACCGGAAACATAATACTTGTGTGAATACTTAGACAAACAGAGTGTCACTAGTATGCCTCTACTTGACTAGCTCGTTGATCAAAGATGGTTATGTTTCCTAGCCATAGACATGGGTTGTCATTTGATTAACGGGATCACATCATTAGGAGAATGATGTGATTGACTTGACCCATTCCGTTAGCTTAGCACTCGATCGTTTAGTATGTTGCTATTGCTTTCTTCATGACTTATACATGTTCCTATGACTATGAGATTATGCAACTCCCGTTTACCGGAGGAACACTTTATGTGCTACCAAACGTCACAACGTAACTGGGTGATTATAAAGGTGCTCTACAGGTGTCTCCGAAGGTACTTGTTGGGTTGGCGTATTTCGAGATTAGGATTTGTCACTCCGGTTGTCGGAGAGGTATCTCTGGGCCCACTCGGTAATGCACATCACTTAAGCCTTGCAAGCATTGCAACTAATGAGTTAGTTGCGGGATGATGCATTATGGAACGAGTAAACAGACTTGCCGGTAACGAGATTGAACTAGGTATTGAGATACCGACGATCGAATCTCGGGCAAGTAACATACCGATGACAAAGGGAACAACGTATGTTGTTATGCGGTCTGACCGATAAAGATCTTTGTAGAATATGTGGGAACCAATATGAGCATCCAGGTTCCGCTATTGGTTATTGACCAGAGACGTGTCTCGGTCATGTCTACATAGTTCTCGAACCCGTAGGGTCCGCACGCTTAAAGTTTCGATGATAGTTATATTATGAGTTTATGAGTTTTGATGTACCGAAGGTTGTTCGGAGTCCCGGATGTGATCACGGACATGACAAGGAGTCTCGAAATGGTCGAGACATGAAGATTGATATATTGGAAGCCTATATTTGGATATCGGAAGTGTTCCTGGTGAAATCGGGATTTTACCGGAGTACCGAGGGGTTACCGGAACCCCCCGGGGGCTTAATGGGCCATAGTGGGCCTTAGTGGAGAAGAGGAGAGGCGGCTAGGGCAGGGCCGCGCGCCCCTCCCCCTCTAGTCCGAATAGGACAAGGAGAGGGGGGCGGTGCCCCCCCTTTCCTTCCTCTCTCCCTCCTCTTTCCCCCTTCTCCTAATCCAACAAGGAAGGGAGGGAGTCCTACTCCCGGTGGAGTAGGAATCCTCCTGGCGCGCCTCCTCCTGGCCGGCCGCACCTCCCCCCATGCTCCTTTATATACGGGGCAGGGGGCACCCTAGAGAGACAGCAATTGATTTGATCTTTTAGCCGTGTGCGGTGCCCCCTCCACCATAGTCCACCTTGATAATACTGTAGCGGTGCTTAGGCGAAGCCCTGCGTCGTAGAACATCATCATCGTCACCACGCCGTCGTGCTGACGAAACTCTCCCTCAACACTCGTCTGGATCGGAGTTCGAGGGACGTCATCGGGCTGAACGTGTGCTCAACTCGGAGGTGTCGTGCGTTCGGTACTTGATCGGTCGGATCATGAAGACGTACGACTACATCAACCGCGTTGTGCTAACGCTTCCGCTTTCGGTCTACGAGGGTACGCGGACAACACTCTCCCCTCTCGTTGCTATGCATCACCATGATCTTGCGTGTGCGTAGGAATTTTTTTGAAATTACTACGTTACCCAACAACATTCTCATTTCAACCTCAACTATTCTGTAGTTGGCATGCATCATGTGGTGGGGAAAGATCTAGGCACATATGACCAGTCAAATATACTTGATCATGATTTATTATTGTTGACAATTATCTTTATGATAAATAAGTTGGGAGGCGAAATATTAAGCCCCTATCTTTCTCTGTGTTCGATGGATGCCATTTGTTCTGAGAATATGCTTTGAGTAGTAGCAATCATGGAAGACTATATGATGATTGAGTATGTGGAGCTCTTACTTAGACTTTGTTGAATAAGTTGAATTGCAATTGCTTGGTGACTGAGAACATAGGTTGTTGAGTTTCAAGATAATTCATTGTTTGAACCTTAACATGTGAATTGGTTGCTACTTTAACATGAGAAGTTTTATAAGAAAGATTTGCTATTATGATGCTAGGAAAAGTGATTGAAATTGTCACTGATCGAACTTGTGCACTTTGCTGGCATTCACACTTCATAAAATATTTCTTTTATCATTTACCTACTCGAGGACGAGTACGAATTAAGCTTGGGGATGCTGATACGTCTCCAACGTATCTATAATTTACGAAGTATTCATGTTGTTATATTATCATTCTTGGATGTTTTACAATCATTTTATGGCAACTTTATATCATTTTTTGGGACTAACCTATTTACATAGTGCCCAGTGCCAGTTGCTGTTTTTTGCTTGTTTTTTACATCGCAGAAAATCAATACCAAACGGAGTCCAAACGCAGCGAAACTTTTTGGATATTTTTTATAGACTAGAACACCCAGGATGGGCCAGAGAAGTACCAGAGGGGTGCCCCTAGGGGGCACAATCCACCTGGGTGCGCCTGGGGCCCAGGCGCACCCTGGTGGGTTGTGCCCACCTCGGTGGCCTCCTGCACCCCCTCTTCGCCATATAAATTGTCAAATATTCCAAAAACCCTCGGGATAACCCTAGATCAGAAGTTCCGCCGCCATAAGCCTCTGTAGCCACGAAAAACCAATCTAGACCCCGTTCGGGCACTCCTCCGGAGGGGGAGATCATCACCGGTGGCCATCTTCATCATCCCGGCGGCCACCATGATGAGGAGGGAGTAGTCCACCCTCGGGGCTGAGGGTTTGTACCAGTAGCTATGTGTTTAATCTCTCACACTCTCATGTTATTGAGATGTCACGATCTTGATGTATCGCGGGCTTTGTTAATATAGTCGGATCATATGGTGTTTTCCCCTCTCTATCTTGTTGTGATGAATTGAGTTTTCCATTTGAGATTCATTTTATCAGATTGAATACTTGTATGGATTTGAGAGCACTTGATGTATGTCTTGCATATGAATACCCGTGGTGACAATTTAGAGACATTACAACCAAGCACTCTTCCAGCCCTCGAAGGCCATCAGCGTTTTTGGACGTCGGATCTATGGTCATATCAGTTTTTGGCCGTTGGATTAACCTCTGAGCGCCACAGTTTACGCGAATGGGAATGGGCCGCCGCTCCTGTAACAAAATTGGTGTTATCTGGTTAACTGGGCCAACCTCGGCCTTTTAGGGAAGGCAAAACAAGCGACGCTGCACAGATTCCTCCTCTTGCGAGTCGCTACCTCTCCGGCGGCGTCTACCCAAGGTCCGGTCGCCGCCGCGTTGATATCCCCATACCCGGGGTGTCACGATGTCTCCCTTCCGTCAGCTTTCTCTTGATCTGGCACCTTGTACCAGGCAAGCCCTACCCACCTGAGATTGTCCTTCGCCTCATTTGCTTCCCATCCTTGATGGTCTGTCAGCCCTTGCTACCTCTTGAGCATGCGTTGGTTTTCCCTTGAAGAGGAAAGGGTGATGCAGCAAAGTAGCCTAAGTATTTCCCTCAGTTTTTGAGAACCAAGGTATCAATCCAGTAGGAGACTACACACAAATCGCTAAGTACCTGCACAAACAATCAAGAACCTTGCAACCAACGCGATAAAGGGGTTGTCAATCCCTTCACGGCCACTTGCAAAAGTGAGATCTGATAAAACATAATAAGATAAATATTTTTGGTATTTTTGTTGTATAGATTGAAAAGTAAAGATTGCAAAATAAATAGTAAACTAGAATTATAGATCGGAAACTTATATGATGTAAAGTACACCCGGGGCCATAGGTTTCACTAGTGGCTTCTCTCAAGATAGCATATATTACGGTGGGTGAACAAATTACTGCCGAGCAATTGAAAGAAAAGCGCATAGTTATGAGAATATCTAGGCAAGATCATGAACATAGGCATCACGTCCGTGTCAAGTAGACCGAAATGATTCTGCATCTACTACTATTACTCCACACACCGACCGCTATCCAGCATGCATCTAGAGTATTAAGTTCATAAGAACAGAGTAACGCATTAGGCAAGATGACATGATGTAGAGGGATAAACTCAAGCAATATGATATAAATGTTGGAAATATGCCCTAGAGGCAATAATAAATTGGTTATTATTATATTTCCTTGTTCATGATAATAGTTTATTATCCATGCTAGAATTGTATTGATAGGAAACTCAGATACATGTGTGGATACATAGACAACACCATGTCCCTAGTAAGCCTCTAGTTGACTAGCTCGTTGATCAATAGATGGTTATGGTTTCCTGACCATGGACATTGGATGTCGTTGATAACGGGATCACATCATTAGGAGAATGATGTGATGGACAAGACCCAATCCTAAGCATAGCATAAAAGATCGTGTAGTTCGTTTGCTAGAGCTTTTCCAATGTCAAGTATCATTTCCTTAGACCATGAGATCGTGCAACTCCCGGATACCGTAGGAGTGCTTTGGGTGTACCAAACGTCACAACGTAACTGGGTGACTATAAAGGTGCATTACGGGTATCTCCGAAAGTGTCTGTTGGGTTGGCACGGATCGAGACTGGGATTTGTCACTCCGTATGACGGAGAGGTATCTCTGGGCCCACTCGATAATGCATCATCATAATGAGCTCAATGTGACTAAGGAGTTAGCCACGGGATCATGCATTATGGTACGAGTAAAGTGACTTGCCGGTAACGAGATTGAACAAGGTATTGGGATACCGACGATCGAATCTCGGGCAAGTAACGTACCGATTGACAAAGGGAATTGTATACGGGATTGATTGAATCCTCGACATCGTGGTTCATCCGATGGGATCATCGTGGAACATGTGGGAGCCAACATGGGTATCCAGATCCCGCTGTTGGTTATTGACCGGAGAGGTGTCTCGGTCATGTCTGCATGTCTCCCGAACCCGTAGGGTCTACACACTTAAGGTTCGGTGACGCTAGGGTTGTAGAGATATTAGTATGCGGAAACCCGAAAGTTGTTCGGAGTCCCGGATGAGATCCCGGACGTCACGAGGAGTTCTGGAATGGTCCGGAGGTGAAGAATTATATATAGGAAGTCAAGTTTTGGCCACCGGGAAAGTTTCGGGGGTCACCGGTATTGTACCGGGACCACCGGAAGGGTCCCGGGGGTCCACCGGGTGGGGCCACCTATCCCGGAGGGCCCCATGGGCTGAATAGGGAGGGAAACCAGCCCCTAGTGGGCTGGGGTGCCCCCCATGGGCCTCCCCCTGCGCCTAGGGTTGGAAACCCTAGGGGTGGGGGGCGCCGCACCTGACTTGGGGGGCAAGTTTCCCCCCTGGCCGTCGCCCCCCCTTGTAGATGGGATCCAGGGCTGGCGCCCCCCCCCTTGGGGGCCTATATATAGTGGGGGGGGGGGAGGGCAGCAGTATGACAACCCCTGGCGCCTCCCTCTCTCCCCTGCAACACCTCTCCCTCTCGCAGAAGCTTGGCGAAGCCCTGCCGAGACCCCGCTACTTCCACCACCACGCCGTCGTGCTGCTGGATCTCCATCAACCTCTCCTTCCCCCTTGCTGGATCAAGAAGGAGGAGACGTCGCTGCTCCGTACGTGTGTTGAACGCGGAGGTGCCGTCCGTTCGGCACTCGGTCATCGGTGATTTGGATCACGGCGAGTACGACTCCATCAACCCCGTTCATTGGAACGCTTCCGCTCGCGATCTACAAGGGTATGTAGATGCACTCCTTTCCCCTCGTTGCTAGTATACTCCATAGATGGATCTTGGTGATGCGTAGAAAAATTTTAAATTCTGCTACGATCCCCAACAGTGGCATCATGAGCCAGGCCTATGCGTAGTTACTATGCACGAGTAGAACACAAAGCAGTTGTGGGCGTAGATGTTGCCAATTCTTCTTGCCGCTACTGGTCTTATCTTGTTTCGGCGGTATTGTGGGATGAAGCGGCCCGGACCGACCTTACACGTACTCTTACGTGAGACAGGTTCCACCGACTGACATGCACTAGTTGCATAAGGTGGCTAGCGGGTGTCTGTCTCTCCCACTTTAGTCGGAACGGATTCGATGAAAAGGGTCATTATGAAGGGTAAATAGAAATTGGCATATCACGTTGTGGTTTTACGTAGGTAAGAAACGTTCTTGCTAAAAACCTATACAAGTCACGTAAAAAAAAACTTGCAACAACAATTAGAGGACGTCTAACTTGTTTTTGCAGCATGTGCCTTGTGATGTGATATGGCCAAAAAGGATGTGATGAATGATATATGTGATGTATGAGATTGATCATGTTCTTGTAATAGGAATCACGACTTGCATGTCGATGAGCATGACAACCGGCAGGAGCCATAGGAGTTGTCTTAATTTATTGTATGACCTGCGTGTCAATGAAAACGCCATGTAATTACTTTACTTTATTGCTAACCGTTAGCCATAGTAGTAGAAGTAATAGTTGGCGAGACAACTTCATGAAGACACAATGATGGAGACCATGATGATGGAGATCATGGTGTCATGCCGGTGACGAAGGTGATCATGTCGCGCCTCAAAGATGGAGATCAAAGGCGCAAGATGATATTGGCCATATCACGTGACTTTATGATTTGCATGTGATGTTTATCATGTTTACATCTTATTTGCTTAGAACGACGGTAGCATAAATAAGATGATCCCTCACTAAAATTTCAAGAGACGTGTTCCCCCTAACTGTGCACCGTTGCGAAGGTTCGTTGTTTCGAAGCACCACGTGATGATCGGGTGTGATAGATTCTAATGTTCGAATACAACGGGTGTTGACGAGCCTAGCATGTACAGACATGGCCTTGGAACACATGCGAAACACTTAGGTTGACTTGACGAGCCTAGCATGTACAGACATGGCCTCGGAACACAAGAGATCGAAAGGTCGAACATGAGTCGTATAGTAGATACGATCAACATGGAGATGTTCACCGATGATGACTAGTCCGTCTCACGTGATGATCGGACACGGCCTAGTTTGACTCGGATCATGTATCACTTAGATGACTAGAGGGATGTCTATCTGAGTGGGAGTTCATTAATCAGATGAACTTAATTATCATGAACATAGTCAGAAGGTCTTTGCAAATTATGTCATAGCTTGCGCTTTAGTTCTACTGGTTAAGATATGTTCCTAGAGAAAATTTAGTTGAAAGTTGGTAGTAGCAATTATGCGGACTGGGTCCGTAAACTGAGGATTGTCCTCATTGCTGCACAGAAGGCTTATGTCCTTAATGCACCGCTCGGTGTGCTGAACCTCAGCGTCGTCTGTAGATGTTGCGAAACATCTAACATACACGTTTTGATGACTACGTGATTGTTCAGTGCATAATGCTAACGGTTTAGAATTGTGGCACCAAAGACGGTTTTTGAAACGTCGCAGAACATATGAGATATTCCGAAGACTGAAATTGGGATTTCGGACTAGTGCCCACGTCAAGAGGTATGAGACCTCTGACAAGTTTCTTAAACCTGCAAACTGAGGGAGAAAAGCTCAATCGTTGAGCATGTGCTCAGATTGTCTGAGTACCACAATCGCTTGAATCGAGTGGGAGTTAATCTTCCAGATGAGATAGTGATGGTTCTCCATAGTCACTGCCACCAAGCTATTAGAGCTTCGTGATGAACTATAACATATCAGGGATAGATATGATGATCCTTGAGCAACTCGCGATGTTTGACACCGCGAAAGTAGAAATCAAGAAGGAGCATCAATTGTTGATGGTTAGTAAAACCACTAGTTTCTAGAAGGGCAAGGGCAAGAAGGGATACTTCATGAAACAGCAAATCATTTGCTGCTCCAGCGAAGAATCCCAAAGTTAAACCCAAACCCGAGACTAAGTGCTCTTGTAATGAGGGGAACGGTCACTAAAGCAGAACTACCCTAGATACTTGGTAGATGAGAAGGCAGGCAAGGTCGACAGAAGTATATTGGATATACATTAAATGAATGTGTACTTTACTAGTACTCCTAGCAGTACCAGGGTATTGGATACCGGTTCGGTTGCTAAGTGTTAGTAACTCTAAATAAATGCCGCAGAATAAACGGAGACTAGCTAAAGGTGAGATGACGATATGTGTTGGAAGTGTTTCCAAGGTTGATGTGATCAAGCATCGCATGCTCCCTCTACCATCGAGATTTGGTGTTTGCGTTGAGCATGATTGGATTATGTTATCGCAATACGGTTATTCATTTAAGGAGAATAATGGTTACTCTGTTTATTTGAATAATACCTTCAATGGTCTTGCACCTAAAATGAATCTCGATCGTAGTGATACACATGTTCGTGCCAAAAGATATAAAACAGTAATGATAGTTCCACATACTTGTGGCACTGCCATTTGAGTCATATTGGTATAGAACGCATGAAGAAGCTCCATGTAGATGGATATTTGGACTCACTCGTTTTTGAAAAGATTGAGACATGCGAACCATGTCTATTGGTATATATGCATGAAGAAACTCCATGCAAATGGATCGTTTGTACTCACTTGATTTTGAATCACTTGAGACATGCAAATCATACCACATGGGCAAGATGACTGAAAGGCCTCGTTTTCAGTAAGATGGAACAAGAGAGCAACTTATTGGAAGTAATACATTTTGATGTATGCAGTCCAATGAGTGCTGAGGCATGCAGTGGATATCGTTATGTTCTTACTTCACAGATGATTTGAGTAGATGCTGAGAATATTTACTTGATGAAACACAAGTCTGAATTATTGAAAGGTTCAAGTAATTTCAGAGTGAAGTTGAAGATCGTCGTGACAAGAGGATAAAATGTCTATGATATGATCATAGAGATATCTGAGTTACGAGTTTGGCACACAATTAAGACATTGTGGAAAGTGTTTCACAATTAATTCCGCCTGGAACACCAGAGTGTGATGGTGTGTCCGAACATTATAACTGCACCCTATTGGATATGGTGCATACCATGATGTCTCTTATCAAATTACAACTATCGTTTATGGGTTAGGCATTAGAGATAACCGCATTCACTTTAAAAGGGGCACCACGCAATTCCGTTGAGACGACACCGTTTAGAGAAACCTAAGTTGTCGTTTCTTAAAAGATTGGGGCTGCGATGCTTATGTGAAAGAGTTTCAAGCTGATAAGCTCGAACCCAAAGCGGATAAATGCATCTTCATAGAAAACCCAAAACAGTTGGGTATACCTCCTATTTCAGATCTGGAAGCAAAAGTAATTGCTTCTAGAAACAAGTCCTTTCTCGAGGAAAAGTTTCTCTCGAAAGAATTGAGTGGGAGGATGGTGGAGACTTGATAAGGTTATTGAACCGTCACTTCAACTAGTGTGTAGCAGGGCACGGGAAGTTGTTCCTGTGGTACCTACACAAATTGAAGTGGAAGCTTATGATAGTGATCATGAAACTTCGGATCAAGTCACTACCAAACCTCGTAGGTCGACAAGGATATGTACTACCCCTGAGTGGTACGGTAATCCTGTCTTAGATATCATGTTGTTAGACAACAATGAACCTACGAGCTATGGAGAAGCGATGGTGTGCCCATATTCCGACAAATGGTTAGAAACCATGAAATCCGAGATAGAATCCATGTATCAGAACAAAGCATGGACTTTGGTGAACTTGCCCGATGATCGGCAAGCCATTGAGATAAATGGATCTTTAAGAAGAAGACGGACATGGACGGTAATGTTACCGTGTATGAAGCTCGACTTGTGGCAAAGAGTATTTTCACAAGTTCAAGGAGTTGACTACGATGAGATTCTCTCATCCGTAGCGATGCTTAAGTCCATCGGAATCATGTTAGCATTAGCTGCATTTATGAAATCTGGCAGATGGATGTCAAAACAAGTTTCCTTACCAGTTTTCGTAAGGAAAGGTTGTATGTGATACAATCAGAAAGGTTTTGTCCATCCTAAGGATGCTAAAAGGTATGCTAGCTCCAGCGATCCTTCCATGGATTAGAGCAAGCATCTTGGAGTCAGAATATACACTTTGATGGAGTGATCAAAGTTTTTGGGTTTATACAAAGTTTGTTAGAAACTTGTATTTACAATAAAGTGAGTGGGAGCGCTACAACATTTCTGATAAGTATATGTGAATGACATATTGTTGATCCGAAATGATGTAAAATTTCTGGAAAGCATAAAGGGTTGTTTGAAAGGAGTTTTTCAAAGGAAGACCTGGATAAAGCTGCTTACATATTGGGCATCAAGATCTATAGAGATAGATCAAGACGCCTGATGATACTTTCAAAGAACGCACACCTTGACATGATTTTGAAAGAGTTCAAAATAGATCAGCAAAGAAGGAGTTCTTGGCTGGGTTACAAGGTGTGAGTATTGAGTAAGACTCAAGACCTAACCACAGCAGAAGAGAGAGAAAGGACGAAGGTCGTCCCCTATGCTTTAGACATAGGCTCTACAGTATGCTATGCTGTGTACCGCACATGAAGTGTGCCTTGCCATGAGTTGGTCAAGGGGAACAATGGTAATCCGGGAATGGATCACATGACAGCGGTCGAACTTATCCTTAGTATCTAGCGGACTAAGGAATTTTCTCGATTATGGAGGTGAAAAGGAGTTCGTCGTAAAGGGTTACGTCGATGCGAACTTTGACACTAATCCGGATGACTCTGAGTAGTAAACCGGATTCGTATAGTAGAGCAGTTATTTGAAATGGCTCCAAGTAGCGCGTGGTAGCATCCACAAGATGACATAGATATTCGTAAAGCGCACACGGATCTGAAAGGTTCAGACCCGTCGACTAATAACCTCTCTCACAAGCATAACATGATCAAACCATAACTCATTGAGTGTTAATCAGATAGTGATGTGAACTAGATTGTTGACTCTAGTAAACTCTTTGGATGTTGGTCACATGGTGATGTGACCTGTGAGTGTTAATCACATGGTGATGTGAACTAGATTATTGACTCTAGTGCAAGTGGGAGACTGTTGGAAATATGCCCTAGAGGCAATAATAAATTGGTTATTATTATATTTCCTTGTTCATGATAATCGTTTATTATCCATGCTAGAATTGTATTGATAGGAAACTCAGATACATGTGTGGATACATAGACAACACCATGTCCCTAGTAAGCCTCTAGTTGACTAGCTCGTTGATCAATAGATGGTTACGGTTTCCTGACCATGGACATTGGATGTCGTTGATAACGGGATCACATCATTAGGAGAATGATGTGATGGACAAGACCCAATCCTAAGCATAGCATAAAAGATCGTGTAGTTCGTTTGCTAGAGCTTTTCCAATGTCAAGTATCATTTCCTTAGACCATGAGATCGTGCAACTCCCGGATACCGTAGGAGTGCTTTGGGTGTACCAAACGTCACAACGTAACTGGGTGACTATAAAGGTGCATTACGGGTATCTCCGAAAGTGTCTGTTGGGTTGGCACGGATCGAGACTGGGATTTGTCACTCCGTATGACGGAGAGGTATCTCTGGGCCCACTCGGTAATGCATCATCATAATGAGCTCAATGTGACTAAGGAGTTAGCCACGGGATCATGCATTACGGTACGAGTAAAGTGACTTGCCGGTAAAGAGATTGAACAAGGTATTGGGATACCGACAATCGAATCTCGGGCAAGTAACGTACCGATTGACAAAGGGAATTGTATACGGGATTGATTGAATCCTCGACATCGTGGTTCATCCGATGAGATCATCGTGGAACATGTGGGAGCCAACATGGGTATCCAGATCCCGCTGTTGGTTATTGACCGGAGAGGTGTCTCGGTCATGTCTGCATGTCTCCCGAACCCGTAGGGTCTACACACTTAAGGTTCGGTGACGCTAGGGTTGTAGAGATATTAGTATGCGGAAACCCGAAAGTTGTTCGGAGTCCCGGATGAGATCCTGGACGTCACGAGGAGTTCCGGAATGGTCCGGAGGTGAAGAATTATATACAGGAAGTCAAGTTTCAGCCACCGGGAAAGTTTCGGGGGTCACCGGTATTGTACCGGGACCACCAGAAGGGTCCCGGGGGTCCACCGGGTGGGGCCACCTATCCCGGAGGGACCCATGGGCTGAAGTGGGAGGGAAACCAGCCCCTAGTGGGCTGGGGCGCCCCCCATGGGCCTCCCCCTGCGCCTAGGGTTGGAAACCCTAGGGGTGGGGGGCGCCCCACCTGACTTGGGGGGCAAGTTTCCCCCCTGGCCGCCCCCCTTGTAGATGGGATCCAGGGCTGGCGCCCCCCCTTGGGGGCCTATATATAGTGGGGGGAGGGAGGGCAGCAGTATGACAGCCCCTGGCGCCTCCCTCTCTCCCCTGCAACACCTCTCCCTCTCGCAGAAGCTTGGCGAAGCCCTGCCGAGACCCCACCACGCCGTCGTGCTGCTGGATCTCCATCAACCTCTCCTTCCCCCTTGCTGGATCAAGAAGGAGGAGACGTCGCTGCTCCGTACATGTGTTGAATGCGGAGGTGCCGTCCGTTCGGCACTCGGTCATCGGTGATTTGGATCACGACGAGTACGACTCCATCAACCCCGTTCATTGGAACGCTTCCGCTCGCGATCTACAAGGGTATGTAGGTGCACTCCTTTCCCCTCGTTGCTAGTATACTCCATAGATGGATCTTGGTGATGCGTAGAAATTTTTTAAATTCTGCTACGATCCCCAACAATAAACCCCATCTTTTTATCCTCGATGGCAACAATACAATACGTGTCGGTTCCCTTTCTGTCACTGGGATCGAGCACCGCAAGATTGAACCCAAAGCTAAGCACTTCTCCCATCGCAAGAAAGATCAATCTAGTAGGCCAAACTAAACCGATAATTCGAAGAGACTTGCAAAGATATCAAATCATGCATATAAGAATTCAGAGAAGAATCAAATATTGTTCATAGATAATCTTGATCATAAACCCACAATTCATCGGATCTCGGCAAACACACCGCAAAAAGAATTACATCGAATAGATCTCCAAGAACATCAAGGAGAACTTTGTATTGAGAACCAAAGAGAGAGAAGAAGCCATCTAGCTAATAACTATGGACCCGAAGGTCTGTGGTAAACTACTCACACATCATCGGAGAGGCTATGGTGTTGATGTAGAAGCCCTCCGTGATGGAATCCCCCTCCGACGGAGCACCGAAAAAGGCCCCAAGATGGGATCTCATGGGTACAGAAGGTTGCGGCGGTGGAAAAGTGGTTTCGTGGCTCTCCTGGATGTTTTCAGGGTATAAGAGTATATATAGGCGGAAGAAGTAGGTCGGTGGAGCTACGAGGGGCCCACGAGGGTGGGGGGCGCTCCTACCCCCTGGGCGCGCCCTCCTGCCTCGTGGCCACCCTGTTGCTTCCTTGACTTCCATCCAAGTCTCCTGGATTGCGTTTGTCCCAAGAAAGATCCTCGCGAAGGTTTCGTTTTGTTTGGATTCCGTTTGATATTCCTTTTCTGCGAAACACTGAAATAGGCAAAAAAACAACAACTTGCACTGGGCCTTCGGTTAATAGGTTAGTCCCAAAAATAATATAAAATAGCACATTAAAGCCCATTAAACATCCAAAATAGATAATATAATAGCATGGAACAATAACAAATTATAGATACGTTGGAGACGTATCAAGCATCTCCAAGCTTAATTCCTGCTTGTCCTAACATAAAAACAGAATTTTTGATGTGGAATGCTACCTAACATAATTTTCAATGTAATTCTCTTTATTGTGGCATGAATGTTCAGATCCGAAAGATTCAAGACAAAAGTTTAATATTGACATAAAAATAATAATACTTCAAGCATACTAACTAAGCAATTATGTCTTCTCAAAATGACATGGCCAAAGAAAGCTCATCCCTACAAAATCATATAGTTTGGCTATGCTTCATTTTCATCACACAAAATGCTCTCATCATGCACAACCCCGATGAGAAGCCAAGCAATTTTTTCATACTTTAGTATTCTCAAACTTTTCCAACTTTCACGCAATACATGAGCGTGAGCCATGCACATAGCACTATGGGTGGAATAGAATATGATGATGGAGGTTTTGTGGAGGAGACAAAAAAGGAGAAGGTCTCACATCGACGCGGCTAGTCAACGGGCTATGGAGATGCCCATCAATTGATGTCAATACGAGGAGTAGGGATTGCCATGCAACGGATGCACTAGAGCTACAAATGTATGAAATCTCAACAAAAGAAACTAAGTGGGTGTGCATCCAACTTGCTTGCTCACGAAGACCTAGGGCATTTGAGGAAGCCCATCGTTGGAATATACAAGCCAAGTTCTATAATGAAAAATTCCCACTAGTATATGAAAGTGACAATATAAGAACTCTCTATCATGAAGATCATGGTGCTACTTTGAAGCACAAGTGTGGAAAAAAGGATAGTAGCATTGTCCCTTCTCTCTTTTTCTCTCATTTTTTGGGCCATCTCTTTTTTTGGCCTTTCTCCTTTTTTTTATTTGGCCTTTCTCTTTTTTTATTTGGCCTTCCGTTTTTTTCCTCACACGGGACAATGCTCTAATAATGATGATCATCACACTTCTATTTATTTACAACTCAAGGATTACAACTCGACACTAGAACAAAATATGACTCTATATGAGTGCCTCCGGCGGTGTACCGGGATAGGCAATGAATCAAGAGTGACATGTATGAAAAATTATGCATGGTGGCCTTGCCACAAATACGATGTCAACTACATGATCATGCAAGGCAATATGACAATGATGAAGCGTGTCATAATAAACGGAACGGTGGAAAGTTGCATGGCAATAGATCTCGGAATGGCTCTGGAAATGCCATAATAGGTAGGTATGGTGGCTGTTTTGAGGAAGATATAAGGAGGTTTATGTGTAATAGAGTGTATCATATCACGGGGTTTGGATGCACCGGCGAAGTTTGCACCAACTCTCAAGGTGAGAAAGGACAATGCACGGTACCGAAGAGGCTAGCAATGATGGAAGGGTGAGAGTGCGTATAATCCATGGACTCAACATTAGTCATAAAGAACTCATATACTTATTGCAAAAATCTACAAGTCATAAAAACCAAGCACTACACGCATTCTCCTAGGGGGATATATTGGCAGGAAAAGACCATCGCTCGTCCCCGACCGCCACTCATAAGGAGGACAATAAAAGAACACCTCATGCTTAAAATTTATCACACAACATTTACCATACGTGCATGCTACGGGACTTGCAAACTCCAGCACAAGTATTTCTCAAATTCACAATTACTCAACTAGCATGACTCTAATATTACCATCTTCATATCTCAAAACAATCATCAAGTATCAAACTTCTCATAGTATTCAATGCACTCTATATGGAAGTTTTTATTATACCCATCTTGGATGCCTATCATATTAGGACTAATTTTATAGCCAAAGCAAATTACCATGCTGTTCTAAAAGACTCTCAAAATAATATAAGTGAAGCATGAGAGATCAATAATTTCTATAAAATAAAACCACCACCGTGCTCTAAAAAGGTATAAGTGAAGCACTAGAGCAAAAATTATCTAGCTCAAAAGATATAAGTGAAGCACATATAGTATTCTAATAAATTCCGATCCATGTGTGTCTATACAAAAGGTGTGTACAGCAAGGATTATTGTGGTAAACTAAAAAGCAAAGACTTAAATCATACAAGACGCTCCAAGCAAAACACATATCATGTGGTGAATAAAAATATAGCCTCAAGTAAAGTTACCGATAGACGAAGACGAAAGAGGGGATGCCTTCCGGGGCATCCCCAAGCTTAGGCTTTTGGTTGTCCTTGAATTTTACCTTGGGGTGCCTTGGGCATCCCCAAGCTTAGGCTCTTGCCACTCCTTATTCCGAAATCCATCAAATCTTTACCCAAAAACTTGAAAACTTCACAGCACAAAACTTAAACAGAAAATCTCATGAGCTTCGTTAGTGTAAGAAAACAAACCACCACTTTAAGGTACTGTAATGAACTCATTATTTATTTATATTGGTGTTAAACCTACTTTATTCCAACTTCTCTATGGTTCATACTCCCCGATACTAGCCATAGATTCATCAAAATAAGCAAACAACACACGAAAAACAGAATCTGTCAAAAACAGAACAGTCTGTAGTAATCTGTATCAAACGTATACTTCTGGAAGTCCAAAATTCTGAAATAAATTGGTGGACGTGAGGAATTTATCTATTGATCATCTGCAAAAAGAATCAACCTAAAATCACTCTCCAGTAAAAAATGGCAGCTAATCTCGTGAGCGCTACTTTTACAGCAAGATCACAAAGACTTCACCCAAGTCTTCCCAAAGGCTCTACTTGGCACAAACACTAATTAAAACATCAAACCACATCTAAACAGAGGCTAGATGAATTATTTATTACTAAACAGGAAAAAAAGCAAGGAACAAAAATAAAATTGGGTTGCCTACCAACAAGCGCTATCGTTTAACGCCCCTAGCTAGGCATAAAAACAAGAATAGATCTAGGTATTATCATCCTTGGCATGCAATTATTCAATTGAAAACTTATAACCCTTAGGGGTTTCTTTCTTTTTATTGATGATCAAACTCCTAGGAAATAAATCAAGAAATTCATTTGTAGCAAAAGGTTCCTTAATGATCGCGAAAAAGTTGGGGTGAACACTTATTGATTTGAGATCTTCATTCTTCTTACTAGAAGATTCACCCTTATTTTTAGGAACATACATAAACTTGGCAACTTTGGTAGGAGGAGGGTTTGAAGTGTTTCTCACGGCAGAAAAGGCAGACCCTAAGTTGGTAATAATATCCTCAAGTTTATCAATTCTAGTAGAATCTTGATCTATCTTTTCATGAACTATGGGTTCTTTTTCTCTAAAAAAATTCAGAGTAACTCCTACCTTAGATCCATATTGGGTGATTTGGTTGTGGATCTTTTTATCCAAATTCTCGATCAACTCTATAGTGGCAACATTATTTTCAATAATTTCAAGCCTTTGCATCACATGTTCCAAAGTTAAAATAGTTCCATTAACCAAAAGAGGTGGTGGCCCAAACGAATCTATCATAGCATTATAAGAATCAAAAGTATGGCTACCCAAGAAATTCCCTCCGGTAACGGTATCAAGAATATATCTGTTCCAAGGAGTGATGCCTACATAAAAATTGCGAAGAAGAACGGAAGTAGATTGCTTCTTAGTGGATCTATTCTAAGCATTGCAAATTCTATACCAAGCATCTTTTAGATTTTCTCCCTCCCTTTGTTTAAAATTAAGAACTTCATTATCGGGAGTACTAACAATGATAGAAGGACTGGCCATGACGGTGAAACAAATGATCTAACACACGGACATACAAGAAGCAAGCAAAAAGAGACGAATGGAAAAGGGCGAATAAAACGGCAAGGGTGAAGTGGGGGAGAGGAAAACGAGAGGCAAATGGCAAATAATGTAATGCGAGGGAGAAGAGTTTGTGATGGGTACTTGGTATGTCTTGACTTGAGCGTAGATCTCCCCGGCAACGGCGCCAGAAATCCTTCTTGCTACCTCTTGAGCATGCATTGGTTTTCCCTTGAAGAGGAAAGGGTGATGCAGCAAAGTAGCGTAAGTATTTCCCTCAGCTTTTGAGAACCAAGGTATCAATCCAGTAGGAGACTACATGCAAATCGCCTAGTACCTGCACAAACAATCAAGAACCTTGCAACCAACGCGATAAAGGGGTTTTCAATCCCTTCACGGCCACTTGCAAAAGTGAGATCTGATAAAACATAATAAGATAAATATTTTTGGTATTTTTGTTGTATAGATTGAAAAGTAAAGATTGCAAAATAAATAGTAAACTAGAATTATAGATCGGAAACTTATACGATGTAAAGTAGACTCGGGGGCCATAGGTTTCACTAGTGGCTTCTCTCAAGATAGCATATATTATGGTGGGTGAACAAATTACTGCCGAGCAATTGATAGAACAACGCATAGTTATGAGAATATCTAGGCATGATCATGAACATAGGCATCACGTCCGTGTCAAGTAGACCGAAACGATTCTGCATCTACTACTATTACTCCACACATCGACCGCTATCCAGCATGCATCTAGAATATTAAATTCATAAGAACAGAGTAACGCATTAGGCAAGATGACATGATGTAGAGGGATAAACTCAAGCAATATGATATAAACCCCATCTTTTTATCCTCGATGGCAACAATACAATACGTGTCGGTTCCCTTTCTATCACTGGGATCGAGCACCGCAAGATTGAACCCAAAGCTAAGCACTTCTCCCATTGCAAGAAAGATCAATCTAGTAGGCCAAACTAAATGGATAATTCGAAGAGACTTGCAAAGATATCAAATCATGCATATAAGAATTCAGAGAAGAATCAAATATTGTTCATAGATAATCTTGATCATAAACCCAAAATTCATCGGATCTCGGCAAACACACCGCAAAAAGTATTACATCAAATAGATCTCCAAGTCAAGGAGAACTTTGTATTGAGAACCAAAGAGAGAGAAGAAGCCATCTAGCTAATAAGTATGGACCCGAAGGTCTGTGGTAAACTACTCACACATCATCGGAGAGGCTATGATGTTGATGTAGAAGCCCTCCATGATCGAATCCCCCTCCGGCGGAGCGCCGAAAAAGGCCCCAAGATGGGATCTCACGGGTACAGAAGGTTGCGGCGCTGGAAAAGTGGTTTCGTGGCTCTCCTGGATGTTTTCAGGGTATAAGAGTATATATAGGCGAAAGAAGTACGTCCTTGGAGCTACGAGGGGCCCATGAGGGTGGGGGGCACGCTTACCCCCCTGGGCGCGCCCTCCTGCCTCGTGGCCACCTTGTTGCTTCCTTGACTTCCACTCAAAGTCTCCTGGTTGTGTTTGTTCCAAGAAAGATCCTCGCAAAGGTTTCGTTCCGTTTGGATTCCGTTTGATATTCCCTTTCTGCGGAACACTGAAATAGGCAAAAAACAGAGATTTGCACTGGGCCTTCGGTTAATAGGTTAGTCCCAAAAATAATATAAAAGAGCATCTTAAAGCCCATTAAACATCCAAAATAGATAATATAATAGCATGGAACAATCAAAAATTATAGATACATTGGAGACGTATCAGCCCTCCCAAACCTGTCGCTATTGGCGGCTACATACCTGGGGCTCTGCCACAACATCAGAGGTGATGGCAACATCGACAACAACGGAGGAATCTGGCACCACGCCCTCCTCATCTATCAGACCGGCGTTCCTCCTTCGCAGTGACTGGTCCCTAGGAAGCAGCGACGTAGTGCGACACGTGTGCCGCCTGCACCTTCACCTTGGCCAGATTCGGCACCGTACCCTGTCTGTCTTGGTTTTGTCATGGCAGATGTCCTAGAGAAAGGACTTAGTCGTGGAGCCATCGCTACGGGTTAACTTAAAGGGGTTAAAGCGGACAAGGGACACAAGAGAGTTTTATACTAGTTCGGCCCCTTACGATGAAGGTAAAAGCCTACGTCTAGTTGTGATGGAATTGCTGGGGTTTCGATGACCAGGGAGCGAATACGCTTTTGCCTGAGTCTCGAGTCGTTGTCTGTTGTCCTTGAACCGCCGCCGGGTCGTCCCCTTATATACATGGGTTGACGCCCGTCGGTTTACAGAATCTCGAGGCCGGCTCATAATCGTGTCCGGCTCGGTCTCTGCTACTTCTATCTTACAACACAAGTTTACATATCAATGCCGGTTTATGTCTACAGGCCTTAAACCGGCTTTGGGCCCTGGGCCTCCATAAAGCATCACCGTCTGTCTTCATGGACTTCAGATACAGATGAACTACTTATGGGGTTAACCCGGCCTCTCCTGGCCGGTTTACGCCCAGTGGTAATATCCCCAACATTAGGCCCCAGATTGATTTGAACTGGTTCACGTCAATCCTCAATGCTTAAGAAATTTTCTTCTTCAACATCTTCACATGATCTTGTAAACCGCCGTGACATCATCTTCTAGGATCATGGTAAACCGCCGTGACATCACCTGTTATTTAAAACTGTGTATAATCCACCTTCATTAACGAGCCTCCGACAATCGAGGCAAGAGAGCTGTCACATATCCCATTTTTTGGGCTCCTCGATTCTCGCACCTGCCACTTATCCATTTAGCTTATAAATAAGGCCGAGGAGTTCTTTTCACTTTTCCCCCCTCGTGCCTCTTCGCATTGTCTTCTTCCTCGCGCCGACCAACCCTTCGAGCTCCACCGCCGCCGTCGGTCTTCGCATCTGCCTCAACAACGGCCGCTGCATCAGCCTGATCGCACCAGAGAAACGCGGCGATCCTCCGCTGCTTCCTCATCACCAGTAAGTTCCTCTTCTCCTCACTCTAGATCCGCCATTAGGGTTGAGTGTTCATCAGAGTTCTTCGAAGTTCTTGGAGCTGTTCTTCCCTGTTCCTCTTTAGTAACACCAATGGCTAGTTAGATCTGATATTTTCCAGTGCCCTTGTAGTTTAAACTCCCTTTTCCTCGTTAGGGCATCTGCTTTGTATAAAACTTATCTGAACTTTGCTGAACTGTTCGAACACTTGAAATTAGGTCAGAACATATTTTGATTTTCCAACGCACAGCATATATGAAATTACTATGCCAAGCTGTGAAACTTGTTTTTCTTTCACTTATGCCTCTTAGATCTGTATCTTCAATACCATATTAGGCGGTTTAACTTCACAGAAAAAATGATGACCCGGTAGATACCATTAGTCCCCTGTTGAACCGCCAATGCATTACACTGTTTCCATTGTCAGATTCCGGTTTACGAATAACCAAATCCGGTTTATCAATATGCTTGTATCCTTATACCGCTGTATACACTACTAGGAAAAGGGCTATAGATGGAATGGCCACTAATGGCGCACCAGACATGTGGTGCGCCACTACTATATAGAAGTGGCGCACCATGGGATGGTGCGCCATTAGTAACAAATTTTTTTCCAAACATACTAATGGCGCACCAGCCTCATAGTGCGCCACTACTATATTTTTTATTTTTTTGCAAAACTACTAATGGCGCACCAGGGAACAGTGCACCATTACTAGTTTAATCTAGTAATGGCGCACTGTTCCCTGGTGCGCCATTAGTGTTTTTTTTGTAAAACTACTAATGGCGCACCACCAGCAGGGGCGCCATTAGTAACCAGGGTTACTAATGGCGCATTTGTTGGTGGTGCGCCATTAGTAACCTGGGACGAGCTAGATATTTTGGACAGCCACACTACCCACTCACTTTCGCCACTTCATTCTCTCCACCTCCTCCTCCAAGCTTGTCTCGGCTGCCTCCTCCTCCTCACCTCATTTGCCTCATAAATTCATCCAAATTAAGTGGTTAAATTACCTTTTTTTGATAGGTAAGTAAGGGGGAAGCTATCTTTATGTTGTTCTCCCTCCAACAACGTGCACATGCACTTTTTATGGCCTAGCTAGACCTATGTATGTTTGTGGTGTTGCATATGTTTGTGGTGTTGGATATATGTTTGTGTTTGCAGGTACCGGTATTTGAAATGCGATAGTTGCCAATATTTTGCCGGAATGTTGATTCATTTCCGTTTCGGCGAGAATTTTTGCACTATGCATTCTTTTTGGTCCTATTTTTAGGGAAAGTCATGCCAAATTTTTTCTTGGTTCTAAAATATCGTTTTGCTCTACCCCGCAGGCGACCATGGTCCGCATGATGACCGAAGGCATCGTGAATAGGTTTTTGAGCTCCGCGAAGGCCAAGATGCTTGAAAAGAACAAGACAGAGATAAGATGTCCGTGTCGAAGATGCAAGCTGAAGAGCCTTATTGCGGACCCGGATTCCGGGCAAGTGCGGGACCACCTGCTCTTGCATGGTTTCATGGATGGTTATCGGTGGCAAGGTGATGAAGATGACTATGAAGTCGTCCATGGGGGCCGGGCAAGAAATGAGGAAGGGCAGCAAGACAACCACCGCGGCTTGGGCGGGCGAGAAGACGAAGAATCTCCAGGACATGATCACGACGGTGATGCTGTACACAGTCATCATGTAGAAGATGCCGGACATGATGATGAGGAAGATGCGGGAGCAGACGAAGGGCATGATCATGAAGATGAAGATGCCGGCGGAGCAGACGACGATGGACCATCGATGGGCTGGGTGCAGGACCCTCATATTCAAGAGTTGCTTCTCAAGCAGACAGATAACGCAAGAGCTACCGCCCGAGAGAAAGCCAAGCTGGATCAACTGGAGATAAACGCGGTTACTCCATTGTATGAAGGATGTAGGCCCGAGGATACCAGGCTGAAAGTAATGCTCGTGGCTCTGGAGATGAAGGTAAAACACAAAATGACCGACGCATGCTTCGAGAGAACATGTCATTCTGGCACGAACGTCTTCCCAAGGGGAACAAGTGCCCGACCAGTTTCGAGGAGGCGAAGAAAATCGTGTGTCCTCTGGATTTACCGCACGTGAAATACCATGTGTGCATGAACAATTGCATCATTTATCGGGACGAGCACGCGGAGTCTACCATATGTCCGGTGTGCGGCGTCACTCGATACAAGAAGAGGAAGAAAGCTCCTCGAAAAGTGGTGTGGTACTTTCCGATCACTCCTCTTCTGCAGCGGTATTTCGCGGACCCTAAGGTAGCAAAGCTCCTGCATTGGCACGCGGATAGGGAGGAGAAGAAGCGAGAAGATGACGGAAATGATCCGGAGTAAATAAAAAAGACAAGATGCTGAGTCACCCTAAGGATGGGAGCCAGTGGCAAGCGTTGAACTTCGAACACCGAGAATTTGGGAAGGATCCAAGGAACATCGTGCTGGGCGCGAGCACCGATGGAGTCAATCCGTTTGGCAGCCAGAGAAGCACACATAGCACCTGGCCTGTGTTTGTGTGGATGTACAACCTTCCCCCTGGTTGTGCATGAAGAGGAAGTACATTCACATGAGTATGCTAATTGAAGGGCCGAAACAACCAGGGAACGGCATCAATCTGTATCTAGGGCTGCTGAAAGAGGAGCTAGACACGCTGTGGAAAACGCCAGCCAATACGTGGGACGCCGCAGAGAAAGAATATTTCCCTATGAGAGCCGCACTGCTCACAACGGTGCACGACTATCTCGGTTACGGATATCTCGCGGGGCAGGTGGTCCACGGATTTTCTGGATGCGTCAGGTGCATGGATGACACAACATATCGCCAGCTAGATAGAGATCCCGGGTCTTCGAAAACCGTATTCATGGGACATCGAAGGTGGCTTCGCGACGATGACCCGTGGAGGAAACGCAAGGATCTGTTCGATGGTGAAACCGAACCCGGAAGACGCCCGCGTACGAGGAGCGGCGAGGAAATAGACGAGCTGTTGAAAAATTGGAAAGATTGCCCACTGCCGGGAAAGAAGCAAAAGGCGCCAGAGCCGGGAAAGAAGCGAAAGGCGCTAGAGCCACTGCTGAAGGTATGGAAAACGAGGTCTGTTTTCTGGGACTTGCCGTACTGGAAGATCCACCGTGTGCCTCACAGCCTTGATGTCATGCATATCACGAAGAACGTGTGCGAGAGTCTGCTTGGTACCCTGCTCAACATGCCAAAGAGGACCAAAGATGGGCCGAAAGCAAGGGCAGACTTGAAATCAATGGGCATCAGGGAGGAGCTTCACGCTAATGATGACGATGATGAGGCGAAGCAGGACACGGAAAGTCATCGCAAAGGCAAAAAGGCCAAGAAGACCGGAAATGACTTCCCTCCCGCGTGCTTCACTCTAAGTCAGGAGGAGATCGATCAGTTTTTCACCTGCCTCGTAGTAGTAAAACTTCCTTACGGTTACGCGGGGAAGATAAGCAGATACCTAGACTCAGCGAAGCAGAAGTTCACCGGGATGAAGTCTCACGACTGTCACGTGCTGATGACGCAGATACTTCCAGTTGCAATCCGTGGGATCATGGACGCGCACGTCCGTGAAACGCTATTTGGCCTATGCAACTTTTTCGACGTCATCTCTCGGAAGTCGGTTGGCGTGAGGCAACTCAGAAGGCTACAGGAAGAGATCGTGGTGATACTATGCAAGCTTGAGATGTACTTCCCGCCCGCATTCTTCGACGTTATGGTGCATCTGCTGGTCCATATCGTGGAGGATATCATCCAACTCGGGCTGATGTTCCTGGACAGCATGATGCCGTTCAAAAGGATGAATGGTGTCATCAAAGGATACGTTCGCAACATGTCACGTCCAGAGGGAAGCATAGCCAGGGGCTTTCTGACCGAAGAGTGCATCTCCTACTGCACGAATTATCTAGGCATCGAGAACCCCGTTGGTCTGCCCGTCAACAGGCACCTCGGCAGGCTCGCTGGATGGGGTCACCGTGAGGGTCGCCGCAAAATGCATGTCGACTTCGATGGTCGACTCGCCGACTTTGAAAGAGCAAACCTAGTCGCGCTACAACACATAGACGTGGTCGATCCTTGGGTGGTAGAGCACAAAACCTTTATTGAGAAGACGTACAATGACCGAGGCCAACAGAGGACGGACGGAGATATAATCAAAGAGCACAACTCATGTTTCACACGTTGGTTCAAGCAGAAGCTTCTGTCGTACCCTTTACATGAGGATTCTTCCGTGGAAGAACAACTCATATTCGCCTTGTCACAGGGCACCGAGCACAACCTGATGACGTATGAAGCGTACGATATCAACGGCTACACATTCTACACCGAGGACAAGGACATGAAGAGCGATGGTTATCAGAACTCCGGGGTAACGATGGAATCCTACACCGGTAACGACAAGGACAGATACTACGGAAGGATCGAGGAGATCTGGGAGCTGAGCTACGCTGGAGAGAAGGTCCCGATGTTCCGTGTCAGATGGGCCAAGAGCGTCATAAAAGAAGACCGGTATTTCACCACCATGGTTATACCCGAAGCCAAATCCAAGACCGCAGGCGCGAACGTCACCGCGAAAAATGAGCCATGGGTACTGGCTTCCCAAGTGGACCAATGCTTCTTCATTACCGACCCGTCAAAGCCCACTCGTGTTGTCGTGAGGAGAGGCAAAAGGAAGATCATCGGAATGGATGGAGTCGCCAATGAGCAAGACTTCGACAAGTACGGCGACCCGAAGATGGAACATGACGACGACGATGAAGTATCAGCATACACCACAAGAAGAAGCAGGACCACCCTACCTAAAGGACGTCGTTCAAGAGAAGAACTCCATTTACGAAAAATAAGGGCAAGAAGATTGTGAACAGATAGCTAGCTAAGATCGATTGTATTTAAATTGTAGCCTTCATTTCTCGATTGTATTTCATGGGCACTTTTTGAACTCATGAATATTTTTAAATTTCATGGACACTCGATCTCGACCCCCCTCCATCTCGATCGCTATCCCACCTCGCCAGATACGGTCCCCCTCGCCGCCGAGCACCCCCCGCACCCTCTACCCCGCTCCACCGGCCGCCGCCGCCGACCCCCCGCACCCTCCCCCGCTCCACCGCCGCCGCTGACCCACCGCATCCTCCCCTGCTCCACCGCCGCCGAAGACCCACCGCACCCTCCCCGGCCCGCTCCACCGCCGCCGACGACCCCCCGCACCCTCACCCGCACCCTCCCCGGCCCGCTCCACCGTCACAAATGAATGCAACTAAAATTGCAAAAAAAAACAAATTTGATTATATTTTCAAATAACAAATTTGATGATTTTTTCAAATAATAAATTTGATGATATTTTTTCATATTCATAAATATTTTCAAATAACAAATTTGATGATATTTTTTAAAAAATTATTACTGTTTTTATAAAAAATATTACTGTTTCATATTCATATTCATTTTCTAAAAAATTATTAGATGCAACAAAAAATAATAATAAAAATATTACTAATGGCGCACCTCTGGCTGGTGCGCCATTGCTATATAAAAAAAGTTTACTAATGGCGCACCGATCGTGGGTGCGCCATTGTTATATAAAAAAAGTTTCTAATGGCGCACCACTCCGGGGTGCGCCATTAGTAAGTTTCCCCCTATAGCTAATTCCTCCCTCTCCCTCGCCAGTTCCCCTTCGTCCCTCTCCCTCGCGCCAGTTCCTCTCCGTCCGCTCCCAATCCGCGCCCCCGCCGCCTCCCTATCCCCATCCTCCCCTTCCTCCCCTCCGACCCCACCCCACTCTCGCCGGAGCAGCACCGCAGGGCCGACACCAACCTCGCCCTTGCCCGCGCGCGCCGCAACCTCCGCCTCGCTGAGTCCGGAGCTGCTCGTGGAGGAGACGTGGCTGGAGGCGCTCTCCGGGGAGCTGCTCAAGCCCTACGCACGCGACCTCTGCCGCTTCATCGCCCTCGAGCGCCTGCACGCCAAGGTGCCCGTCTACCCGCCGCCCCACCTCATCTACCCAAGGTGCCTTCCCCTGTTCCCCCTAATTTTTTTCTTTCACTTGTTCTACTTGCTTATGGGATGAACTGCTCGGAGTAGCCTGTTTTCTGTTGTATGTAACACCGTTGGTAAGTATAAGGGCGCAAATTAACTGTTAACCCAGCTGCTTAACTGTGAAGTGATGGTGCAAATTAACTGTTAAGTAATGGGATTAACTGCTGGGAGTACTATCTGAAGTTGTGAACCTAGCTACTAAGTATTGGTGCAAATTAACTGTTAACTTGAAGAAACAGAGCTTCTCTTGGTACTATTGGCTGTTAAGATGGCTGAAGTATTGGCTGAAGAAATGAACCTAGCTAGGAGTACAACATCCAGATGCTAGCATTGAGGTTTTGCTTACAGAAAATCTATATTCTCCCAAAACGAATTAATAAAGAAGAGCATATTCCAGTTTATTCATGGATTAAAAACATATGGTGGAATCTCTGTCATGAGATAGCCTGGGTGTACTAAACATAAAAGTAACCGATAAGCTTCTATAGGGAATGCGAAATACTCATGGAACAGGAAAACAGAGCACAACTTTGCAGAAATATGATACATGTTTCCTTACCTGTAGGAAAAATACAACATACTGTTTTATTACATGCAGGCCATAGCAGCATGAAAAAACAAAATAAGGAGCCATGTTAGATGGTCTGTGCAAGCGGATACATGAATGGCAGTTAACATTACACCGTCACTGCTATATAGGGCTGAATCTATCTTATTGTCAGTTATCCAGGGCTAGCCACTGCTATACAGTACTACTCCAACGTACTGTCAATTAACACTCTATACACTGCCAACTGTATTTAGTTAACATTACACTGCCACTGCTATTCAGCACAAATGTTTGATCATCTCACTCTACTTACTGTCAATTGACACTATATAACTGTCAGCTCCATTCACTAGCAGCAGCCAGCACTTCTGAATCTAATCTTTCTTGGGCAAGCTCGGCTACTTGTTGTTAGTCATTCACTAAAAGATCCTCAACAGACTGCATGCATCTAGTATTAAATTTCTTGGACGGATCATCTCTTTTAGCAAAGGACTGTAATAATTAACTAACTGAAAATTTGACATTCTGGACTATGCTTGGCTCTGGTTTTGTGAAATCTCATCTCTTTTCTACTGCCATGACTAGTCATGAATTTTATTTTACTTTCCCCACTTTATAACATTCAGAAATTGTTTACTAGCTCAAGCTTCTCCTTTGCACTTTATCACTTCAATCTGCTGCTACCTCAAGCTTCTTGTTTACACTTGTGCCAAGTAACATTTTTTCCTTGTATAATTATATGGTGGTTGACTGAGCTGCTACTTTTTCCTTGTAGAAGATCGCAGGTCGAGTGGGAGGGATCCAGTTGCGACGATACCGAATCACCAGCAAGGCAGCTGCCTAGAATAATAGGTTGACTCACCTATATATACTACTATCTTGCATCTCTCTCTTGTTTCTTCTTCTACTACAATACAAAGAGTCATTTCAGTTACTTGTCTTAGTGTGTGGTGTGGCTGTTTATTGTTCAACACCAGCAGCTAGCTCTATTTAGGTCCAGTAGAAACAACATGGCTCTCCAATTTTTAAGTAATCTTGCATATGTTGGAAACTACATATATGGTCTCCGGTTTTCTTACCTCTGCTCTGAAACACCAACGCATCAACAAAAGAAGATGGTATTTTTGTTACGCTTTCAGTTCATGTCAGCAGGGAGATATAATGTTTTAAAATCTTTCTGGTTATAGTGGAGTTAGGTTTTTTGAATATGAGCAGCAGTGACTTGGATATACCTTATGGAGTTGTAACAGTTCCTCTTGGTGCTTAGGTGCACTCATGTACCTGACTTATGTGGCTAGCTATTGCACTTTACCCAGTTACTCTGCTTGTGTCTGTGTCCTCATATAAGTATCCCATGCAGTTGTAACACCTAGTACATAACTATGGATTCTATGAACGATTTGTCAAACCATGATTTTTCTTTGATACCTGGAGTCTTGTCTCTGCATTTTCTTTGTGTAACTTGGTTTTAAAATGTGATTTGGTCTTTTGTGGCACTTGGATATACCATATGAAAGTAGAGGCACATTGTGGTGCTAGTTTGCTGGGTTTTGTCTCCGACTATTGTGTCGTGATGATTTTGCAGGTACCCCGAGAGGCCCTTGAGTTTGCCGGAATGTCGATTAACTTCCGTTCCGGCAAATTCGGGTACTCCATATGTCCTATTTTCAGCAAAGGTCATGCTGAAATTTTCCGTGAATTTTAGCATGACTTTGCTAAAAAAAGGACATATGGGGTACTTGCGACTAATGCATGGGCCGGGGTATCTTAGTACTTAATTAAGTAGGATCAACTGCCCCTTTATTCTTGCTGCATTAAACCATAGGTAGCAATAGAGCCAAGTGATTAGGCCCAACTTAGAGTCGACAAACCCTAAATGATAAAACCTTGGCTTTTAGGGTGCCTCGGTGTCGATGAGAACCTAAATGATGTACGCTTAGGCTTTTAGGGTGCCTCGGCGTCGACAAACCCTAAATGATAAAAGCTTAGCTTTTAGGATGCCTCGGTGTCGACAAACCCTAAATGATGAGACCATGATCTTGTTCCTTGACAATAACCAACTTTTTGACCAAACTTTTTTCCTATTTAGAGCGAAACATGGCCCACAACGATGAGGCCGGCGGTTCGGGCGGCAAGCAATTCTGGGAGCTGTCCCAGGAGCTGGAGGAAGAACCTCACCGCTATCAGGACGATGCAGCGGAAGACACCGATCCTGACTACACAACCCCTAGTGGGGTCGGGGATGACACCACTGATGGTGCCGCCGAGGATGCCACCACTGATGATGGCGGCGCACACATAGATGGCAGCCAACCGAAGAGGCAACGGAAGGACCGGCGCCAGAGCGTGATCGACACCGTCAAGGAGGAATTTACTGAAGTGAACTCCGACGGGCATCCAACGGCGCCCAAACAAGTAGTCAAGGGGTACTCGGTTCAGCTCGGGTGCATTCTCCGGAGCACCGTCTCGATCAACACCGAGAACCTAAGGCATAAGGACCGAGGGAATTTGCGCAGCCTCCTCTTCACGAAGCTGCACGAACGATACAAGTTCCCCGCTGAGTTTGCAAACACACGCCTCTCAGGGAATAAAGTGAACAGTGCCGCCCTCACGAGGATGAGCACGTCCCTGTCTACATGGAGAAGCACAGTGAAGGCAATGATTGAAAAAGGTGATAGTTATGAGAAGATCAAGGCGAAATATCCTTTGATGAGCGAAGATGACTACAAGGAGTTCAAGATCAAGTGCGAGAGCAGCGCGACCTCTGAATCAAGTCAGTGGGGGAAAGAAATGCGACAGTTGAACTTAGGGGTCCACCAACTCGGTCCCGGCGGTTACAGAGTGGCGGAGCCTATATGGGACAAGGAGGACGTGGAGCGTGCCGAGCAAGGCTTACCGCCCTGCTTCGAGAAATTCCGTGACAAGCAGACCAGGAACTTTGTCAGGGCCCGGTACAAGGAGGACCCGGTAACAAAGGAGCTTACCACGGATCCGAAGACCAGGGCGCTTGAGCTTGTTCTGGTAAGGAATACACCCCCGCGTAATTAGCTCCATATGGTTGCATTCTAATTAATGAAGCCAAATTTCTAAATGGTTCACATTCCTTTCGCAGGAGGCTGAAAGTAGTAGCGCGGGGTCGTCTCAGAGCTCCCCTTTTGACACCCCTTTAAATAGGGCGTTGAATGTAATGAAAAACAAGGATAAGCTCAGTAAGCCATCGTGAGCTGGTCGTGTGGCCGGCAAAGGCTTGTCCACAAAATGGTCGTCATACTATACCGTTGGTGGGCGAAAGGAGAAAAAGACCAGCTCGGAAAGCCAGTCGCGCGAGGTTCAAGAACTCAAGGCACAAGTGGCGCGGATTCCGGAGATTGTCCAAGAGCAAGTGCAACAACAACTGGGAACGACGCTCACCGCCATTGTCCCTACCTTGATTCAGGGGCTGACGACATGGATTGCGGGCGGCCAACAGGGGCGTCCCCCGGTTCCCAGCTTCACGGCCAGCAACTCGCACAATGCGCAGGCGGCGCCACTGATGTTTCCGGCGGAGGCGGTATTCGTGTCTCCGGCGCCGGCACGGGCATTGAAGCTTAATGCACCCAGGTGTACGCTGGCCGGCGCCTCGCCAGCAAGCGGCCCCTCCGTCAGTTGCACGCCCGCCGTTGGCGGTGCCTCGACATTAGCCGAGCTCGACGGCATCACGGTAACTAAGCCTCTCAGCCGATGACTTCATCTCCTTGCCTTTGACTGGGCATCCCTGACGGCCCTACATGTTTTCGCAGGGCGCCGCAGATGTTCCTTGCACTCTCCTGCACTTCGTGGGCGGCGAGTTGGTCGATGTCGCCAAGGGCAGAATTGTTCAACCGGGCAACCGCGTGTTCCACGGTAATCCGATGCCACCCACCTTGTATAGGGTTGAACTGGTTCGGGTGCTGCCAGGCTGCGACGAGTTGTTACCTCCGATTCGACCCGCTGGGGCCGACGAAGATGATGTGATGACCCTCAGTGTTGGGGATCGTAGCAGAAATTTAAAATTTTCTACGCATCACCAAGATCAATCTATGGAGTCATCTAGCAACGAGAGAGATGAGTGCATCTACATACCCTTGTAGATCGCGAGCGGAAGCGTTCAAGAGAACGGGGTTGATGGAGTCGTACTCGTCGTGATCCAAATCACCGATGATCCTAGCGCCGAACGGACGGCACCTCCGCGTTCAACACACGTACGGTTGGGAGAAACGTCTCCTCCTTCTTGATCCAGCAAGGGGGAAGGAGAGGTTGATGGAGATCCAGCAGCACGACGGCGTGGTGGTGGAAGCAGCGGGGATCTCGGCAGGGCTTCGCCAAGCTCAGCGAGAGGAAGAGGTGTTACGGTGGGAGAGGGAGGGGCCAGGGGCTTAGGTGCGCAGCCCTCCCTCCCCCCTTTATATAGGGGCCCTGGGGGGGCGCCGGCCCCTGGAGATCCCATCTCAAGGGGGGGGGGGGGGGCGGCCAAGGGGGGGGACTTGCCCCCCAAGTCAGGTGGGGCGCCCCCACCCCTAGGGTTTCCAACCCTAGGCGCAGGGGGAGGCCCATGGGGGGGCGCACCAGCCCACTAGGGGCTGGTTCCCTTCCCACTTCAGCCCATGGGGCCCTCCGGGATAGGTGGCCCCACCCGATGGACCCCCGGGACCCTTCCGGTGGTCCCGGTACAATACCGGTGACCCCGAAACTTTCCCGGTGGCCGAAACTGGACTTCCTATATACAAATCTTCACCTCCGGACCATTCCGGAACTCCTCGTGATGTCCGGGATCTCATCCGGGACTCCGAACAACTTTCGGGTTACCACATACTAATATCTCTACAACCCTAGCGTTACCGAACCTTAAGTGTGTAGACCCTACGGGTTCGGGAGACACGCATACATGACCGAGACGACTCTCCGGTCAATAACCAACAGCGGGATCTGGATACCCATGTTGGCTCCCACATGCTCCTCGATGATCTCATCGGATGAACCACGATGTCGAGGATTCAAGTAATCCCGTATACAATTCCCTTTGTCAATCGGTACGTTACTAGCCCGAGATTCGATCGTCGGTATCCCAATACCTCGTTCAATCTCGTTACCGGCAAGTCACTTTACTCGTTCCGTAATGCATGATCCCGTGACTAACTACTTAGTCACATTGAGCTCATTATGATGATGCAATACCGAGTGGGCCCAGAGATACCTCTCCGTCATACGGAGTGACAAATCCCAGTCTCGATCCGAGCCAACCCAACAGACACTTTCGGAGATACCTGTAGTGCACCTTTATAGCCACCCAGTTACGTTGTGACGTTTGGTACACCCAAAGCATTCCTACGGTATCCGGGAGTTGCACGATCTCATGGTCTAAGGAAACGATACTTGACATTAGAAAAACTTCAGCAAACGAACTACACGATCTAATGCTATGCTTAGGATTGGGTCTTGTCCATCACATCATTCTCCTAATGATGTGATCCCGTTATCAATGACATCCAATGTCCATGGTCAGGAAACCGTAACCATCTATTGATCAACGAGCTAGTCAACTAGAGGCTCACTAGGGACATGTTATGGTCTATGTGTTCACACATGTATTATGATTTCCGGATAACACAATTATAGCATGAACAATAGACAATTATCATGAACAAGGAAATATAATAATAACCATTTTATTATTGCCTCTAGGGCATATTTCCAACAGTCTCCCACTTGCACTAGAGTCAATAATCTAGTTACATTGTGATGAATCGTACACCCATAGAGTTCTGGTGTTGATCATGTTTTGCCCGTGGAAGAGGTTTAGTCAACGGATCTGCGACATTCAAATCCGTATGTACTTTACAAATATCTATGTCTCCATTTTGAACATTTTCACGAATGGAGTTGAAGCGATGCTTGATGTGCCTGGTCTTCTTGTGAAACCTGGGCTCCTTGGCAAGGGCAATAGCTCCAGTGTTGTCACAGAAGAGAGTCATCGGCCCCGATGCATTGGGAATAACTCCTAGATTGGCAATGAACTCCTTCATCCAGATTGCTTCATGTGCTGCCTCCGAGGCTGCCATGTACTCCGCTTCACATGTAGATCCCGCCACGACGCTTTGCTTGCAACTGCACCAGCTGACTGCCCCACCATTCAAAATATACACGTATCCGGTTTGTGACTTAGAGTCATCCAGATCTGTGTCGAAGCTAGCATCGACGTAACCCTTTACGACGAGCTCTTCGTCACCTCCATAAACGAGAAACATATCCTTAGTCCTTTTCAGGTACTTCAGGATGTTCTTGACCGCTGTCCAGTGTTCCATGCCGGGATTACTTTGGTACCTTCCTACCAAACTCACGGCAAGGTTCACATCAGGTCTGGTACACAGCATGGCATACATAATAGACCCTATGGCCGAGGCATAGGGGACGACACTCATATTTTCTCTATCTTCTGCCGTGGTCGGGCATTGAGCCGTGCTCAATCTCACACCTTGCAATACAGGCAAGAACCCCTTCTTGGACTGATCCATATTGAACTTCTTCAATAGCTTGTCAAGGTATGTGCTTTGTGAAAGACCTATGAGGCATCTCGATCTATCTCTATAGATCTTGATGCCTAATATGTAAGCAGCTTTTCCAAGGTCCTTCATTGAAAAACACTTATTCAAGTAGGCCTTTATACTTTCCAAGAATTCTATATCATTTCCCATCAATAGTATGTCATCCACATATAATATGAGAAATCCTACAGAGCTCCCACTCACTTTCTTGTAAACACAGGCTTCTCCATAAGTCTGTGTAAACCCAAACGCTTTGATCATCTCATCAAAGCGAATGTTCCAACTCCGAGATGCCTGCACCAGCCCATAGATTGAGCGCTGGAGCTTGCATACTTTGTTAGCATTCTTAGGATCGACAAAACCTTCCGGCTGCATCATATACAATTCTTCCTTAAGAAAGCCGTTAAGGAATGCCGTTTTGACGTCCATTTGCCATATTTCATAATCGTAGAATGCGGCAATTGCTAACATGATTCGGACGGACTTTAGCTTCGCTACGGGTGAGAAGGTCTCATCGTAGTCAACTCCTTGAACTTGTTGATAACCCTTAGCGACAAGTCGAGCTTTATAGATGGTAACATTTCCATCCGCGTCCGTCTTCTTCTTAAAGATCCATTTATTTTCTATCGCTCGCCGATCATCGGGCAAGTCTGTCAAAGCCCACACTTTGTTTTCATACATGGATCCTATCTCGGATTGCATGGCTTCAAGCCATTTGTTGGAATCTGGACCCGCCATTGCTTCTTCATAGTTCGAAGGTTCACCGTTGTCCAACAACATGATTTCCAGGACAGGGTTGCCGTACCACTCTGGTGCGGAACGTGTCCTTGTGGACCTATGAAGTTCAGTGGTAACTTGATCATGATCGTCACCATTAACTTCCTCTCTAGTCGGTGTAGGCACCACAGAAACATTTCCTTGTGCTGCGCTACTTTCTGGTTCGAGAGGGGTCATCTCATCAAGTTCCACTTTCCTCCCACTTACTTCTTTCGAGAGAAACTCTTTCTCCAGAAAGGACCCGTTTTTGGCAACGAAGATCTTGCCTTCGGATTTGAGGTAGAAGGTATACCCAATGGTTTCCTTAGGGTATCCTATGAAGACGCATTTTTCCGACTTGGGTTCGAGCTTTTCAGGTTGAAGTTTCTTGACATAAGCATCGCATCCCCAAACTTTAAGAAATGACAGCTTAGGTTTCTTTCCAAACCATAATTCATACGATGTCGTCTCAACGGATTTCGACGGAGCCCTATTTAAAGTGAACGCGGCAGTCTCTAAAGCATAACCCCAGAATGATAGCGGTAGATCGGTAAGAGACATCATAGATCGCACCATATCCAATAGAGTGCGATTACGACGTTCGGGCACACCATTACGCTGAGGTGTTCCAGGCGGTGTGAGTTGTGAAACAATTCCACATTTCCTTAAGTGTGTGCCAAATTCGTGACTCAAATATTCCCCTCCACGATCTAATCGTAAGAACTTTATTTTCCTGTCACGTTGATTCTCAACCTCACTCTGAAATTCCTTGAACTTTTCAAAGGTCTCAGACTTGTGTTTCATTAAGTAGACATACCCATATCTACTCAAGTCATCAGTGAGGGTGAGAACATAACGATAGCCACCACGAGCCTCAACGCTCATTGGACCGCACACATTTAGTATGTATGATTTCCAATAAGTTGGTTGCTCGCTCCATTGTTCCGGAGAACGGAGTCTTGGTCATTTTGCCCATGAGGCATGGTTCGCACATGTCAAATGATTCATAATCAAGAGACTCCAAAAGTCCATCTGCACGGAGTTTCTTCATGCGTTTGACACCAATGTGACCAAGGCGGCAGTGCCACAAGTATGTGGGACTATCATTATCAACCTTACATTTCTTGGTATTCACACTATGAATATGTGTAACATCACGTTCGAGATTCATTAAGAATAAACCATTGACCAGCGGTGCATGACCATAAAACATATCTCTCATATAAATAGAACAACCATTATTCTTGGATTTAAATGAGTAACCATCTTGCATTAAACGAGATCCAGATACAATGTTCATGCTCAAAGCTGGCACTAAATAACAATTATTGAGGTTTAAAACTAATCCCATAGGTAAATGTAGAGGTAGCGTGCCGACGGCGATCACATCGACCTTGGAACCATTCCCAACGCGCATCGCCACCTCGTCCTTCGCCAGTCTCCACTTATTCCGCAGCTCCTGCTTTGAGTTACAAATATGAGCAACCGCACCGGTATCAAATACCCAGGAGCTACTACGAGCACTGGTTAGGTACACATCAATAACATGTATATCACATATACCTTTGGTATTGCCGGCCTTCTTATCCGCTAAGTATTTGGGGCAGTTCCGCTTCCAGTGACCGTTTCCCTTGCAATAAAAGCACTCAGTCTCAGGCTTAGGTCCATTCTTTGTCTTCTTCCCGGCAGCTTGCTTACCGGGCGCGGCAACTCCCTTGCCGTCTTTCTTGAAGTTCTTCTTACCCTTGCCTTTCTTGAACTTAGTGGTTTTATTCACCATCAACACTTGATGTTCCTTTTTGATCTCCACCTTCGCTGATTTCAGCATTGAATATACCTCAGGAATGGTCTTTTCCACCCCCTGCATATTGAAGTTCATCACAAAGCTCTTGTAGCTAGGTGGGTGCGACTGAAGGATTCTGTCAACGACCGCGTCATGTGGGAGATTAACTCCCAGCTGAGACAAGCGGTTGTGCAACCCAGACATTTTGAGTATGTGTTCGCTGACGGAACTATTCTCCTCCATCTTACAACTGTAGAACTTTTCGGAGACTTCATATCTCTCGACCCGGGCATGAGCTTGGAAAACCATTTTCTGCTCTTGGAACATCTCATATGCTCCGTGCTGCTCAAAACGCTTTTGGAGCCCCGGTTCTAAGCTGTAAGCATGCCGCACTGAACCAGGGAGTAATCATCACTACGCGACTGCCAGGCATTCAGAACGTCTTGAGTTGCTGGGAAAACAGGTGCATCACCTAGCGGTGCTTCAAGGACATATGCTTTCTTGGCAGCTATGAGGATAATCCTCAGGTTACGGACCCAGTCCGTGTAGTTGCTACCATCGTCTTTCAGCTTGGTTTTCTCTAGGAACGCGTTGAAGTTGAGGGCAACATTAGCGTGGGCCATTTGATCTACAAGACATATTGTAAAGATTTTTAGACTAAGTTCATGATAATAAAGTTCATCTAATCAAATTATTAACAAACTCCCACTCAGACAGACACCCCTCTAGTCATCTAAGTGTTACATGATCCGAGTCAACTAGGCCGTGTCCGATCATCATGTGAGACGGACTAGTCATCATCGATGAACATCTTCATGTTGATCGTATCTGCTATACGACTCATGTTCGACCTTTCGGTCTCTTGTGTTCCGAGGCCATGTCTGTACATGCTAGGCTCATCAAGTCAACCTAAGTGTATTGCGTGTGTAAATCTGGCTTACACCCGTTGTATGCGAACGTTAGAACCTATCACACCCGATCATCACGTGGTGCTTCGGAGCAACGAACCTTCGCAACGGTGCACAGTTAGGGGGAACACTTTCTTGAAATTTTAGCGAGGGATCATCTTATTTATGCTACCGTCGTTCTAAGCAAATAAGATGTAAAACATGATAAACATCACATGCAATCAAATAGTGACATGATATGGCCAATATCATTTTGCTCCTTTTGATCTCCATCTTCGGGGCGCCATGTTCATCATCGTCACCGGCATGACACCATGATCTCCATCATCATGATCTCCATCATCGTGTCTTCATGAAGTTGTCTCGCCAATTATTACTTCTACTACTATGGCTAACGGTTAGCAATAAAGTAAAGTAATTACATGACATTTCAGTTGACACGCAGGTCATAAATAAATTAAGACAACTCCTAGGCTCCTGCCGGTTGTCATACTCATCGACATGCAAGTCGTGATTCCTATTACAAGAACATGATCAATCTCATACATCACATATATCATTCATCACATCCTTCTGGCCATATCACATCACATGACACTTGCTGCAAAAACAAGTTAGACGTCCTCTAATTGTTGTTGCAAACTTTTACGTGGCTGCTATAGGTTTCTAGCAAGAACGATTCTTACCTACGCCAAACCCACAACGTGATATGCCAATTTCTATTTACCCTTCATAAGGACCCTTTTCATCGAATTCGATCTGACTAAAGTGGGAGAGACAGACACCTGCTAGCCACCTTATGCAACTAGTGCATGTCAGTCGGTGGAACCTGTCTCACGTAAGCGTACGTGTAAGGTCGGTCCGGGCCGCTTCATCCCACGATGCCGCCGAATCAAGATAAGACAAGTAACGGCAAGTAAATTGACAAAATCAACGCCCACAACAACTTGTGTTCTACTCGTGCATAGAAACTACGCATAGACCTAGCTCATGATGCCACTGTTGGGGATCGTAGCAGAAATTTAAAATTTTCTACGCATCACCAAGATCAATCTATGGAGTCATCTAGCAACGAGGGAGATGAGTGCATCTACATACCCTTGTAGATCGCGAGCGGAAGCGTTCAAGAGAACGGGGTTGATGGAGTCGTACTCGTCGTGATCCAAATCACCGATGATCCTAGCGCCGAACGGACGGCACCTCCGCGTTCAACACACGTACGGTTGGGAGAGACGTCTCCTCCTTCTTGATCCAGCAAGGGGGAAGGAGAGGTTGATGGAGATCCAGCAGCACGACGGCGTGGTGGTGGAAGCAGCGGGGATCTCGGCAGGGCTTCGCCAAGCTCAGCGAGAGGGAGAGGTGTTACGGGGGGAGAGGGAGGCGCCAGGGGCTTAGGTGCGCAGCCCTCCCTCCCCCTTTATATAGGGGCCCTGGGGGGCGCCGGCCCCTGGAGATCCCATCTCAAGGGGGGGGGCGGCCAAGGGGGGGACTTGCCCCCCAAGTCAGGTGGGGCGCCCCCACCCCCAGGGTTTCCAACCCTAGGCGCAGGGGGAGGCCCATGGGGGGGCGCACCAGCCCACCAGGGGTTGGTTCCCTTCCCACTTCAGCCCATGGGGCCCTCCGGGATAGGTGGCCCCACCCGGTCGACCCCCGGGACCCTTCCGGTGGTCCCGGTACAATACCGGTGACCCCGAAACTTTCTCGGTGGCCGAAACTGGACTTCCTATATACAAATCTTCACCTCCGGACCATTCCGGAACTCCTCGTGATGTCCGGGATCTCATCCGGGAGTCCGAACAACTTTCGGGTTACCGCATACTAATATCTCTACAACCCTAGCGTTACCGAACCTTAAGTGTGTAGACCCTACGGGTTCGGGAGACACGCAGACATGACCGAGATGACTCTCCGGTCAATAACCAACAGCGGGATCTGGATACCCATGTTGGCTCCCACATGCTCCTCGATGTTCTCATCAGATGAACCACGATGTCGAGGATTCAAGTAATCCCGTATACAATTCCCTTTGTCAATCGGTACGTTACTAGCCCGAGATTCGATCGTCGGTATCCCAATACCTCGTTCAATCTCGTTACCGGCAAGTCACTTTACTCGTTCTGTAATGCATGATCCCGTGACTAACTACTTAGTCACATTGAGCTCATTATGATGATGCAATACCGAGTGGGCCCAGAGATACCTCTCCGTCATACGGAGTGACAAATCCCAGTCTCGATCCGAGCCAACCCAACAGACACTTTCGGAGATACCTGTAGTGCACCTTTATAGCCACCCAGTTACGTTGTGACGTTTGGTACACCCAAAGCATTCCTACGATATCCGGGAGTTGCACGATCTCATGGTCTAAGGAAACGATACTTGACATTAGAAAAACTTCAGCAAACGAACTACACGATCTAGTGCTATGCTTAGGATTGGGTCTTGTCCATCACATCATTCTCCTAATGATGTGATCCCGTTATCAATGACATCCAATGTCCATGGTCAGGAAACCGTAACCATCTATTGATCAATGAGCTAGTCAACTAGAGGCTCACTAGGGACATGTTATGGTCTATGTGTTCACACATGTATTACGATTTCCGGATAACACAATTATAGCATGAACAATAGACAATTATCATGAACAAGGAATTATAATAATAACCATTTTATTATTGCCTCTAGGGCATATTTCCAACACCCAGCGCCTGCGTAAGCTGGCCCCTGCTTTGGCCGAAGAGCCTGACTCGTTTGGGGGCGGGGGACACCACCCCACAGACAAGACCGCCAGTCGTGCCAGCGCCAAGCCATGGCAAGAACGCCGCAACGCTACCGGACATGCCGGACATCCCTATGGCACAGGATCCGGACATGCATATGGCACAGGATCCGGACGACGACGACGACGACGGCGGTACATTTTCCAACGTCGATAAGTACTTTGCCGAACATGGGTATGGTGACGAGTTCTGCGGGCCTCGTTCTCAAGAACCCAACCCTGAAAAAGACGACCGCGATCTAGCTGGTACGGCGGAGAAACCCAATTGCAACAGGCGTCGTCTGGCGTTCAGTTCTCAGGAGACGCCTCCAGCTGCCGCCTTCACCGAGCCTCAGATAGCCGAGGTGCGAAATATTATCAGCCCCAACACGCTCAAGAAGGCGGTCTGTGAGCAGAACTCGATCCCATTACAGCAGATCAGGAAGAAGGGACGAAAACGAAAGACTAACAAGGGCGCCAGTGCGAACCAGCCGGCACTGAGTACGATCCGTGCTCAGGACGGGCCACCTTCACCTAAGGATATCTCGAGGAGGGTGCATGTGGCGGGTAGGGTGATGCTACCGACAAATATGCTCAATGCTGCAATCGGTGCTATGCGGAGTCTGCATGACAGTGTTCTTTCTTTGGAGAAGCGGCGTCTCAGAGAGAATGATGTGGCATACCCGGTTTTCGTGGCCAAGGTGCCAGAGGGCAAGGGCTTTGTGGATAGTGCCGTCGGGGGTACGATCGTCCTGCGGTTTGATGACATCTTTGCTATGCTTAACCTTCATCCGCTGCACTACACCTTCGTTCGGCTGTTTTCGCTGAGTATGGAGATGCGGATCATTAGAGACAAGACCCCGGACATTGTGATAGTCGACCCCTTCTACATGCGTGCCAAGATCTTGGGCAGCGCTGGGGACCGGCAAGTCGCGAGTTCAAACCTCGAAGGCGTCATTCTGGCAAACCCAGATAAGGATAACTTCCTCGTGCCTTACTTTCCCGAGTAAGTCATCTCCTAACCGCCTCGTAACATATGATTTCTTAGATTTCGATCGTTCTTTTTTTTTTCTAACATTCCGTGTTCTGTGCAGTGACACACATTGCACACTCTTCCTCTTAAGCCTGAAATATTCCATGGCCACGTATTTCGACCCGGACCGTGACTCCAAGATAGACTACACAAATATCAAGAAAGTTCTTGATGATGCTCTCCCCGGCTACGCCGCATCTGGAGGCACCTTTAAGAGGCCAGCTCGTAGGTACGGCAGGCACGTGTTCACCCACAATACGACGTTCCCCTGCGTCAAGCAGCCGCCTGGCGGTCAGAAGGATGCCTACTACGCCCTCCATCACATGCGGGCGATCGTACGGGACCATAATCACCTTCTGCTACCAAATAATCTCAAAGATTGGGCCGCAAGCTTGGCGGCAATCCAGGACACGGACATCCGACAAGAATTCTTTCGCATCCAGTCGGAGTTTGCAGAAATCGTCCATCAAGATGTCCTTCGTACCTTGGGGCAGTTCTACCTCAAATTTGAACCGTCCAACAGTGAGATAGACACAACACTACAAATGCAGGCTGACAACGCCCGCGACTTCATGACCATCACGACAGACGGCGGCTTCATCCACACTCCGGTCCCATGAGTCGAGTCGAAAGTAGTGATGCTATGTGTAGTTCTGAAACATTGATTAGCTCATGTTGTAATTAAACTTTAATGAACTTGTATGTCTCTTTGGTTTGGACAGTCGTTCAACTTAGATGTAATCGATGCTATTTATTAGTAGGACCATGAATCGTGCTATTAATGTCTTGCTTTTCTCTTCCGATCCTTTTGTTGCATACTTATATATTGCTTATGTATTGTCTGTTGTTTGGCTAGTGCATAGAGATGCCGTCGTATGTCGTGTACAAGGGTAAGGTTACCGGAGTCTACGACGACTGGGAGGAGTGTCGGAGACAGGTTCGCCGTTTCAGCGGTAACAGTTACAAAGGGTACACCACTAGGGCGGAGGCGGAATCTAGATACGCGCGCTATCTAGCGGGAGAGAGGAGGGAGCGTTGGAGGAACCGGATGAAGACCAGTTTCATCGCGATGATGCTCATCGTGATGACCGCAGCTCTCTTCTATGTGATGGTAGTTTAGATGATCGATATCGACTTGTAATGTGAAGACAAACTCGCTACTCGCGGTCTCGAGACTTGTAATGTTCTATCTTTGTTCGGTCTTTTGAATTCGGAGACTAATATGATGAATTGTATTCGGAGACTAATCTTCTATTATATTCGATGAATCTGCTGTTGCTGTGTGGTGCTGTTTATATTCTGTCCAATAATATATTTTGTAATCTGTGCAAATATCAGAAAAGAAAAAAAATCCCTAATATACATACTAATGGCGCATCACCCCAACGTGCGCCATTAGCATGCCAAAGGATACTAATGGCGCATCACCCCAACGTGCGCCATTAGTATGCCAAAGGATACTAATGGCGCATCACCCCGCAGTGCGCCATTAGTATGGCAAAGCACATGGGTAAATATGCCCCCCTGGGAGGCATACTAATGGCGCACTGTGGCCTATACTAATGGCGCATTGCCTGGTGCGCCATTAGTAAAAAATACTAGTGGCGTGGTACTAGTGGCGCACCAGTAGTGCGCCATTAGTAGGCAAAACTGGTGCGCCACTAGTAGCCCTTTTCCTAGTAGTGATAGTTGTCCACTATGAATCTTAAATCAGCAATAATCATGTTTCAGACTTCCATTGCCATGGCCAAGCAAGTTTATGAATGCAATTGGGCTCCTTCTCGAGTAACCGAAGAGCAGTTAAGCAATCTTGTTAAAACGGGCGCTTTAGCCAAAAAAGATGTCATCCACTGGAGGGTCCCTGACCCGGAAAATCCTCCTACACCCAAGGACGGAGAGGTAGTCGTGTTTGCTGATCATCTCGGACGAGGTTTTAGCCCTCCCGGTTCAAAAAATTTCTGGGATGTACTGGCCAGTTTTCAACTGCGCCCTCAAGACATCGGTCCCAATTCTGTGACCAACATCTGTCACTTCCAAGTCTTTTGTGAGGTTTATCTGCAAGAGGAACCTACAGTCGAACTGTTTAGGGATTTCTTTCACTTAAACCGTCGCACAGAGTTCTCGGACAGACCCAATACGGAACTGGGCGGAATGGCGGTTCAGAAAAGGAAAGAAGTCACCTTCCCTCATCCCAAACTCCACAGTCACCCCAAAGAGTGGAACCAGACTTGGTTTTATTGCATGGATACATCTCCACCTGACGAAAAACCCCTGCCGGGTTACCGACCTGAACGCCTGAGCAACACACATCCTTTTCCTCGGAGGTTGACTGCAAGAGAAAGGGCCAACTATGCTCCTCAATTATCAAAGCTCGGAGCCTTCATGGCAAACGGTTTGACAGGAGTTAATCTTGCTCATTGTTGGATAAGCTAGAGTATTCTTCCCTTAAGCCGGCGCTCCGGTTTGATGTGTGAGTATACAAGGAGTTTGAAGGATGCTCAGCGGCACATTGACATTCAGCTTACAGATGCAGAAGTCACTGAGGCTGTAAAAAAGATACTGAACGAACCGGGGGCTGTCTGTGCCCAAACCGGACTACTCCCTTTCTGCACCTTCAACAAACCACCAGCTGTAAGAATCATATAATATTTTTATCCGAGGTTGCTTCTGTCCAAATATTCTCTGAAAGTGTGATTATTTTCTGACAGGGTGATGATCTGTTCTGGAACAAGAAACCATCACAAGACAAACCGGTGAAGCCGCAAGACAAACCGGTCAAGCCGGTTCATCCAAAGACCAAGGTTGTTAAAAAACCTGCCAAGAGAAGGACCACTGCATCCTCCGACCTACCAGCTGATGACGATGTGGGTAATCCGGAATCAGAGGTAGAACTTGACTCTCTTGGTTCATTTTTCGTACACCTCATTGACAATGATTATTATTAGGATGACGCTGAAGGCAGCCATGCTGATGATGTAGAGGTAATCATTCTTTCCTCCGATTCAGCTCCTCTGCCGACATCAAAAATCCGTCGAGCAAAATGGAAAGTAAAATTTTCTCACCACCTTGCTTACTTGGACCCAAACTTTCTTTTGAAGACACAGCAGCACGAGGCTCGCCGCACAACCCGGCACAGCGGCCAGGTAGTTACCACCGCCGGTTTACCGAACACTCCAGTTCGGAAACGCCGATCAGAGGTCTCTTATCCCCTTGACACTTCATGCCCCAAAGCGGGTTGTTTCCGCCAGCCTCTTAACCCGTCTGATTCAAATTATCAGGGTACTTCTCACTCATCTTCTGGCGAGTCATCGGCCACACAGCTTCCACCCCTCAAAACAGTTCCTGGGTGAGCTATGCACGTGTCTTTATTCTTGATGTGTTATCTTTACATACTGTAATGATCCTCATGTCTATCTTTTCTCAGCGCCAAGCCAAGACCCAGCAAGAAGGCTTGGTTAAGCAAACCGGCTGATGATAATGTAGCTGTTGAACCAGAAAAAACTCCAGATCCGGAAGAAACTGACGCTGACGCCATGCTTAATGATCCGCCGCCTCAAGACCATGACTTCGTTGCTGAACAAGTGCAAGTTGACACTACAAGCCATGCAGACCGGCCAACCAGCCCTGTCCGAACTGATGACAAACCAGTCAGCCCAGTTAAAGATACTGACAAACCGCCAACTCCGGTAAAGGCTGCTGATGACAAAGATGATGACATTATGATTACTGTCACTGGCCACACCACTCATGGCAATCCTGTCGCTTTGTCAAAGCATACTGCCAAGGACGAGCTCTCTGCTATCGCCAAAGGCAAATGGAATGCCGATTTATCAAGCTACGCCCATCTCAATGCTCAAGACATTCACTCTGGCTTCTTGAACCATCTGTATACCAGCCGTGACTATGAAGCTAGTTTGGTAAACTTGATGAAGGAGCGATATGAGGTAACTACTATTTTCCTCTTTTGTCCGATTGCAGTTTATCAACTCCTAGTAGCCCCCAAGTGACGGTTTATGATACCGATCTAAACCGAGACTTTTTGTCATAACTTAACTTTGCATATTTAGCCTCCAGGGACCGGACTACCTCTTTAAGATGAACCGGTTCTTTAAAAATTTTCCATACCGCTCTTTCACCGGTATAGCCCCCAAGGGCCGGTTTAACTTTATAAAGATGAACTGGGACTGTAAAAGAATTCCCATACCAACAGTTTTTGAGCAAACACACATTAGCCCCCAAGTGCCAAGATTAATACTTGTATTGTGCTTGGGACTTGTAGAAATTTCTGATAATGAGCAAACATGCATTAGCCCCCAAGTATCAAGGGCATAACTTGTTATGTGCTTGGTACTTCAAATATGTAATGTCAACTCATTATACATCTGTCCCTTTATAGGCTGAGCTGAGCAAGAAGGAAAACCAAACCGCTGATCTGCAAGAGAACATCAAGTCCCAACAGGCCGAAGCTTCCAAGGCAAAAGATGAGCTGACGAGCGCCTTAGCCGCTATGGAAAAGCTAAAGGAGAGTTTCACCAAGGAGCGGGCGGATTGGAACACAGAGAAATCCGCTTTGTAGAAAAGAGTTGAAGACGTAGAAGCAGCTCTCAAACCGGTGGTAGACGAGCTGATTGGTGTAAAGTGGCAGATACATGCCATGACTGCTTCTGTGTTCGGTAAGCATCCTTGCTTTATACTTTCGACATATCTTCCCACGTGTTGCCGGTTTACTGATGTTTGTAATGATGCAGGAACTCGCATTAGTCATCTAGGCTATGATGTTCAGAAGAAGCTGAAGGCTGCCTACACGCTGATAGAGCAACTGTATACCGGCGCACAACGAATTATCTGCACCACTTCTCACAATAAGCCGCCCCCGACGTTAATCAAGGATACCTTAGACAGGCTATCTATGCTGCCTGCCCGGGTAGAAGAGCTAAAGAGGTCTGCTGCAAGGGCTGGCGCTCTGACCGCACTAACCCGGGCAAAAGCATGGGTGCCTGACCTTGATCCGACGGACGTGGCTAAAGGCTACCCAAGCTTAAAAGAAGACGGATCAGAATTTGGCACTGAAGATCTCCGCGCCATAAACCGGGAAGTACGTCCACTGGCTTGTCAACTTGCTGAAGAGGCTGATCTTTCATTTTACCAGGCGAGTTATGATACCAATAACAAACGGGTTGCTGCACCAACTCCTGAGGCTCAAAACCTGATCCCTCCAATCCGTAAGCACACTTATGCCCCTGACATTGAACCGTCCACCCTTATAAGCGACGAAGCTATGTTCCAAGCTTTAACTGGGATCGACTGGACAACTGTTGACTTCCAGCCGCTGGGTAGGGACGAAGAAGATGAACCGGTGCAAGATGATCCGCAGCCGTCAGGTCAAGCTGATAAGCAATCATAATCCGGGGGCCGGTTTAGTCTCATGTTGTAATGCTTATTGAGAAACAATTATCCCTTTGGGCACTGAAACGCTTTGTAATAGGCTAGTTAAAACACTTGGTCTGTTATGCCTTCGTGCATATTTATCTGCAACTGATGCGTGCTAATCCGCCATGCTTAAGATATGATGTTCATAATCCATAGCTATTTGTTCAAGTTGTTCCTGCAGATAAGAAGCTTAAAGCGCCCTGGCGGTTTACCACCGGGCGGGTCATGATACCCAAATATATATATGACCAAGGTTTATAACCAAGGTTGTAAAAGATAACCAAATATGGAAATGTATGATACCTGTGACCTTTAGGCATAGTGTTGGCTGACCAACTTTGTAATGAGGGTAATAACCCTAATCCGGAGTAGAAGTATCTCCTGTTATATGATGCCGGTTTTTCAGAAAACCGTTCCGGGCTGTGATAAACACCGGTTTATTCCATACGGGTGACTTTGAGTCAAAACCAGACCGGGCTGATAGTCTCCGGATTATAATTTGATCGTGTACTGACAACTTGTAGTTGACAGCCTAACCGGGTTGATAAACACCGGTTTAAAAACATCACAAATCTTATGAAAACAAAGAAAACTTAGCAAAAGGAAAATGAAAACTGTTGTAGTCGAGGCTTTTCACGGGCTGCCAGGCCCAAAATTCGACAGCAAAGAATCCTCAAGCAACATTGTGAGCTGTGCTCAGTGGGTGCCTATGTTTGAGCTGTTGTTTTACAACACTCTCTTTGGCCCCGGATTGATGTGGCTTTGAGCCGATCAAGAGGTGTGACTGTGGTTCGGATACGACCAAGCCCCCAAGTGATGCTGTGGCATTGCGCCGATCAAGAGGTGCAGCTATGGTTCGGGTACGACCAAGCCCCCAAGTGATGCTGTGGCATTGCGCCAATCAAGAGGTGTAGCTATGGTTCGGATACGACCAAGCCCCCAAGTGATGTGGTGGCATTGCGCCGATCAAGAGGTGTAGCTATGGTTCGGATACGACCAAGCCCCCAAGTGATGCCGTGGCATTTCGCCGATCAAGAGGTGTAGCTATGGTTCGGATACAACCAAGCCCCCAAATGATGCAATATAAAGCTTAGAGAAGCTAAATCAAGGGGTAAACCGGACGCCGCTTTGTAAGCTCCATGTAACCACACATGATGTAAGAAAAACAACAGATACCCCGCTTTAGCCGAGGTTCCGGTTTATTATATTGATCATAATATATACATTGTCATAATATGTACATGAGCAGAGCCTATAGCTCAAGTATAGTAAGGCCGAAGATGAGCAATATTCCATGGCCGGTTGGTCTCCTCCTCCGATTTACATGAGTCTTTGCGCTCTCAAACATCGATTAAGTAGTACGACCCGTTGTGTAGATTCTTGCTGATCACAAAGGGTCCTTCCCAAGGGGGGGATAGCTTGTGCATATCCGTCTGATCCTGGATGAGCCGAAGCACCAAATCACCTTCTTGAAAGGTTCTGGTTCTAACCCGGCGGCTATGATAATGACGCAGATCTTGCTGATAAATCGCCGAACGGGCTGCCGCCATGTCACGTTCCTCATCTAACAGGTCAAGAGCTTCCCGCCGTGCCTTCTCGTTCTCAGCTTCAACATATGCCGCTACACGAGGCGAGTCATGACGGATGTCACTAGGAAGAACTGCTTCCGCTCCATAAACCATGAAAAATGGTGTGTATCTTGTCGATCTATTGGGTGTGGTATTGATGCTCCACAACACAGAAGGTAACTCCTCAACCCAACAACCCGGCGTCCGTTGCAAAGGAACCATAAGCCGGGGTTTGATGCCTCTCAAGATCTCCTGATTGGCCCTCTCCGCTTGACCATTAGACTGTGGGTGAGCCACTGATGACAAGTCAAGCCGGATGTGCTCACGTTGACAGAACTCCTTCATGGCACCTTTTGACAAATTGGTACCATTGTCTGTTATAATGCTGTGTGGAAAGCCGAACCGGAAGATCACCTTTTTGATGAATTGAACCGCCGTGGCTGCGTCACACTTACTAACTGGCTCTGCCTCCACCCACTTCGTGAACTTATCAACCGCCACCAAAAGGTGGGTTTTCTTGTCCTTGGACCTCTTGAAAGGCCCAACCATATCCAGCCCCAAAGTTGCAAACGGCCAGGTGATTGGAATCATCCTCAATTCTTGAGCCGGTACATGAGCGCGTCTTGAGAATTTTTGACAGCCATCACATCTTTTGACCAAGTCTCGGCATCAGCATGAGCTGTCAACCAATAGAAACCGTGACGAAATGCCTTGGCCACCAAAGATTTTGAACCGGCGTGGTGACCACAATATCCTTCGTCGATCTCACGCAAAATTTCACGGCCTTCCTCGGGAGACACACAACATTGAAACGCCCCTGTCACACTGCAATGATGTAACTCTCCATTGATAATAGTCATGGACTTGGACCGCCGGATTATCTGCCTGGCCAGGGTTTCATCCTCTGGTAACTCGCCCCGGTTCATATACGCCAGATATGGAACCGTCCAATCCGGGATAACATGAAGGGCCACCACCAACTGAGCCTCCGGATCAGGAACAGCCAAATCCTCTTCACCAAGGAGCTTGACGGACGGATTATGCAAAACATCCAGGAAGACATTAGGTGGAACCGGTTTACGTTGGGAACCCAGGCAGCTTAAAGCGTCCGCTGCTTCATTCCTCCGCCGGTCCACATGATCCACCTGATAACCTTTAAAGTGACCTGCAACAATATCCACCTCACGACGATATGCTGCCATTAGTGGGTCCTTAGAATCCCAAGTGCCGGACACTTGTTGAGCCACCAGATCCGAGTCACCAAAGCACTTAACTCGGCTTAGGTTCATCTCCTTAGCCATCCGAAGACCATGGAGTAAAGCCTCATATTCAGCTACATTGTTAGTGTAAGGGAACATTAAACGGAGAACATAACAAAACTTATCACCTCATGGGGAAGTTAATATGACTCCGGCCCCCGAGCCCTCCAATTGCCTGGACCCATCAAAATGAATAGTCCAATAAGTATGATCCGGCTTCTCCTCTGCGCTTGTAATTCTGTCCAATCATTGATGAAATCTACAAGTGCCTGAGATTTGATCGCCGTTCGGAGTATGTATTTCAACCCGTGAGGCCCGAGCTCGATAGCCCACTTAGCAATCCGGCCGGTTGCTTCCCTGTTCTGGATTATATCCCCAAAGGAGCAGAGCTGACCACCGTGATGGGATGACCTTGGAAATACTGCTTAAGCTTCTGGCTTGCCATGAAAACCCCATACACCAATTTTTGCCAATGCGGGTACCTCTGCTTGGACTCAATAAGTACCTCACTGATATAGTAAGCCGGACGCTGAACCGGATATTCCTTTCCTTCCTCCTTGCACTCCACCATAATAGCCACACTAACAGCCCGAGCGTTAGCTGCAACATATAGCAACAATGGTTCTTTGTCAACCGGAGCAGCGAGAATCGGCGGATTAGCTAGCTGCCGCTTTAAGTCCTTAAATGCTTCATTAGCGGCGTCACTCCAGACGAAGTTATCCATTTTCTTCAGCATCTGATACAAAGGGATGGCCTTCTCGCCAAGGCGACTGACAAACCGGCTCAACGCGGCAATTCGGCCTACCAGGCGTTGAACATCATTGATACACTTCGGTTTAGCCAAGGAGGTGATGGCTTTGATCTTTTCCGGATTAGCTTCAATGCCCCTGTTAGACACCAAAAAGCCCAAGAGCTTGCCTGCAGGTACACCAAAGACACACTTGGCCGGATTAAGCATCATTTTATAAACCCGCAGGTTATCAAAGGTTTCCTTCAAGTCATCAATCAATGTCTCCTTCTTCCTTGATTTTACCACAATATCATCCACATAGGCGTGAACATTGCGGCCGATCTGTTTATGAAGACAATTCTGCACACACCGTTGATAAGTCGCCTGGGCACTCTTGAGCCCAAAGGGCATGGACACATAGCAGAAGGCTCCAAAGGGAGTTATGAAGGCTGTCTTCTCCTGGTCCTTAACTGCCATTTTGATCTGATGATAACCAGAATATGCATCCAAAAAGCTTAAACGCTCGCAACCCGCCGTAGCATCAATAATTTGATCAATATGGGGAAGGGCAAAAGGATCTGCTGGACAAGCTTTGTTAAGATCTGTGTAGTCTACACACATACGCCAAGTGCCATTCTTCTTGAGGACTAGCACCGGATTAGCCAACCACTCAGGATGGAATACTTCAACGACAAATCCAGCCGCCAAGAGCCTGGCTACTTCTTCTCCAATAGCTTTGCGTCTTTCTTCATTGAACCGGCAGAGAAACTGCTTGACCGGTTTATACTTAGGATCAACATTGAGAGTGTGCTCAGCGAGTTCTCTCGGTACACCGGGCATGTCAGAAGGCTTCCATGCAAAGATGTCCCGATTCTCACGAATGAACTCGATGAGCGCGCTTTCCTATTTCGGATCCAAGTTAGCGCTGATGCTAAACTGCTTGGACGAATCTCTAGGCACGAAGTCAACAAGCTTAGTCTCATCAGCCGATTTAAACTTCAGGGCCGGATCATGCTCTGTAGTTGGTTTCTTCAACGAAGTCATATCTGCCGGATCAACATTGTCCTTGTAAAACTTCAACTCTTCTGTTGCACAAACCGACTTAGCATAAGCCGCATCACCTTCTTCACACTCCAGAGCAATCTTGCGGTTCCCATGCACGATTATAGTTCCCGTGTGACCCGGCATCTTGAGGCCGTGCCATAAACTTAGCATAAGCTGGCCGTCCAAATAGGGCATGATACGGGCTTCTGATTTTCACCACTTCAAAGGTCAAGGTTTCTGATCTCGAGTCATGCTCATCTCCAAAAGCCACCTCCAGAGCTATCTTACCAACAGGATATGCCAACTTACCTGGCACCACACCATGGAACACCGTATTGGACGGTTTAAGATTTTTATCTGTTAACCCCATGCGACGGAAAGTTTCATAATAAAGGATATTGATACTACTCCCTCCATCCATGAGTACCTTAGTGAACTTATAACCTCCCACCTGAGGTGCCACCACCAGAGCCATATGACCCGGATTGTCAACCCGGGGTGGATGATCTTCTCTACTCCACACAATCGGCTGCTCGGACCAGTGCAAATAACGGGGCACCGCCGGTTCAACGGCATTCACCACCCTTTTATGAAGCTTCTGATCGCGCTTGTCCAAGCTAGTGGTGAAGACATGATACTGTCCGCTATTCAACTGCTTCGGGTTGCTCTAGTAACCCGACTGCTGCTGCTACTGATTGCCCTGATGATTATAGCCACCTTGGTTACCCTGATTACTTTGATTGTTATGTCCACCCTGATTACCGTGAAAGCCTGAACCGGAATTTCCTCCGCCATAACCCGGCCCATGAGAGCCGGGGCCCGAACTGCCTCCTGGTCCATGATCATACCGGAAAGAATCAGAATTTTTGAACTCTTGCATGATGTAACAATCTTTCCAGAGGTGCGTGGACGGGTCCTCCTTCGTCCCATGCTTTGGACAGGGCTGGTTCAACAGATAAGACAAACGGTCCGGATTAGGACTTGGCCTTCCACCGCGTTGGGGCGGTTTACCCTTACGCCGCTGGCCCTTGTCATGTGTATTAGTATTAGCCACAAAGTCTAAACCGTGGTCCGCCTTACGCTTGCCGCTGTTTCCATGACCCGCCGGGTTGTGGTGCTACCCCTTGGCATTGCCGCTCTTTTTTCCCTTCCCTGTCTTATCATCGTCAGACTCGGGATCCTTGGTACTATCAGAGTCGGCATACTTCACCAGTGCAGCCATGAGGGTTCCCATGTCATTACAATGACATTTGAGCCGTCCCAACTTCAACTTCAGGGGTTCAAATCGGCAATTGCCTTCCAATGTTAAAACTGCGGTGTCAGCGTTGATGCGGTCCGATGAATGCAAAATCTCCGAAACCCGGCGCACCCAATGGGTTGTTGATTCTCCTTCCTCCTGGACACAGGTAGCTAAGTCCACAATTGACATGGGCTGCTTGCATGTATCCTTGAAATTCTGAATAAACCGGGCTCTCAGCTCGGCCCATGACCTGATAGAATTAGCCGGTAAGCTCTTTAACCAAGTGCAGGCTATCCCTTCTAGCATCATGGTGAAGTATTTCGCACATGCCGCATCATCCACATACAGCATCTCCATGGCCATCTCACAGCTTTCGACCCATGTTTCAGGGGATAAATCGGTGGTGTAATTCGGCACCTTGCGCGGGCCCTTGAAATCCTTGGGCAGGCGCACACTGCGTAACGCTGGGACGAGACACAACACTCCCAAAGAACTAGAGGTAACTCCTGGTTCCACCGATGTGGTTGGACGAACCGGAGTAAGCTGACGGGCTTCATGCTGCGCCGCTAACTCGGCCTCTCTGCGTGCCCGAGCCCGGTCTACCACCTCCTGAGCATCACCAGCACCACCCGCCGGGTTATTGCCACGGGGCGGATCACGGTTCCGCGCATTGCTTGACACTACCGGTTCATCCATACGCCTGCTGTAACTCCGGCTTGGACGGGGAGTGGAATGAATCCGATCGCGACTATATGAATAAGCCTCCTGTTGGACCAAGGCTATCTGAAGAAGCTCCTTAACCCGACACGTCTCAACCGCCGCCGGAGAATCGCCTTCGATCGGGATGGCCGCCAGCCGTGAAGCGGCAGCGACAATGTTGTCCATCGGGCTAGAATAATGACCCGGTGGCATGGGGGCATGCGGTGCTACAATGTTGTTCTGATGAGGCGGATCCACCAAACGTGGCTGAACCGGCGTTCCTGCTCCAGGCGCCTCCGCCCGGTTTACCACCGGCGGATTACTGGTCCCTGCTCCTGGGGTGTTAAAGAGATTTCTAGCGTCATAAACCGGCGGTAGGCGAGATCGGTGCCTCCTATTCAGGACTTCATTTGACGCACTCTGATCCAGCATAATCCGGTAAGCTTGTGCATCCAAAGCGGCCCGCTCCGCGGCTATCCTGGTATCCTCAGCTGCTAAGTCGGCTTTGGCCTGGGTGATCTGTTCTTTCACTTTCGCGATTTCCGCATTGTGCGCATCCTGATCCGCCGGGTTAACCTCCACCATCAGCGTTGCCAACGCATCAAACAAATCAGATAGAACCTGAGCTGGCGGTCGCACAGGGCCTCCTGCCACGACCGCTGTTGCCGCTGCCGATCCAGAAATCATCGCCGCTGCGGTCGAAGAGTGGAGCGCCGGTTGCGTACCGGCCATGAAGATCGCAACCCGGTTTGGCAGATCAAAGGGGTCCAGAATACTGTCGCCATCGGAACAGCCCCCAATCTGGCCATCTTGTAACTGATATAACGACTCGGTCTCTCTGGTCGATGACTCGTCGCCGGAATAAACGACGGACTCACCACCAGATTCCGATCTATCCTCAGATTCCCCTCCATGGATAACTCCCACGAAGGCACGCTTCATGACAGGCTTGACCCGGGCAGATCTCGCACGCTGAGCCATTTCGACGAGGTCGGTGCAGATGTCCGGCTCAGGGCCCGGTTCGCCGATCTTGCCAATGAAAACGTGTATGCCACCAAAGGGGACCCGGTATCCGTACTCGATTGAGCCGGCCTCGGGGCCCCAGCCTGCATCGTTGATGTAGAGCTTGCCGCAACGACTCTTGGTCATCCGGCCCACAACATAACCCTTGAGCCTTCGAAGTTGCCCTCCAAGAACTTGAAACCATCGTGCGATAGCCCCACGGTGGGCGCCAACTGTTGTGGTTTTGTCACGGCAGATGTCCTAGAGAAAGGACTAAGTCATGAGCCATCGCTACGGGTTAACTTAAAGGGGTTAAAGCAGAAAGGGACGCAAGAGAGTTTTATACTAGTTCGGCCGATGAAGGTAAAAGCCTACGTCTAGTTGTGATGGAATTGCTGGGGTTTCGATGACCAGGGAGTGAATACGCTTTTGCCTGAGTCTCGAGTCGTTGTCTGTTGTCCTTGAACCGCCGCCAGGTCGTCCCCTTATATACATGGGTTGACGCCCGTCGGTTTACAGAATCCCGAGGCCGGCTCATAATCATGTCTGGCTCGGTCTCTGCTACTTCTATCTTACAACACAAGTTTACATATCAATGCCGGTTTATGTCTACAGGCCTTAAACCGGCTTTGGGCCCTGGGCCTCCATAAAGCGTCACCGTCTGTCTTCATGGACTTCAGATACAAATGAACTACTTATGGGGTCAACCCGGCCTCTCCTCGCCGGTTTACGCCCAGTGGTAATATCCCCAACACTGTCCCTGTGTGCAAAAAAACCCCGCAAGTTCATGTAACTTTCTCTCGACGATCTTGGCCTCCCTCTCCCATGCTCTGTTCTCTCACTTGTTATTTGCAATCACTGATATTACTATTGATTTTTCCATATCATTTATTTATTTGTGTCGATGGATATTACAGTAAGCAGGGGTGGGCATCTAGGAAGAACGAACTGAAAAGAAATGATGTTGTGTAATTATAGTCAGTAGAATGGCAGCCCCAAATTTCTACAGAAATAAAGTGAAAATGAATGATGTACTATATCAATAATATTCAGGGAAGTGTCTCAAAACAGTATAGTTCAATCTGAAACTGTATATTTTATGGGCCATTCAAATTTGGACTTGGTATTACAAGTTCATAACTTTCTTTGCATCTGCTTATTCAAATTTACCAAATTAAAATTCCATAGGAATTCTAAACTGCATATATGTTGGGGAACGTAGTATTTCAAAAAATTTGCCTACGATCACGCAAGACCTATCTAGGAGAAGCATAGCAACGAGTGGGGAGAGTGTGTCCACGTACCCTCGTAGACCGAAAGCGGAAGCGTTTAGTAACGCGGTTGATGTAGTCAAACGTCTTCGCGATCCAACCGATCAAGTACCGAATGCACGGCACCTCCGCGATCTGCACACGTTCAGCTCGGTGACGTCCCTCGAACTCTTGATCCAGTTGAGGCCGAGGGAGAGTTTCCTCAACACGGCAGCGTGGTGACGGTGATGATGAAGTTACCGGCGTAGGGCCTTGCCTAAGCACTACGACAATATGACCGAGGTGTAAAACTGTGGAGGGGGGCACCGCACACGGCTAAAGATCAACTTGTGTGTCTATCGGGTGCCACCCTCCCCCGTATATAAAGGAGGGGAGGAGGAGGCCGGCCGGCCCTAGGGGGGCGCGCCCAAGGAGGGGAGTCCTACTAGCACTCCAAGTCCTAGTAGGATTCCACCAAGAGGGAGAGAGAGGAAATGAAGGAGAGGGAGAGAGGGAGAAGGAAACGGGGGCGTCGCCCCCCTTCCCTTGTCCAATTCGGACTGCAAGGGGGGGGGGGGCGGCCTGCCCTCCTATCTCTCCACTAAGGCCTATGGTGGCCCATTAGTTCCCCGGGGGTTCCGGTACCCCCCTGGCACTACGGTTTTACACGAAACCATCCGGAACACTTCCGGTGTCTGAATAACATGGTCCAATATATCAATCTTTATGTCTCGACCATTTCAAGACTCCTCGTCATGTCCGTGATCTCATCCAGGACTCCGAAAAACCTTCGATACATCAAATCACATAAATCATAATACAAATCATCATCGAACGTTAAGCGTGCGGACCCTACAGGTTCGAGAACTATGTAGACATGGCCGATACACATCTCCGATCAATAACCAATAGCGGAACTTGGATGCTCATATTGGCTCCTACATATTCTACGAAGATCTTTATCGGTCAAACCGCATAAAAACATACGTTGTTCCCTTTGTCATCGGTATGTTACTTGCCCGAGATTCGATCGTCGGTATCATCATACCTAGTTGAATCTCGTTACCGGCAAGTCTCTTTACTTGTTCCGTAATGCATCATCCCACAAATAACTCATTAGTCACATTGCTTGCAATGCTTATACTGATATGCATTACCGAGAGGGCCCAAAGATACCTCTCCGACAATCGGAGTAACAAATCCTAATCTCGATCTATGCCAACTCAACAAACACCATCGGAGACACCTGTAGAGCATCTTTACAATCACCCAGTTACGTTGTGACGTTTGATAGCACACTAAGTGTTCCTCCGGTATTCGGGAGTTGCATAATCTCATAGTCATAGGAACATGTATAGGTCATGAAGAAAGCAATAGCAATAAACTAAACGATTATAGTGCTAAGCTAACGGATGGGTCTTGTCCATCACATCATTCTCTAATGATGTGATCCCGTTCATCAAATGACAACATATGTCTATGGTTAGGAAACTTAACCATCTTTGATTAACGAGCTAGTCTAGTAGAGGCATACTAGGGACACTTGATACGTCTCCAACGTATCTATAATTTTTGATTGTTCCATGCTATTATATTATCTCTTTTGGATGTTTATGGGCTTTATTAAACACTTTTATATTATTTTTGGGACTAACCTATTGACCCAGAGCCTAGTGCCAGTTCCTGTTTTTTCCCTTGTTTCAGTGTTTCAAGAAAAAATGGAGTCGAAACGGAATGAAACCTTCTGGAGAAGTTCTTTTTGGAAGGAAAGCAACCCGGGGGACTTGGAGTCCACGTCAAGAAAGCAACGAGGAAGGCACGAGGCAGGGGGCGCGCCCACCCCCCCGGGCACGCCCTCCACCCTCGTGGCTCCCCTGACGTACTTCTTTCACCTATATATATACCAATATACCCTAAAACCTTCGGGGAACAGAATAGATCGGGAGTTCCACCGCCGCAAGCCTCTGTAGCCACCAAAAACCAATCGGGACCCTGTTCCGGCACCCTGCCGGAGGGTGGAACCCTCACCGGTGGCCATCTTCATCATCCCGGCGCTCTCCATGACGAGGAGGGAGTAGTTCACCCTCGGGGCTGATGGTATGTACGAGCAACTATGTGTTTGATCTCTCTCTCTCTCGTGTTCTTGAGGTGATACGATCTTGATGTATCGTGAGCTTTGCTATTATAGTTGGATCTTATGATGTTTCTCCCCCTCTACTCTCTTGTAATGGATTGAGTTTTCCCTTTGAAGTTATCTTATCGGATTGAGTCTTTAATGATTTGAGAACACTTGATGTATGTCTTGCCGTGCGTATCTGTGGTGACAATGGGATATCACGTGATTCACTTGATGTATGTTTTGGTGATCAACTTGCAGGTTCTGCCCATGAACCTATGCATAGGGGTTCACACACATTTTCGTCTTGATTCTCCGGTAGAAACTTTGGGGCACTCTTTGAGGTTCTATGTGTTGGTCGAATAGATGAATCTGAGATTGTGTGATGCATATCGTATAATCATACCCACGGATACTTGAGGTGACATTGGAGTATCTTGGTGACATTAGGGTTTTGGTTGATTTGTGTCTTAAGGTGTTATTCTAGTACGAACTCTAGGGCTTTTTGTGACACTTATAGGAATAGCCCAACAGATTGATTGGAAAGAATAACTTTGAGGTGGTTTCGTACCCTACCACAATCTCTTCGTTTGTTCTCCGCTATTAGTGACTTTGGAGTGACTCTTTTTTGCATGTTGAGGGATAGTTATATGATCCAATTATGTTATTATTGTTGAGAGAACTTGCACTAGTGAAAGTATGAACCCTAGGCCTTGTTTCCTAGCATTGCAATACCGTTTACGCTCACTTTTACCACTTGTTACCTTGCTGTTTTTATATTTTCAGATTACAAAAACCTATATCTACCATCCATATTGCACTTGTATCACCATCTCTTTGCCGAACTAGTGCACCTATACAATTTACAATTGTATTGGGTGTGTTGGGGACGTAAGAGACTCTTTGTTATTTGGTTGCAGGGTTGTTTGAGAGAGACCATCTTCAACCTACGCCTCCCACGGATTGATAAACCTTAGGTCATCCACTTGAGGGAAATTTGCTACTGTCCTACAAACCTCTGCACTTGGAGGCCCAACAATGTCTACAAGAAGAAGGTTGTGTAGTAGACATCAAGCTCTTTTCTGGCGCCGTTGCCGGGGAGGCTAGGTAAGCGGCACTCACACCCCGTCAACTAAGCTCTTTTCTGGCGCCGTTGCCGGGGAGGTGAGTGCTTGAAGGTATATCTTTAGATCTTGCAATCGAATCTTTTAGTTTCTTGTTTGATCACTAGTTTAGTTTATAAAAGAAAACTACAAAAAATGGAATTGAGGGTGCCTCATATGCTTCATCTTTTTAATGTCTTTCGTGAAAATAAGGATTCCGATAATTGTGCTGAATTGCTAGAGGAAGAATGCATTAAAATGTTTGGCACTAAATATGTGAATGATGAGCATGATTGCAATTTTGTTAGTATGAATTCTATGAATACCCATGATGCTAATGATATGCAAAGCCACAAGCTTGGGGATGCTATGTTTGATGAAGATGATATTTTTTGTCCCCCAAGCTTTGATGAGCAAATTTACTATGATGAAAGCATGCCTCCTATCTATGATGATTATTGTGATGACACGTATGCTTTAAATAATAATGGTAACCATGAAACTTGTCATCTTGATCTTAATTTTCAATCACATGATAGTTATTTTGTTGAGTTTTCTCCCACTACTATTGATGAGAATAAATTTGCTTACGTGGAGAGTAGGAAAATTTCTATGCTTGTAGATCATGAAAAGAATGCTTTAGGTGCTAGTTATATTGTTGAATTCATTCATGATGCTACTGAAAATTATTATGAGGGAGGAATATATGCTTGTAGGAATTTCAATAATATCAAGTTTCCTCTCTATGTGCTTAAAGTTTTGAAGTTATGCTTGTTTTGCCTTCCTATGCTAGTTGATTGTTGTTCCCACAAGTTGTTTGCTCACAAAATCCCTATGCATAGGAAGTGGGTTAGACTTAAATGTGCTAGTCATATTCTTCATGATGCTCTCTTTATGTTTCAATTCTTATCTTTTATGTGAGCATCATTGAAATCATCATGCCTAGCTAGGGGCGTTAAACGTTAGCGCTTGTTGGGAGGCAACCCAATTTTATTTTAGTTTCTTGATTTTTGGTTCTGTTTAGGAATAAATAATCCATCTAGTTTCTGTTTAGATGTGGTTTTATGTTTTAATTAGTGTTTGTGCCAAGTAAGACCTATAAGATCTTCTTGGATGATAGTTATTTGATCTTGCTGAAAGTTCCAGAAACTTTCTGTTCGCAAAAACAATTGTTTAAAATCACCAGAACGTGATAAAATACTGATTCCAATTGCAGTAGATCAATAAACAAATTATCTAGGTCGTCCTATTTTGGTAGATTTTTCTGAGTTCCAGAAGTTTGCGTTAGTTACAGATTACTACAGACTGTTCTGTTTTTTGACAGATTCTGTTTTTCCTGTGTTGTTTGCTTATTTTGATGAATCTATGGCTAGTAAAATAGTTTACAAACCATAGAGAAGTTGGAATACAGTAGATTTAACACCATTACAAATAAAGAATGAGTTCATTACAGTACCTTGAAGTGGTGTTTTGTTTTCTTTCGCTAACAGAGCTTACGAGTTTTCTGTTGAGTTTTGTGTTGTGAAGTTTTCAAGTTTTGGGTAAAGATTCGATGGACTATGGAACAAGGAGTGGCAAGAGCCTAAGCTTGGGGATGCCCAAGGCACCCCAAGGTAATATCCAAGGACAACCAAGAGCCTAAGCTTGGGGATGCCCCGGATGGCATCCCCTCTTTCGTCTTCGTTCATCGGTAACTTTACTTGGAGCTATATTTTTATTCACCACATGATATGTGTTTTGCTTGGAGCGTCATTTTATTTTCATTAGCTTTGCTTGCTGTTTTAATAAAATACCAAGATCTGAAATTCTTAAATGAGAGAGAGTCTTCGCATAGTTGTATAATTATTCAACTACTCATTGATCTTCATATCTTTCGGAGTAGTTTTTCATTTGCTCTAGTGCTTCACTTATATCCTTTTAGAGCACGGCGGTGGTTTTATTTTGAAGAAATAAATGAACTCTCATGCTTCACTTATATTATTTTGAGAGTCTTTAGAACAGCATGGTAGTTTGATTTGGTTATGAAACTAGTCCTAATATGATGGGCATCCAAGATGGGTATAATAAAAACTTTCATATAAGTGCATTGAATACTAAGAGAAGTTTGATGCTTGATAATTGTTTTGAGATATGGAGATGGTGATATTAGAGTCATGCTAGTTGAGTAGTTGTAAATTTGAGAAATACTTGTGTTAAAGTTTGTGATTCCCGTAGCATGCACGTATGGTGAACCGTTATGTGATGAAGTCGGAGCATGATTTATTTATTGATTGTCTTCCTTATGAGTGGCGGTCGGGGACGAGCGATGGTCTTTTACTACCAATCTATCCCCCTAGCAGCATGCGCGTAATACTTTGCTTTGATAACTTGTAGATTTTTGCAATAAGTATATGAGTTCTTTATGACTAATGTTGAGTCCATGGATTATACGCACTTTCCTCCTGCCACCATTGCTAGCCTCTCTAATACCGCGCACTTTTCACTGGTATCATACACCCACCATATACCTTCCTCAAAACAGCCACCATACCTACCTATTATGGCATTTCCATAGCCATTCCGAGATATATTGCCATGCAACTTACCATCGTTTCGTTTACTATGACACGCTCCATCATTGTCATATTACTTTGCATAATCATGTAGTTGACATCGTATTTGTGGCAAAGCCACCATTCATAATTCTTTCATACATGTCACTCTTGATTCATTGCACATCCCGGTACACCGCCGGAGGCATTCATATAGAGTAATATTTTGTTCTAAGTATTGAGTTGTAATAAAATAAAAGTGTGATGATCATCATTATTAGAGCATTGTCCCAAGTGAGGAAAGGATGGTGGAGACTATGATTCCCCCACAAGTCGGGATGAGACTCCAGACAAAAAGAAAAAAAAGAAAAAGAGGCCATAAAAAAGGGAAAAGGCCCAAAAAAACAAAAAAATGAAAGAAAAAGAGAGAAGGGACAATGCTACTATCCTTTTAACACACTTGTGCTTCAAAGTAGCACCATGGTCTTCATGATAGAGAGTCTCCTATGATATCACTTTCATATACTAGTGGGAATTTTTTATTATAGAACTTGGCTTGTATATTCCAATGATGGGCTTCCTCAAAATGCCCTAGGTCTTCGTGAGCAAGCGAGTTGGATGCACACCCACTTAGTTTCTTTTGTTGAGCTTTCATACACTTATAGCTCTAGTGCATCCGTTGCATGGCAATCCCTACTCACTCACATTGATATCTATTGATGGGCATCTCCATAGCCCGTTGATACGCCTAGTTGATGTGAGACTATCTTCTCCTTTTTGTCTTCTCCACAACCACCATTCTATTCCACATATAGTGCTATGTCCATGGCTCACGCTCATGTATTGCGTGAAGATTGAAAAAGTTTGAGAACATCAAAAGTATGAAACAATTGCTTGGCTTGTCATCAGGGTTGTGCATGATTTAAATATTTTGGATGAAGATAGAGCATAGCCAGACTATATGATTTTGTAGGGATAACTTTCTTTGGCCATGATTATTTCAAGAAGACATGATTGCTTTGTTAGTACGCTTGAAGTATTATTGTTTTCATGTCAATATTAAACTTTAATTTGAATCTTATCGATCTGAATATTCTTGCCACAATAAAGAAGATTACATTGATGATTATGATAGGTAGCATTGCACATCAAAAATTCTGTTTTTATCATTTACCTACTCGAGGACGAGCAAGAATTAAGCTTGGGGATGCTGATACGTCTCCAACGTATCTATAATTTTTGATTGTTCCATGCTATTATATTATCTCTTTTGGATGTTTATGGGCTTTATTAAACACTTTTATATTATTTTTGGGACTAACCTATTGACCCAGAGCCTAGTGCCAGTTCCTGTTTTTTCCCTTGTTTTAGTGTTTCAAGAAAAAACAGAGTCGAAACGGAATGAAACCTTCTGGAGAAGTTCTTTTTGGAAGGAAAGCAACCCGGAAGACTTGGAGTCCACGTCAAGAAAGCAACAAGGAAGGCACGAGGCAGGGGGCGCGCCCACCCCCCGGGCACGCCCTCCACCCTCGTGGCTCCCCTGACGTACTTCTTTCACCTATATATACCAATATACCCTAAAACCTTCGGGGAACAGAATAGATCGGGAGTTCCGCCGCCGCAAGCCTCTGTAGCCACCAAAAACCAATCGGGACCCTGTTCCGGCACCCTGCCGGAGAGGGGAACCCTCACCGGTGGCCATCTTCATCATCCCGGCGCTCTCCATGACGAGGAGGGAGTAGTTCACCCTCGGGCTGAGGGTATGTACCAGTAGCTATGTGTTTGATCTCTCTCTCTCTCTCTCTCTCTCGTGTTCTTGAGGTGATACGATCTTGATGTATCACGAGCTTTGCTATTATAGTTGGATCTTATGATGTTTCTCCCCCTCTACTCTCTTATGGATTGAGTTTTCTCTTTGAAGTTATCTTATCGGATTGAGTCTTTAATGATTTGAGAACACTTGATGTATGTCTTGCCGTGCGTATCTATGGTGACAATGGGATATCACGTGATTCACTTGATGTATGTTTTGCTGATCAACTTGCGGGTTCCGCCGATGAACCTATGCATAGGGGTTGGCACACGTTTTCGTCTTGATTCTCCGGTAGAAACTTTGGGGCACTCTTTGAGGTTCTATGTGTTGGTTGAATAGATGAATCTGAGATTGTGTGATGCATATCGTATAATCATACCCACGGATACTTGAGGTGACATTGGAGTATCTAGGTGACATTAGGGTTTTGGTTGATTTGTGTCTTAAGGTGTTATTCTAGTACGAACTCTAGGGCTGTTTGTGACACTTATAGGAATAGCCCAACAGATTGATTGGAAAGAATAACTTTGAGGTGGTTTCGTACCCTACCATAATCTCTTCGTTTGTTCTCCGCTATTAGTGACTTTGGAGTGACTCTTTGTTGCATGTTGAGGGATAGTTATATGATCCAATTATGTTATTATTGTTGAGAGAACTTGCACTTGTGAAAGTATGAACCCTAGGCCTTGTTTCCTAGCATTGCAATACCGTTTACGCTCACTTTTACCACTTGTTACCTTGCTGTTTTTATATTTTCAGATTACAAAAACCTATATCTACCATCCATATTGCACTTGTATCACCATCTCTTCGCCGAACTAGTGCACCTATACAATTTACCATTGTATTGGGTGTGTTGGGGACACAAGAGACTCTTTGTTATTTGGTTGCAGGGTTGTTTGAGAGAGACCATCTTCAACCTACGCCTCCCACGGATTGATAAACCTTAGGTCATCCACTTGAGGGAAATTTGCTACTGTCCTACAAACCTCTGCACTTGGAGGCCCAACAACGTCTACAAGAAGAAGGTTGTGTAGTAGACATCAACACTCTGTTTGTCTATGTATTCACACATGTACTGAATTTCCGGTTAATACAATTCTAGCATGAATAATAAACATTTATCATGATATAAGGAAATATAAATAACAACTTTATTATTGCCTCTAGGGCATATTTCCTTCAGTCCCCCACTTGAACTAGAGTCAATAATCTAGATTACATAGTAATGATTCTAACACCCATGGAGTCTTGGTGTTGATCATGTTTTGCTCGTGAGAGAGGCTTAGTCAACGGGTCTGCAATATTCAGATCCGTATGTATCTTGCAAATCTCTATGTCTCCCTCCTTGACTTGATCGCGGATGGAATTGAAGCATCTCTTGATGTGCTTGGTTCTCTTGTGAAATCTGGATTCCTTTGCCAAGGCAATTGCTCCAGTATTGTCACAAAAGATTTTCATTGGACCCGATGCACTAGGTATAACACCTAGACCGGATATGAACTCCTTCATCCAGACTCCTTCATTTGCCGCTTCCGAAGCAGCTATGTACTCCGCTTCACATGTAGATCCCGCCACGATGCTCTGTTTAGAACTGCACCAACTGATAGCTCCACCATTCAATATAAATACGAATCCGGTTTGTGACTTAGAGTCATCCGGATCAGTGTCAAAGCTTGCATCGACGTAACCATTTATGATGAGCTCTTTATCACCTCCATAAACGAGAAACATATCCTTAGTCCTTTTCAGGTATTTCAGGATGTTCTTGACCGCTGTCTAGTGATCCACTCCTGGATTACTTTGGTACCTCCCTGCTAAACTAATAGCAAGGCACACATCAGGTCTGGTACATAGCATTGCATACATGATAGAACCTATGGTTGAGGCATAGGGAATGACTTTCATTTTCTCTCTATCTTCTGCAGTGGTCGGCCATTGAGTCTGACTCAACTTCACACCTTGTAACACAGGCAAGGACCCTTTCTTTGCCTGATCCATTTTGAACTTCTTCAAAACTTTATCAAGGTATGTGCTTTGTGAAAGTCCAATTAAGCGTCTTGATCTATCTCTATAGATCTTGATGCCCAATATATAAGCAGCTTCACCGAGGTCTTTCATTGAAAAATTCTTATTCAAATATCCTTTTATGCTATCCAGAAATTCCGTATCATTTCCGATCAACAATATGTCATCCACATATAATATCAGAAATGCTACAGAGCTCCCACTCACTTTCTTGTAAATACAGGCTTCTCCAAAAGTCTTTATAAAACCATATGCTTTGATCACACTATCAAAGCATATATTCCAACTCTGAGATGCGTGCACCAGTCCAGAAATGGATCGCTGGGGCTTGCACACTTTGTTAGCACCTTTTGGATTGACAAAACCTCCCGGTTGCATCATATACAACTCTTCTTTTAAGATATCCGTTAAGGAATGCAGTTTTGACATCCATTTGCCAAATTTCATAATCATAAAATGCGACAATTGCTAACATTATTCAGACGGACTTAAGTATCGCTACGGGTGAGAAGGTCTCATCGTAGTCAACTCCTTGAACTTGTCGGGAACCTTTCGCAACAAGTCGAGCTTTGTAGTCAGTAACATTACCATCAGCGTCAGTCTTCTTCTTGAAGATCCATTTATTCTCTATGGCTTGCCGATCATCAGGCAAGTCAACCAAAGTCCACACTTTGTTCTCATACATGGATCCCATCTCAGATTTCATGGCCTCAAGCCATTTCACGGAATCTGGGCTCATCATCGCTTCCTCATAGTTCTTAGGTTCGTCATGGTCAAGTAACATGACTTCCAGAACAGGATTACCATACACTCTGGTGCGGATCTTACTCTGGTTGACCTACGAGGTTCGGTAGTAACTTGATCAGAAGTTTCATGATCATCATCATTAGCTTCCTCACTAATTGGTGTAGGAATCACTGGAACTGATTTCTATGATGAACTACTTTCCAATAAGGGAGCAAGTACAATTATCTCATCAAGTTCTACTTTCCTCCCACTCACTTCTTTCGAGAGAAACTCCTTCTCTAGAAAGGATCCATTCTTAGCAATGAATATCTTGCCTTCAGATCTGTGATAGAAGGTATACCCAACAGTCTCCTTTGGGTATCCTATGAAGACACATTTCTTCGATTTGGGTTCGAGCTTATCAAGTTGAGGCTTTTTCACATAAGCATCGAAGCCCCAAACTTTAAGAAATGACAACTTGGGTTTGTTGCCAAACCACAGTTCATACAGTGTCGTCTCAAGGGATTTAGATGGTGCCCTATTTAACATGAATGCAGCCGTCTCTAAAGCATAACCCCAAAACGATACCAGTAAATCAGTAAGAGACATCATAGATCGCACCATATCTAATAAAGTGCAGTTACGACGTTCGGACACACCATTACACAGTGGTGTTCCGGGTGGCGTGAGTTGTGAAACTATTCCGCATTGTTTCAAATGAAGACCAAACTCATAACTCAAATATTCACCTCCATGATCAGATCGTAGAAACTTTATTTTCATGTTACGATGATTTTCCACTTCACTCTGAAATTCTTTGAACTTTTCAAATGTTTCAGACTTATGTTTCATCAAGTAGATATACCCATATCTGCTCAAATCATCTGTGAAGGTCAGAAAATAACGATACCTGCCGCGAGCATCAACACTCATCGGACCGCATACATCAGTATGTATTATTTCCAACAAGGTCTTGCTCACTCCATTGTTCCGGAGAACGGAGTCTTAGTCATCTTGATCATCAGTCAAGTGATTCATAATCAAGTGATTCCAAAAGCCAATCAACATGGAGTTTCTTCATGCGCTTTACACCAATATGAGCTAAACGGCAGTGCCACAAATAAGTTGCACTATCATTATTAAACTTATATCTTTTGGCTTCAATACTATGAATATGTGTATCACTACTATCGAGATTCAACAAAAATAGACCACTCATCAAGGGTGCATGGCCATAAAAGATATTACTCATATAAATAGAACAACCATTATTCTCTTATTTAAATGAATAACCGTCTCGCATCAAACAAGATCCAAATATAATGTCCATGCTTAACGATGGCACCAAAGAACAATTATTCAGGTCTAAAACTAATTCCGAAGGTAGATGTAGAGGTAGCGTGCCGACGACGGTCACATGGACTTTGGAACCATTTCCTGCGCGCATCGTCACCTCGTCCTTAGCCAATCTTCGCTTAATCCATAACCCCTGTTTCGAGTTGCAAATATGAGCAACAAAACCAGTATCAAATACCCAGGCGCTACTATGAGCATTAGTAAGGTACACATCAATAACATGTATATCAAATATACCTCTGTCAATTACATTATCAACCGGAAGATTAACTCCCAGCTGAGTCAAGTGATTGTGGCACCCAGACATTCTGAGTATATGTTCACTGATAGAACTATTCTCCTCCATTTTGCAGCTGTAGAACTTATTGGGGACTTCATATCTCTCAATCTGGGCATTTGCTTGAAATATTAACATCAATTCCTGGAACATCTCATATGCTCCATGACGTTCAAAACGTCATTGAAGTCCCGGTTCTAAGCCGTAAAGCATGGCACACTGAACTATCGAGTAGTCATCAGCTTTGCTCTGCCAGGCGTTCATAACGTTCGGTGTTGCTCCTGCAGCGGGTCTTGCACCTAGCGGTGCTTCCAAGACGTAATTCTTCTGTGCAGCAATGAGGATAATCCTCAAGTTATGGACCCAGTCCGTGTAGTTGCTACCATCATCTTTCAACTTAGCTTTCTCTAGGAACGCATTAAAATTCAACGGAACAGTACGCGCCATTTATCTACAACAACATAGACATGCAAAATACTATCAATTACTAAGTTCATGATAAATTAAAGTTCAATTAATCATATTACTTAAGAACTCCCACTTAGATAGGCATCCCTCTAATCATCTAAGTGATCATGTGATCCATATCAACTAAACCATGTCCGATCATCACGTGAGATGGAGTAGTTTTCAATGGTGAACATCACTATGTTGATCATATCTACTATATGATTCACGCTCGACCTTTCGGTCTCAATGTTCCGAGGCCATATCTGCATATGCTAGGCTCGTCAAGTTTAACCCGAGTATTCTGCGTGTGCAAAACTGGCTTGCACCCATTGTATGTGAACGTAGAGCTTATCACACCCGATCATCACGTGGTGTCTCGGCACGACGAACTATCGCAACGGTGCATACTCAGGGAGAACACTTGTACCTTGAAATTTAGTGTGAGATCATCTTATAATGCTACCGCTGTAATAAGCAAAATAAGATGCATAAAAAGCTAAACATCACATGCAATCAAATAAGTGATATGATATGGCCATCATCATATTGTGCCTTTGATCTCCATCTCCAAAGCACCGTCATGATCACCATCGTCACCGGCTTGACACCTTGATCTCCATCGAAGCATCGTTGTCGTCTCGCCAACTATTGCTTCTACGACTATCGCTACTGCTTAGTGATAAAGTAAAGCAATTACATGGCGATTGCATTTCATACAATAAAGCGACAACCATATGGCTCCTGCCAGTTGCCGATAACTGTTACAAAACATGATCATCTCATTCAACAATTTATATAGCATCACGTCTTGACCATATCACATCACAGCAAGCCCTGCAAAAACAAGTTAGACGTCCTCTACTTTGTTGTTGCAAGTTTTATGTGGCTGCTACGGGCTTCTAGCAAGAACCATTCTTACCTACGCATCAAAACCACAATGATTTTTCGTCAAGTGTGCTGTTTTAACCTTCAACAAGGACTGGGCGTAGTCACACTTGATTCAACTAAAGTTGGAGAAACAAACACCCACTAGCCACCTATGTGCGAAGCGGTGGAACCAGTCTCATGAACGCGGTCATGTAATGTCGGTCTGGGCCGCTTCATCCAACAATATCGCCGAATCAAAGTATGACATGCTGGTAAGCAGTATGATTATTATCGCCCACAACTCTTTGTGTTCTACTCGTGCATATAACATCTATGCATAGACCTGGCTCTGATGCCACTGTTGGGGAACGTAGTATTTAAAAAAAAATTCCTACGATCACGCAAGATCTATCTAGGAGATGCATAGCAACGAGCGGGGAGAGTGTGTCCACGTACCGTCGTAGACCGAAAGCGGAAGTGTTTAGTAATGATGCCTACTACGCAACCTTCTTCTTGCAGACGTTGTTGGGCCTCCAAGTGCAGAGGTTTGTAGGACAGTAGCAAATTTCCCTCAAGTGGATGACCTAAGGTTTATCAATCTGTGGGAGGCATAGGATGAAGATGGTCTCTCTCAAACAACCCTACAACCAAATAACAAAGAGTCTCTTGTGTCCCCAACACACCCATTACAATGGCAAATTGTATAGGTGCACTAGTTCGGCGAAGAGATGGTGATACAAGTGCAATATGGATGGTAGATATAGGTTTTTGTAATCTGAAAATATAAAAACAACAAGGCAACTAATGATAAAAGTGAGCACAAACGGTATTGCAATGCTTCGAAACAAGGCCTAGGGTTCATAATTTCACTAGTGCAAGTTCTCTCAACAAGGATACCATATTTAGATCATATAACAATCCCTCAACATGCAACAAAGAGTCACTCCAAAGTCAGTAATAGCGGAGAACAAACGAAGAGATTGTTGTAGGGTACGAAACCACCTCAAAGTTATTCTTTCCGATCAATCCATTGGGCTATTCCTATAAGTGTCACAAACATCCCTAGAGTTTGTAGTAAAATAACACCTTAAGACACACATCAACCAAAACCCTAATGTCACCTAGATACTCCAATGTCACCTCAAGTATCCGCGGGTATGATTATACGATATGCATCACACAATCTCAGATTCATCTATTCAACCAACACAAAGAACTTCAAAGAGTGCCCCAAAGTTTCTACCGAAGAGTCAAGACGAAAACATGTGCCAACCCCTATGCATATATTCCCAAGGTCACGGAATCCGCAAGTTGATCACCAAAACATACATCAAGTGAATCAATAGAATACCCCATTGTCACCACGGGTATCCCACGCAAGACATACATCAAGTGTTCTCAAATCCTTAAAGACTCAATCCGATAAGATAACTTCAAAGGGAAAACTCAATCCATTACAAGAAGGTAGAGGGGGAGAAACATCATAAGATCCAACTATAGTAGCAAAGCTCGCGGTACATCAAGATCGTGCCAAATCAAGAACATGAGAGAGAGAGAGAGAGAGATCAAACACATAGCTACTGGTACATACCCTCAGCCCCGAGGGTGAACTACTCCCTCCTCGTCATGGAGAGCGCCGGGATGATGAAGATGGCCACCGGTGATGGATCCCTCCTCCGGCAGGGTGCCGGAACAGGGTCTCGATTGGTTTTTGGTGGCTACAGAGGCTTGCGGCATTGGAACTCCCGATCTAGGTTTCTTTTCGGGGGTTTCTGTATTTATAGGATTTTTTGGCGCCGGGAACAAGTCAGGGGGGTCTCCGAGTCATCCACGAGGCAAGGGGGCGCGCCCAGGGGGTAGGGCGCGCCCTCCACCCTCATGGATGGCTCGGGACTCTTCTGGACCTACTCTTTTACTTCGGGGGCTTCTTTTGGTCCATAAAAAATCCACAAAAATTGGCAGGTTAATTGGACTCCGTTTGGTATTCCTTTTCTGTAAAACTCAAAAACAAGGAAAAAACAGAAACTGGCACTGGCCTCTAGGTTAATAGGTTAGTCCCAAAAATCATATAAAATAGCATATAAATGCATATAAAACATCCAAGATGGATAATATAATAGCATGGAAAAACAAAAAATTATAGATACGTTGGAGACGTATCAAGCATCCCCAAGCTTAATTCCTGCTCGTCCGAGTAGGTAAATGATAAAAACAGTATTTTGATGTGGCATGCTACCTAATATATTTATAAATGTAATCTTCTCTATTGTGGCAAGAATATTCAGATCCATAAGATTCAAAACAAAAGTTTAATATTGACATAAAAATAATAATACTTCAAGCATACTAACAAAGCAATTATGTCTCCTCAAAATAACATGGCCAAAGAAAGCTTATCCCTACAAAATCATATAGTTTGGCTATGCTCTATCTTCATCACACAAAATATTTAAATCATGCACAACCCCGGTTTCAGCCAAGCAATTGTTTCATACTTTAGTATTCTCAAACTTTTTCAACTTTCACGTAATACATGAGCATGAGCCATGGACATAGCACTATAGGTGGAATAGAATATGGTGGTTGTGGAGAAGACAAAAAGGAGGAAGATAGTCTCACATCAACTAGGCGTATCAATGGGCTATGGAGATGCCCATCAATAGATATCAATGTGAGTGAGTAGGGATTGCCATGCAACAGATTCACTACTGCTATAAGTGTATGAAAGCTCAAAAGGAAACTAAGTGGGTGTGCATCCAACTTGCTTGCTCACGAAGACCTAGAGCACTTTGAGGAAGCCCATCATTGGAATATACAAGCCAAGTTCTATAATGAAAAATTCCCACTAGTATATGAAAGTGACAAAATAGGAGACTCTCTATCATGAAGATCATGGTGCTACTTTGAAGCACAAGTGTGGTAAAAGGATAGTAGCATCGCCCCTTCTCTCTTTTTCTCTCATTTTTTACTTTTTTTATTTGGGCCTTTTCTCCCTTTTTATGGCCTCCTTTTCTCTTTCTTTTTTTATTTTTCGTCCAGAGTCTCATCCCGACTTGTGGGGGAATCATAGTCTCCATCATCCTTTCCTCACTGGGACAATGCTCTAATAATGAAGACCATCACACTTTTATTTACTTACAACTCAAGAGTTACAACTTGATACTTAGAACAAAATATGACTCCATGTGAATGCCTCCGGTGGTGTACCGGGATGTGCAATGAATCAAGAGTGACATGTATGAAAGAATTATGTAAGGTGGCCTTGCCACAAATACGATGCCAACTACATGATCATGCAAATCAATATGACAATGATGGAGCGTGTCATAATAAACGGAATGGTGGAAAGTTGCATGGCAATATATCTCGGAATGGCTATGGAAATGCCATAATAGGTAGGTATGGTGGCTGTTTTGAGGAAGGTATATGGTGGGTGTATAGTACCAGCGAAAGTTGCGTGATACTAGAGAGGCTAGCAATGGTGGAAGGGTGAGAGTGTGTATAATCCATGGACTCAACATTAGTCATAAAGAACTCACATACTTATTGCAAAAATCTATTAGTCATCGAAACAAAGTACTACGCGCATGCTCCTAGGGGAAGGGTTGGTAGGAGTTAACCATCACGCAATCCCGACCTCCACTCATAAGGAAGACAATCAATAAATAAATCATGCTCCAACTTTATCACATAACGGTTCACCATACGTGCATGCTACGGGAATCACAAACTTTAACACAAGTATCTCTCAAATTCACAACTACTCACTAGCATGACTCTAATATCACCATCTTCATATCTCAAAACAATCATAAGGATCAAACTTCTCTTAGTATTCAACGCACTTTATATGAAAGTTTTTTATTATATCCCTCTTGGATGCCCATCATATTAGGACTAAATTCATAACCAAAGCAAATTACCATGCTGTTCTAAAAGACTCTCAAAATAATATAATTAAAGCACTGAGAGTTCATCAATTTCTTCAAAAATAAAACTACCATCGTGCTCTAAAAAGATATAAGTGAAGCACTAGAGCAAACGACAAACTACTCCAAAAGATATAAGTGAAGATCAATGAGTAGTCGAATAATTATGTAACTATGTGAAGATTCTCTAACATTTAAGAATTTCAGATCTTGGGACATTATTCAAACAGCAATCAAAACAAAATAAAAGAAAATGATGCTCCAAGCAAAACACATATCATGTGGTGAATAAAAATATAGGTCCAAGTAAGGTTACCGATGAACGAAGACGAAAGAGGGGATGCCTTCCGGGGCATCCCCAAGCTTAGGCTCTTGGTTGTCCTTGAATATTACCTTGGGGTGCCTTGGGAAGCCCCAAGGTTAGGCTCTTTCCACTCCTTATTCCATAGTCCATCGAGTCTTTACCCAAAACTTGAAAACTTCACAACACAAAACTCAACAGAAAACTCGTAAGCTCCGTTAGTATAAGAAAATAAATCACCACTTTTGGTACCGTTGTGAACTCATTCTAAATTCATAATGGTGTAATATCTACTGTATTCCAACTTCTCTATGTTTCATACCCTCCGATACTACTCATAGATTCATCAAAATAAGCAAACAACACATAGAAAACAGTATCTGTCAAAAACAGAACAGTCTGTAGTAATCAGTAACTCTCGAGTACTTATGTAACTTCAAAAATTCTGCAATAAGTTGGTGTACGTGAGGAATTTGTCTATTAATCTTCTTCAAAAATAATCAACTCAAAAGTACTCTTCTGTAAAAAATGACAGTTAATCTCATGAGCGCAAAGTCTCTGTCTTTTACAGCAAGATCACATTAACTTTCACCCAAGTCTTTCCACAGGTTATACTTGGCACTTTATTGAAACAAAAGCTATAAAACATGATTACTACAGTAACTTAATCATGTGGACACACAAAAATAGTAGGGGTAAATATTGGGTTGTCTCCCAACAGGCGCTTTTCTTTAGTGCCTTTTTAGCTAGGCATAATGATTTTAATGATGCTCACATAAAAGATAAGAATTGAAGCATAACGGGAGCATCATGAAGAATATGACTAGCACATTTAAGTCTAACCCACTTCCTATGCATAGGGATTTTGTGAGCAAACAACTTATGGCAACAATCAACTAGCATAGGAAAGCAAAACAAGCATAGCGTCAAGATTTTCAACACATAGAGAGGAAACTTGATATTATTGCAATTCCTACAAGCATATGTTCCCCCCTCATAATAATTTTCATTAGCATCATGAATGAATTCAAAAATATAACCATCACATAAAGCATTATTTTCATGATCTCCAAGCATATAAATTTTATTACTCTCCACATAAGCAAAATTCTTCTCATTCAGAATAGTGGTAGTATCATAAGAAACTCGAATACTATAAATTGTTTCCACATTAAAAGAGTAATGTTCAGAAAAAGGGTAATCATAATCATGACAAGTTTTATAGATATAATCATCACTACTTTTTATAGCATAGGTGTCATCACAATAATCATCATAAGTAGCAACTTTGTTCTCATCATAATCAATTGAAACCTCTTCCAAGATAGTGGAATCATTTCTAAATAAAGTCATGACCTCTCCAAATCCACTTTCATAATTTTCACAATAAGATTCAACACCCTCCAAAATAGTGGGACCATTACTTCCTAAAGTTGACACTCTTCCAAACCCACTTTCATCAATATAATCATCATAAATAGGAGGCATGCTATCATCAAAATAAGTTTGCTCATCAAAACTTGGGGGACAAAAAATATCATCTTCATTGAACATAGCATACCCAAGCTTGGGACAAACATTAATTGCAGCAAATAAACTCTCAAACATGTCATTCTCATCAAACATTGCATCCCCAAGCTTGGGCCTTTTCATATCATAAGCATAATCACTCTCATCATTAATAGTATGGATAGAACTAGTAGTACAACAATTATCATCATCATAATGAGTAATAGGAGCAACATCATTTGGAAGGGATACCTTTTTACCTTTTCTTCTCCGTCTTTTCTTTTTTTCTTCGCATCATGTGTGGGTTTAATCCTCTTTTTGGAGCTCATTATTAATGAGATTGGTTGATTAGAAAGCTCCTCCTCGTTACCTGATTCATCATAAGGAGGAATAGGAAGATATTAGGAAATCTCTTCCCTTTCATTAGTATTCTCTTAATCTTCTATTTGTTTTCTTGTCTTTATGTAATTGGCAATATAAGGATTTTTAATGCAATTCACCGCACAATACATATAAATTTCCTCTAGATCAAAATCAAGAACTTTATAAAGGACAAATTCTGGAATATCCTTAGTCATACGTTTTATTTCTTCATAACCCAAAATCAAACTAAGTTCATTATGATGCACAAGGGAAATCAAGACATCAGAATTTTTGGACACGATTCGATCATGAAACAATTTGCATTGGAGATTTAAATGATCACGTTCATTGCAAAGTTCACAAGGATGGCAAAGAAATTTTAAATTTTCAGAACAAACATCTAGCCTCTCTTGCAACCATTTAGTTTCTAAATACTTATGCCTCTTGCAAAATCTATCTTCCCCATTTGGTGTCTACTTACAAACTCTATGCACTCCACAAAACTTGACATGCTTATAAGAGACATTTTCATCATGACTAGTGCAATCATCATTAGTACTATGGATATTCAAAGAGTTATACTAACAACATTGCAATCATGCTCATCATTCAAAGATTTAGTGCCAAACATTTTAATGCATTCTTCTTCTAGTACTTGGGCACAATTTTCCTTTCCATCATTTTCACGAAAGACATTAAAAAGATGAAGGATATGAGGCAACCTCAATTCCATTTTTTGTAGTTTTCTTTTATAGACTAGACTAGTGATAAAGCAAGAAACTAAAAGATTCAATTGAAAGATCTAAAGATATACCTTCAAGCACTCACCTCCCCGGCAACGGCGCCAGCAAAGAGCTTGAGGTCTACTACGCAACCTTCTTCTTGTAGACGTTGTTGGGCCTCCAAGTGCAGAGGTTTGTAGGACAGTAGCAAATTTCCCTCAAGTGGATGACCTAAGGTTTATCAATCCATGGGAGCCGTAGGATGGAGATGGTCTCTCTCAAACAACCCTACAACCAAATAACAAAGAGTCTCTTGTGTCCCCGACACACCCAATACAATGGCAAATTGTATAGGTGCACTAGTTCGGCGAAGAGATGTTGATACAAGTGCAATATGGATGGTAGATATAGGTTTTTGTAATCTGAAAATATAAAAACAGCAAGGTAACTAATGATAAAAGTGAGCACAAACGGTATTGCAATGCTTTGAAACAAGGCCTAGGGTTCATACTTTCACTAGTGCAAGTTCTCTCAACAAGGATAACATAATTAGATCATATAAAAATCCCTCAACATGCAACAAAGAGTCATTCCAAAGTCACTAATAGCGGAGAACAAACGAAGAGATTATTGTAGGGTACGAAACCACCTCAAAGTTATTCTTTCCGATCAATCCGTTGTGATATTCCTATAAGTGTCACAAACAGCCCTAGAGTTTGTAGTAAAATAACACCTTAAGACACACATCAACCAAAACCCTAATGTCACCTAGATACTGCAATGTCACCTCAAGTATCCGTGGGTATGATTATACGATATGCATCACACAATCTCAGATTCATCTATTCAACCAACACAAAGAACTTCAAAGAGTGCCCCAAAGTTTCTACCGGAGAGTCAAGACGAAAACGTGTGCCAACCCCTATGCATATATTCCCAAGGTCACGGAACCCGCAAGTTGATCACCAAAACATACATCAAGTGAATCAATAGAATACCCCATTGTCACCACGGGTATCCCACGCAAGACATACATCAAGTGTTCTCAAATCCTTAAAGACTCAATTCGATAAGATAACTTCAAAGGGAAAACTCAATCCATTACAAGAAGGTAGAGGGGGAGAAACATCATAAGATCCAACTATAGTAGGAAAGCTTGCGGTACATCAAGATCGTGCCAAATCAAGAACACGAGAGAGAGATCAAACACATAGCAACTGGTACATACCCTCAGCCCCGAGGGTGAACTACTCCCTCCTCGTCATGGAGAGCGCCGGGATGATGAACATGGCCACCAGTGATGGATCCCCCCTCCGGCAGGGTGCCGGAACAGGGTCCTGATTGGTTTTTTGTGGCTACAGAGGCTTGCGGCGGCGGAACTCCCGATCTAGGTTTCTTTTCGGGGGTTTCTGTATTTATAGGAATTTTTGGCATCGGGAACAAGTCAGGGGGGTCTCCGAGTCATCCACGAGGCAGGGGGCGCGCCCAGGGGGGTAGGGCGCGCCCTCCACTCTCGTGGATGGCTCAGGACTCTCCTGGCCCAACTCTTTTACTTCGGGGGCTTCTTTTGGTCCATAAAAAATCCACAAAAATTGGCAGGTCAATTGGACTCCGTTTGGTATTCCTTTTCTGTAGAACTCAAAAACAAGGAACAGAAACTGTCACTGGGCTCTAGCTTAATAGGTTAGTCCCAAAAATCATATAAAATAGCATATAAATGCATATAAAACATCCAAGATGGATAATATAATAGCATGGAACAATCAAAAATTATAGATACGTTGGAGACGTATCAAGTAACGCGGTTGATGTAGTCGAACGTCTTCGCGATCCAACCGATCAAGTACCGAACGCACGGCACCTCCGCGATCTGCACACGTTCAGCTCGGTGACGTCCCTCGAACTCTTGATCCAGTTGAGGCCGAGGGAGAGTTTGGTCAACACGACCGCGTGGTGATGGTGATGATGAAGTTACCGGCGCAGGGCTTCGCCTAAGCACTATGACAATATGACCGAGGTGTAAAACTGTGGAGGGGGACACCGCACACGGCTAAAGATCAACTTGTGTGTCTATGGGGTGCCCCTCCCCTGTATATAAAGGAGGGGAGGAGGAGGCCGGCCGGCCCTAAGGGGCGCGCCCAAGGAGGGGAGTCCTACTAGGACTCCAAGTCCTAGTAGGATTCAACCAAGAGGGAGAGAGGGGAAAGGAAGGAGAGGGAGAGAGGGATAAGGAAAGGGGGGCACCGCCCCCCTTCCCTTGTCCAATTCGGACTGCATTGGAGGGCGCACGGCCTGACCTGGCTGCCCTCCTCTCTCTACACTAAGGCCCATGGTGGCCCATTAGTTCCCCGGGGGTTCCGGTAACCCCTCCGGCACTCCGGTTTTACCCGAAACCATCCGGAACACTTCCGCTGTCCGAATAACATGGTCCAATATATCAATCTTTATGTCTCAACCATTTCAAGACTCCTTGTCATGTCCGTGATCTCATTCGGGACTTCGAACAACCTTCGGTACATCAAATCACATAAATCATAATACAAATCGTCATCGAACGTTAAGCATGCGGACCCTACGGGTTCGAGAACTATGTAGACATGACCGAGACACATCTCCGGTCAATAACCAATAGCGGAACCTGGATGCTCATATTGGCTCCTACATATTCTACGAAGATCTTTATCGGTCAAACCGCATAACAACATACGTTGTTCCCTTTGTCATCGGTATGTTACTTGCCCGAGATTCGATCGTCGGTATCATCATACCTAGTTCAATCTCGTTACCGGAAAGTCTCTTTACTCATTCCGTAATGCATCATCCCGCAACTAACTCATTAGTCACATTGCTTGCAAGGCTTATAGTGATGTGCATTACCGAGAGGGCCCAAAGATACCTCTTCGACAATCAGAGTGACAAATCCTAATCTCGATCTATGCCAACTCAACAAACACCATCGGAGACACCTATAGAGCATCTTTATAATCACCCAGTTACATTGTGACGTTTGATAGCACACTAAGTGTTCCTCCGGTATTCGGGAGTTGCATAATCTCATAGTCATAGGAACATGTATAAGTCATGAAGAAAGCAATAGCAATAAACTAAACGATCATAGTGCTAAGCTAACGGATGGGTCTTGTCCATCACATCATTCTCTAATGATGTGATCCCGTTCATCAAATGACAACACATGTCTATGGTTAGGAAACTTAACCATCTTTGATTAATGAGCTCGTCTAGTAGAGGCATACAAGGGACACTCTGTTTGTCTAAGTATTCACACATGTACTAAGTTTCCGATTAATACAATTCTAGCATGAATAATAAACATTTATCATGATATAAGGGAATATAAACAACAACTTTATTATTACCTCTAGGGCATATTTCCTTCAATATACTGTACAATGTTGTTCAAGAAAGGATGCTTTACATCTAAGGAGATCCCTTGATGCGAGTTAGGTGGTAAATAGTAAATAGCATGGTGTTTCTTTTTACATCTGAGGAGATCACTTGATGCCAGACGACATGTTTTTTTGGTCCAATAATTTTTCATGTGTACCTACTGATGCTTTATCTTATGCTCCTTCATATTGAAGGAAATATGCCCTAGAGGCAATAATAAAGATCTTTGTAGAATATGTAGGAACCAATATGAACATCCAGGTTCCGCTGTTGGCTATTGACCGGAAGTGAGTCTCAGTCATGTCTACATAGTTCTCGAACCCGTAGGGTCTGCACGCTTAACGTTCGATGACGATCGGTATTATGAGTTTATGTGTTTTGATGTACCGAAGGTAGTTCGGAGTCCCGGATGTGATCACAGACATGACGAGGTGTAACGCCCCGACACACCTGCCGGTGATTGTTACTCCTGGCAGGATCTAGACTAGCCCCACAGATCAATACTAGTCTTTTCTGCGCACTTTGTCCTCACTCGTGCGCACCCGGGAGCAACTTCCCGGTCGGTCACCCATCCTGAGATTACCCCAAGCTGAGCACGCTTAACTTTAGAGTTCTGTCCGAATGGGCTTCCGGAAAAGAAGGAATTCTTTATTGATATGAGTAGTCTATCATCCCTAATAAGCCAGGCTATCACATACACCCCCACTCAGAGGAACCGACGTCCTCGTCGGGCCACAGGAACGTTCCCTCTTGGCACATACGTCTGTGCTTCCAGTCCGGCACATGTGGCATGCCGTGTGCCACGACGGGTCACAAACGTCATGCACAACATGACCGTGCACTTGTCGGCAAACATCCGTGTAACCATGAGGGTCGGCTCTGATACCAACTTGTAACGCCCCGACACACCCGCCGGTGGTCGTTACTCCTGGCGGGATCTAGACTGGCCCCACAGATCAATACTAGTCTTTTCTGCGCACTTTGTCCTCACTCGTGCGCACCGGGAGCAACTTCCCGGTCGGTCACCCATCCTGAAATTACCCCAAGCTGAGCACGCTTAACTTTAGAGTTCTGTCCGAATGGGCTTCCGGAAAAGAAGGAATTCCTTATTGATATGAGTAGTCTATCATCCCAAATAAGCCAGACTATCACACGAGGAGTCTCAAAATGGTCGAGACATGAAGATTGATATATTGGAAGGTTATGTTTGGACACCAGAATGGTTTCGAATGAGTTCGGGCATTTACCGGAGTACCGGGGGGTTATCGGAACCCCCCGGGGAGTTAATGGGCCTTGACGGGCCATGAGGAATAGAGGAGGAGGCAGCCACGTGGTGGGGCGCCCCCCCAAGCCCAATCTGAATTGGGGAGGGGGGCCGGCTCCCTTTCCTTCCTCTCCCTCTTCCCTTCCTTCCCCCTCCTAGTTGGACTAGGAAAGGGGGGAAACCTACTCCTAGTAGGTGTAGGAATCCCCCCTTGGGGCGTGCCATAGGAGGCCGACCCTCCCCCTCCTCCACTCCTTTATATACGGGGGAGGGGGGCACCCCATAGACACACAAGTTGACAATTGTCTTAGCCGTGTGCGGTGCCCCCCTCCACAGATTTCCACCTCGGTCATATCGTTGTAGTGCTTAGGAGAAGCCCTGTGTCGGTAACTTCATCATCACCGTCATCACGCCGTCGTGCTAACGAAACTCTCCCTCGGCATCAGCTGGATCAAGAGTACGAGGGACGTCATCGAGCTGAACGTGTGCAGATCGCGGACGTGCCGTGCGTTCGGTACTTGGATCGGTTGGATCGCGAAGACGTTCGACTACATCAACCGTGTTACTAAACGCTTCCGCTTTCGATCTACGTGGGTACTGTTCTTCATCAGCCCAAGAGGCAATCCACCACCACACACTGGAGTAGGGTATTACACCACAACGGTGGCCCGAACCAGTATAAATCTCATGTCTTTCTGTGTTGCTAGTTCGTCGAGTTCGTCCGCGAGATCTTAGAGAGCTAGGGCATAGATCGGTAGGAGGGAAAGAACTTCATGCGCACCCCAGAGTTTGAACCTTAAGGGTTTGCCAGAACCCCAGATCCAACATTTGGCGTGCCAGGTAGGGGTGCACCGTAGCTCCCCTTCCGTCGATCTACGCTCTGCGCCACCGCACTTCGCCCCCATGGCAGGTGCCCCGCCACCTGCTCCGGCGGCCGGCGCTGACGACGGGGCCAGGGGGCTCCGAGCCCTGGCCCCCGCCCTGCGGCAGGTGCGATGGCCACCCAAGTTCAGGCTGGAGATGCCGCCGCGCTACGACGGCGTGGCGGACCCGTCGGTTTTCCTATTGCCGTACGAGGAGGCCGTCCTCGAGGCTGGAGGCAACGACAAGGTCATGGCCAACTGGCTCCCCATGGCCCTCGCCGGCGAGCCACGTGCCTGGGTGCTCAACCTCCCTGGGTCCGTTGTGGCATCATGGGGGGAACTCCACGACCTTTTCACAGCTCGCTATGCGGTACCGGCGCACCCCGCAGTCGCGGCCCTGCTGGGCGGCTCTCAAGCATCGCCTTCAGATCGCCACGTCAAGCCGTTCCTCCACCAGATTGGTGCCGCTTCCAAGCGCCCGGGGGCTCCGTCGGGCTGGGCTGCGCCGGAGGCCGACCTCACCTTCGGCTCAGAAGACCACCCTGACTCCACCGCCGGCTCGGGCATGCTCCCAATGCTCTGCACGCCCACCATCTGCAACGTGGCTGTTACCAAGACCCTCATCGACGGTGGTGCCGGCCTCAACTTGCTCTCCGTGGAGGCCTTCAACCTTCTTCACGTGCCACTTGAGCGGCTCAGCCTCAGCAAGCCTTTATCAGGAGTTGGTGGCGGCGCTGCCCACTCCCTGGGGCAGATCCGCCTCCCCGTCACCTTCGACATGCGCGACAACTACCGCACCGAGCTGGTCGACTTTGACATCGCCCGCATCGGCCTCCCGTACAACGCCATCCTCGGGTAACCAGCTCTGGCCCAGTTCATGGCATCGACTCATCCGGCCTATAACCTCATGAAGATGCCTGGAAGCAAAGGTGTCCTCGCCATCAAGGGGGACACCAAGGAGGTCGTGACGACACTCAAGCTTGCCTTCAAGACCGCAGCAGCGGCGCAGCCCGCCAACGCCGGTACCCCCGATGCCAAGGAGGCCACGCCTACCAAGAAGAAGCAACTATTCACCCAAGACAAGGCAAAAACCAAGCAGGTGCCAGTCGACGAGGACGGGTCCTCAGGAGCCACCTTCACTATAGGCGCCGGCTTCAACTCCATCCAAGAAGAGACGTTGGTGAAGTTCTTGCGCGCAAACAAGGACATATTCGCATGGGAGCCCAATCAGCTGGTAGGGGTTCCGAGAGAGGTGATTCAGCATCACTTAAGGGTGTGCCCCAACATGCGCCCTGTCAAGCGACCCGCAAGTTGGAGGCCGCGGGTGCCATTCGCGAGGTTCGGTATCCCCAATGGCTGGCGAACCCCGTCGTAGTGCCGAAGAAATGCGGGAAGGAGCGGATGTGCGTCGACTTCACCAATCTTAACAAAGCCTGCCCCCAAGATCCGTTCCCGCTCCCACGCATCGACCAGATCGTCGACTCCACCGCCGAGTGCGACTTGCTGTGCTTCCTGGATGCGTTCTTGGGGTATCACCAGATCAAGATGGCGTTGGAAGATGTAGAGAAGACAGCCTTCCTGACCCCGTGTGGGGTGTACTGCTACACCTGCATGCCCTTCGGGCTGCGCAACGCGGGCGCGACCTTTCAGTGACTGATGCACATCGCCTTAGGGCGATAGCTCGGAAGAAACACAGAGGCCTAAGTCGACGACATTGTGGTGAAATCTCGGGAGGCGAGGACCCTGATCACCTGGAAGAGACCTTCGAGAGCCCGCGCCAGGTGAACTTGCGGCTTCACCCGGTGAAGTGTGTGTTCGGTGTCCCTTCCGGCAAGTTGTTGGGATTCCTCGTGTCCCACAGAGGGATCGAGGCGAACCCGGAGAAGATCAAAGCCATTGAGGACACGAGCCCACCGCAGACCCTCAGAGAAATGCAGAAGCTGGCCGGTCGGGTGACTGTGTTGGGACGCTTCATCTCCAAGCTAGGAGAACGCACCTTGCCCTTCTTCAAGCTGATGATGAAGAAAGGCCCGTTTGAGTGGACCCCGGAGGCCGACCGAGCCTTCCAATACCTCAAGAGATACCTAACTAGCCCACCGGTGATGGTGGCGCCACGGCCTCTCGAGCACCTAGTGCTCTACTTGGCTGCCACCCCGTACTCTGCCAGTGCAGCGCTGGTGGCGGTTCGGGAGGAGCACCAAGCCAAGGGCACGCTGCGCCAAGCTACAACTGAAATGACGCAAGATCAGGAAGGCGCCGCGGGAGCCGCAGCGGCGTCAACGGAAGACCAAGCTCGGCAGGACAAAGTCACAGAGACCCCCGCAACCGACCAGACACCAGGAGTTCCACCACCTCAGGAGACGTCCAGGCCCCCGCAAGACATAAGCCTCACCGACGCGCCAGCCCTTGTCGAGCACCCGGTGTACTTTGTCAGCACGGTGTTGCGGGACACAAGGGCACGATATCCCATGCCTCAGAAGCTCCTGCTCGCACTCTTGGTGGCCTCGCGCAAGCTATGGCACTACGTCCAGGGCCACCCCATCAAGGTCGTCTCAGCCTACCCATTGGAGAGGGTGCTCAGGAGCCCCAATTCTGCTGGGAGGGTCGCCGAATGGAACATCGAGCTGCAAGCATTCCAGTTAGAGTTCAGCACTACCAGGGTCATCAAGGGAGCCGCGCTCGCTGATTTTGTGGCGGAATGGACGGACGTCCCAACACTTGAGGTAGGCGAAGACCGGTCCACCTCGCCAGGAAGTGAGGCACCAGACGGTTGGGTCATGTACTTCGATGACGCCTTCGCGCACCAAGGCATGGGGGCTGGAGCAGTACTCATCTTGCCCACTCAGGATAAGCTCTACTATGCTGTGCAGCTCTGCTTTCAGCAGGGCGAGAAGGTCTCCAACAACATCGCAGAATACGAGGGCCTCATAGCTGGCCTGAAGGCCGCGACAGCTCTGGGGGTGAAGCGCCTTACCGTTAGAGGCGACTCACAGCTCCTCGTCAACTTCTCCAACAAAGTATACGAGCCAAAGGACGAGCATATGGAGGCATACCTCGCGGAGGTGCGCAAGATGGAGAAGTAGTTCTTGGGCCTGGAGCTGCAGCACGTGCCCCGGGGCACCAACAAGGAAGCCGACGACATCGCCAGGAGAGCATCCAAGCGGCAGCCACAAGAGCCCGGTGTCTTTGAGGAATGGCTCTTCAAGCCATCGGCGACACCACCACTGTCAAGCACGGCTCAGCCTCGGGAGGAGCTCCCGCAGCCTCCTGCCTCAGGAGCCCCAGCCTGTGGCCCGACCTCAGGAGCTCGCTTGCTCTTGGTGCTCGAGCCTCAGGAGGGGTGCTGGACCAAGGAATTCAAGGAATATCTGGTGCAAGGGGCGCTGCCAGAGAATGAGGAGGATGCAGAGCGTGTGGTTCGGCAAGCCACGGCGTACTGCATCCAAGATGGTGGGTTGTACAGGAAGCGGCCAAACGACATCTCCCTACGCTGCCTTTCCATAGACCAGGGGAAGGAGCTGCTAACTGACATACACGATGGGGACTGCGGGCACCACTCGTCATCACGGACCCTCGTCGGCAAAGTGTTCCGCAGTGGGTTCTACTAGCCCACCGCGCTCAACGACGCAGCTGAGCTGGTGAAGTCCTGTGAAGCCTGCCAGTTCCACGCCAAGCAAATTCATCAGCCAGCTCAGGGCCTCCAAACCATTCCACTCACGTGGCCGTTCGAGGTCTAGGGGCTGGACATCCTGGGCCCATTCCCTCGAGCGCCTAGGGGCTACTGTTACCTCTACGTCGCCATCGACAAGTTCACCAAGTGGGCGGAAGTGGAAGCCGTCCGTACCATCCCAGCTGGCTCTGCTGCCAAGTTCATCAAGGGCCTCGTGAGCTGCTTCGGGGTCCCCAACCGCATCATCACAGGTAACAGCTCGCAGTTCACTAGTAACCTCTTCAGAACCTACTGTGCTAACCTTGGAACGCAGATCTGCTATGCTTCGGTGGCGCACCCCAGGAGCAATGGTCAGGTCGAACGCGCCAACGCGGAGGTCCTGAGGGGCCTCAAGACCAGGACCTTCAAGAAGAAGCTCGAGGCCTGTGGCAGGGGCTGACACGACGAGCTTGTAACGCCCCTAGACCGACGCTCCAGACGCCTTCCAATTTTTTTCCGTCTTCGCCGTGTGTTTTATTTTATTTGTTGCATTCATCATTGCATCATCCGCATTGCATCCACATGTTTTCTTAAAACTCTTAGTTCGTTCGTAGTTGCCGCGTCTCTCTGTTGTCCGTTCCGAGACCAACCAGGTTTTTCGAGTTCCTCTTGTTTGGCCGCTTAATCTCTTTGCTCAGTGCTCAAACCCCTCGCGTGCGCGTCCGAAACTTCTCCGAAACTGACCCGAGCTGTCGTTACCGATGGGTCCGGATCATCCCCCAACATCCCTAAAATATCTCCGTTTTGTTATTTGGACTCCCTACCTATTTATTCTCGATCATTCGATTGCGATTGGAGGGACGAGGTAGCCCCTAAACTAAACCACCCACTATATAATCAGTCTACTCTAACCCTAGAAACTAGGGATCCTGTCCCATCCATCCACCTATTTCCGAGCCGCCGCCACCCACCTCCCTTTCTTCCTCGGGATCTCCTCATTCCCCCCGATCCAATCCCACCAACCAGAACCAGCCCCGAAGCTTCCCCTCGATCCCGCCACCTCCTTGCTCGGGAGAGCAAAGGCTCGACCCCGAGCAGCACCAGCGCCTCGTGCCTCCTCCTCCCTTGGTCCTGGACGCGTCCGGCCGCCCGCAGCCGTCGTCGTCCGCGCCTACAGGAGCTAGCAGCTGCAGCCCCGAGCCCTCTGCTTCTTTCCTGCCGGCGTCCGAGGCCGCAGCCTCCTCGTCCACGACCACATCACCCCACCGGAGCTCCCTCCGCCGACGAGCATCCACCAGGCCAGACCGCCCGCTCCTTCTCCCTGTCCTCCTCTTCTTCTCGTTTCTCCCCTTCTCTGACGTCTTCCTCATCTCATCCCTCTCTCGCTCCTCTTCACAGGGAACCGACGCCATGGCCGTCCTCTTCTTCAGATCAAGGCTCCGGCCTTCGGATCCGGTTCCCCTCAGCAACCACATCGAGCTCCGGCCGGTCCAGCCTCGCGCCTTCCTTCGCGTCCTGCCGTCGCCACGAACCCTCCCCGTCGCCTGCATCTTCTCCGGCAGCGCCGCCGTGCCCGCACGCCTATGGCGAAGTTCCGGTGAGCCAAGCCGCGCCCGTGCCCCTGTTTCTTCCTTCCCCTTCACCTTCTATCTCTCACACGTCTCCATCTCTCTCTGATACATCCACAGGAGGAGCTTCACCCTCGCCGGAGTCTTTCTCCTCGCCGCCCCGCCATGTTCCTGGAGCCACGGAGCCCGTTCGTCCCCTGCTTCTGTCGTGCGAGCACGCAAGGACGACGACCAGCGCCAAGTCCTGCTCGAGCACCCGTCTGTGTTGACCCACCTGCCTCCATGCCAAGTCCCACTGCCGCCCCGCCTTGCTTCCCCTGCATCGGTCGCGTTGACCGAGGCCCAGCAGCTCCTTCCCTTCGCCAGATCCAACCCGGCCCCCTCCAGCCTCTGCACCGAACTGGGCCTGGCCCATGGTGAGCGCCCCAGCAGCCTGCAGATTCGGCCCGATGCATTTTTTCCTCTGGACGATTTTAGCTATTAATACAGAGAACGTCGGTTTTACAGAAAAGTCCCTAGTCTTCATGCATATAATAACTCATTAACCGTGCATCGGTTTAAAAAACTTCATATATGAAAAATGTTAAGAATTCTGTCTAGTTTCATAATATGCTGCTTGCATCCTTGTTTAAAATGTTTAAAATGCTGCTTGCATTTAATTTGCTAAATGCCATGTTAAAATGATTTATTTCATAACTAAATAACCGTAGCTCAGATTTAAATAAACTTTATATGTAAATGGGGTAGAAAAATGCATAGATTAACATGGTGCACTTTATTTTGCTGGTTAACAACATTAAAATTGTGTTTAGGGCAGAACAGTACCAATTCCAAAATATGCATATGAGGATTTTCCGGAATTGTTATTTGTTGTTCCGGCCTCATTTAAACTTGCCTAAATAGATAGTTTATTTATGCTTCACCCCTTGCCATGTTGAATAACATTTAATATTGTTGGGTACATAAACAAGAGCGAACTAAATAACTTGAATGTGGTGTTTCGTCAATATGCAACTCATTGCATATTGAGCTCCACTTAATTTGTAGTATTGTTTGTGCACTTTGCCATGCCATGCCTCTTTAAACCGGACATGCATCAGACTTGGTTGTGCATCATGCCATGTTTATGTGATGGTTGTTTACTATGTTGCTTGCTTCTTTCCGGTTTGCTTCTCTCGTTACCTTCGGTTTCGTTCCGGAGTTGTGAGGATTCGTTCGACTACATCCGTTTGTCTTCTTCATGGACTCGTTCTTCTTCCTAGCAGGATTTCAGGCAAGATGACCATACCCTCAAAATCACTTCTATCTTTGCTTGCTAGTTGTTCGCTCTATTGCTATGCTACGCTACCTACCACTTGCTATATCATGCCTCCCATGTTGCCATGTCAAGCCTCTAACCATCCTTTCCTAGCAAACCGTTGTTTGGCTAAGTTACCGCTTTTGCTCAGCCTTCTTATAGCGTTGCTAGTTGCAGGTGTAGTTGAAGTTTGTTCCATGTTGGAACATGGATATGTTGGGATATCACAATATCTCTTATTTAATTAATGCATCTATACACTTGGTAAAGGGTGGAAGGCTCGGCCTTATGCCTGGTGTTTTGTTCCACTCTTGTCGCCCTAGTTTCCGTCATACCAGTGTTATGTTCCTTGATTTTGCGTTCCTTACGCGGTTGGGTGATTTATGGGACCCCCTTGACAGTTCGCTTTGAATAAAACTCCTCCAGCAAGGCCCAACCTTGGTTTTACCATTTGCTACCACCTATCCCCTTTTCCCTTGGGTTCTGCAGACTCAAGGGTCATCTTTATTTAAACCCCCCCGGGCCAGTGCTCCTCTGAGTGCTGGTCCGAACCGAGCAGACTGCGGGGCCACCTTGGGGAAACTTGAGGGCTGGTTTTACTCGTAGGATGTCTCATCCGGTCTTGCCCTGAGAACGAGATATGTGCAGCTCCTATCGGGATTTGTCGGCACATCGGGCGGCTTTGCTGGTCTTGTTTTACCATTGTCGAAATGTCTTGTAAACCGGGATTCCGAGACTGATCGGGTCTTCCCGGGAGAAGGAATATCCTTCGTTGACCGTGAGAGCTTATAATGGGCTAAGTTGGGACACCCCTGCAGGGTATTATCTTTCGAAAGCTGTGTCCGCGGTTATGTGGCAGATGGGAATTTGTTAATATCCGGTTGTAGAGAACTTGACACTCGACTTAATTAAAATGCATCAACCGCGTGTGTAGCCGTGATGGTCTCTTTTCGGCGGAGTCCGGGAAGAGAACACGGCTTTTGGGTTATGTTTGACGTAAGTAGGAGTTCAGGATCACTTCTTGATCATTACTAGTTGACGACCGTTCCGTTGCTCCTCTTCTCGCTCTTATTTGCGTATTTTAGCCACCATATATGCTTAGTGCTTGCTGCAGCTCCACCTCACTACCTTCTCCTACCCATAAGCTTAAATAGTCTTGATCTCGCGGGTGTGAGATTGCTGAGTCCTCGTGACTCATAGATACTTCCAAAACAGTTGCAGGTGCCGACGATACCAGTGCAGGTGATGCAACCGTGCTCAAGTGGGAGTTCGACGAGGACCTTGGTTGTTACTATGTTTCGTTTCCAGATGACCAGTAGTGGGAGCCCAGTTGGGACGATCGGGGATCTAGCATTTGGGGTTGTCTTCTTTTGTTTTGGTTCCGTAGTCGGACCTATGTGTCTACTCTGAATGATGTATGAATTTATTTATGTATTGTGTGAAGTGCCGATTGTAAGCCAACTCTCTTTATCCCATTCTTGTTCATTACATGGGATTGTGTGAAGATGACCCTTCTTGCAACAATACCTACAATGCGGTTATGCCTCTAAGTCGTGCCTTGACACGTGGGAGATATAGCCGCATCGTGGGTGTTACAGAGCTCTAGTCCGTGTTGTGGTCAATCCGCACCACCGCCACCAAGCCAACGTGCGAGACCCCATTCTTCCTCGTCTACGGAGCTGAAGCAGTCCTTCCTCACGAGGTTAAGCATTGCTCGGCACGGGTCCTGGCGTTCGATGAAACGCAGCAGGACGCCACGCGGGGGATGGACCTCGTGCTGGGGTAGGAGCGTCGTCGCGAAGCTGCACTGAGGGCGGCAAGGTACCAACAGGCGCTGCGGCGATACCACTGCCGCAGCATCCGCTCCAGGACGCTCGAGGTGGGCGACCTCGTCCTAAGGCGGGTCCTCTCCAGGGAAGGGCTACACAAGCTTTCACCCATGTGGGAGGGCCCGTTCAGGGTCGTCCATGTCTCCAGGCCTGGCGCCGCGCCTGGAGACATAGGACGGGATACCTATCCAGAACGCCTGGAGCATCCAGCACCTCCGGAAGTTCTACCCATGAAGCAAGGCCCAGAGCCTGTGAAGAAAGGCCCAGAGCCTGTGAAGAAGGCCCGGTGCCTGTGAAGAATCGCCGCCCGTGACACTCTCACGTAATAATGAGTGGGGCTGTACACGCCCCGGAGTCTCAGGAGCGCCGGCCTCAGGCCCTGGGGCTCCCTCCCACGCCTAGTGGCAGCACTTAGCTCCGCGCTAGTGAGAAGACTTGAAGACTAGATTAGGTGCCGGACGCGGCTTTTCATTTGCTTTCCGTAGCTGGCTCGCTTTTCCTTAATCGAAGTTTGCTTTTGGTGTTCCTTGCTGATTCGATTCCCTCGCCTCTTATCGCATTTTTCGGCTCTGGTTCACTTGTGTTCTCTCTCTCGCATACCTCGCGATGGGGGCTAGGCAGGTGCCCTCGCGAGCGTTTTTCTTCTCTCTGCCTTCTCACGAGCCACCCTTGTTCGAGCCCGAAAGCTGGCGCATCTCTCTTAATCCGTGTCTCACGGGTACCGCGATACAAAGCGCCGGGTCAAGGCTTGGGTGAACAACAAATCTCCTGGCAAACTCCCTAACGAATTTTTTGCAGTTCCTGAGCAATCGCAGACCACAAGGTCAATATGGACACGAGGAAATAAACGCCTCGTAAGGAGGAGGGCGCCCCGAATGCACCAGGCTAAGTTATCTTTGCGCAAAATAACCACGCAGCACTGAAACAACAAGCGTAGCATAACGGTTAATAAGTTACGGTTCGATACACGCCCCTCCGGGCCCATGCTGGTTTTATTTCGATGCAGGAAGGAAAAGAGGACCATAACAAAAGCGGCGCTCGCCCCTGCATCAGCCGACGGGGGCAGGGCCTTGGTAACGTCCCGGGTCTAGTCGGACCCCTCCTCGCGCTTCACCGATGGGCGGCGGCGAGACGACCCGCCACCACCTTCGAAGCGGGCGCGGCGGCTGATCAAGGCTGCCGTTGCTGGAGCTGCCACCAAGGGAGGAGCCACCATAGCCAGACGAGGCGCGGCCGGCGGGTCCGTCCTCCTCCTCGTCCCGACCATCGCCAAGGCCGAGCACCTCCTCGTCGTCATTCACCTCGGGGCAGCATCCGGCGCGGCGACCGTCTTCCCCGAACACCCTCATAAAGAGGGTCGCGTCACCGTCGAACTTGAAGTGGAGGGTGCACCGTCTGCCCAGGCCACGCGCGCGGGCCAATGTCTGCCAACCGCGGGCCAGAGCTATGTTGCCCGCGACGAAGACCTCGACCGCGACCCAAGAGCCCGGCTGCAGCAACCGTCTGCCTGCAGCCAGAGCCCGCCTGGACCGGAGGCCGACAGCTCGCCGGCAAAGAAGCAGGGGAGGTGGAGCCAGCTGCCGGCCGGATCCTCTGACCAGACTACGAACTCCGGCAGCACCTCAGATGCATGGAACCGCGGTCGGGGAGGCCGCACCACCACGGCACGTCTCCCCTCATCGATGGGGCTACCGCGACCAGAGCGACCCCCGCCACGCGCAGCGGCGCCACCCCGGGAGCGGGGAGCCGCAGCGGGAGTCATGGTGTGCTTGCGGGGACGACCGCGTCCCCGCTTGGGTGCTGGGGAGCCGGGCCCTTCGCGAGGGGCCTTTCCTTTCTCCGCGGCGGAGAACCTCTTCGACAACGCCATTGGAGTCGGTGACGGAGTGAAGAAGAAGAAGCAAGCAAGGAAGAGATGGGCGACAGGGGGCCCCGCTCCCTCCCCATTTATAGCGAAGGAAGGCCAACCGGCGCCTCCCACGATCACAGGTAATGATGGTTTTCCTTGCATGTCGCAGGGACTTGTCAAGTCGGGCAGTTGCCGAGGCAGCGTGGGGAAGTGGTGACGCCCACGTCCAATCAACCGCCACGTGTCGACCAAGGCCGCAGGCTTTTGGGGCCCGCGGCGCTACGCGCTTGACCCTTGGCTTCACCTCGAAGCCAAGCCCGAGTGCACCTTGGGCCCGGGGGCTACTGTCGGCGTTCTCGAAACGGGGGTCCCCAGACTTGCCTGCCTCCGGCCCACGGCGTGCCTGCGCTAGCGGGCCTATACGGCCCATCTTCATCAACAAGGCATTCAAGACCCTCGCGAGGGGCCAAGCCTCGCGAGGCGGATGACGCAAGACCTCCTCAGGAGTGGCCTCTCCAGGAAGGCTCGCGAGGAGCAGAGATATCAAGGCGGGGCAAACCTCACGAGGCTCGCATGACGCGAGCCATGATGATCAACACCAGGCGGGCGCCAGGCGGGTGCTAGCGCGCGCAGCGTCCTTGTTTCCTCTTTGGTGCTAAGGAGGCAAGCGCAGGCGTGGAGTACCGAGGCATCAAGCAAAGGTTTCCACATCGGTGCAACGAGACCAAGACCAGCAGGCCAGCAGGACAGAGGTCACCATGGAGCCCAAGACGGCATCACCACCAGAGCCTTTTGCACGCGAAGACCACTTTTGTCAGGATAGCATGTACTAGCTGTCCCCTTTCAAATTGCCCGCCGTTGTTGGCTCCCTTCCCGCTCAATATTTGGGAAGAGGACCAGGGCCTATATAAGTAGAGCTAGCCACCACAGTAGAGGCAGGTTGAACTGACCGAGTCCTCACCCACACAAGTTCGACAAGCACAAGAACACCTCAACCTCAGGAGGCTGTTCTTCCACTTGTACTGTTCTTCATCAGCCCAAGAGGCAGTCCACCACCACACACTGGAGTAGGGTATTACACCACAACGGTGGCCTGAACCAGTATAAATCTCGTGTCTTTCTGTGTTGCTAGTTCGTCGAGTTCGTCTGCAAGATCTTTGCGAGCTAGGGCGTGGATCGGTAGGAGGGAAAGAACTTCGCGCGCACCCCAGAGTTCGAACCTTAAGGGTTTGCCGGAACCCCAGATCCGACAGCAATAATAGTCATACTGCTTACCAGCATGTCATACTTTGATTCGGCGGTATTGTTGGATGAAGCGGCTCAGACCGACATTACGCGTACGCTTACGCGAGACTGGTTCTACCGACGTGATTCGCACACAGGTGGCTAGTGGGTGTCTGTTTCTCCAACTTTAGTTGAATTGAGTGTGACTACGCCCGGTCCTTGTTGAAGGTTAAAACAGCAAACTTGACAAAAAATCGTTGTGGTTTTGATGCATAGGTAAGAACGGTTCTTTCTAAGCCCGTAGCAGCCACGTATAACTTGTAACAACAAAGTAGAGGACGTCTAACTTGTTTTTGCAGGGCATGTTGTGATGTGATATGGTCAAGACATGATTATATGAATTGTTGTATGAGATGATCATGTTTTGTAACACAGTTATCGGCAACTGGCAGGAGCCATATGGTTGTCGCTTTATTGTATGAAATGCAATCACCATGTAATTGCTTTACTTTATCACTAAGCAGTAGCGATAGTCGTAGAAGCAATAGTTGGCAAGACGACAACGATGCTTCGATGAAGATCAAGGTGTCAAGCCAGTGACGATGGTGATCATGACGGTGCTTTGGAGATGGAGATCAAAGGCACAAGATGATGATGGCCATATCATATCACTTATATTGATTGCATGTGATGTTAATCCATTATGCATCTTATTTTGCTTAGTTCGACGGTAGCATTATAAGACGATCTCTCACTAAATTTCAAGGTATAAGTGTTCTCCCTAAGTATGCACCACGACAGTTCGTCGTGCCGAGACACCACGTGATGATCGGGTGTGATAAGCTCTACGTTCACATACAACAGGTGCAAGCCAGTTTTGCACACGCAGAATACTCGGGTTAAACTTGACGAGCATACCATATGCAGATATGGCCTCGGAACACTAAGACCGAAAGGTCGAGCGTGAATCATATAGTAGATATGATCAACATAGTGATGTTCACCATTGAAAACTACTCCATCTCACGTGATGATCGGACATGGTTTAGTTGATATGGATCACGTGATCACTTAGATGATTAGAGGGATGTCTATCTAAGTGGGAGTTCTTAAGTAATATGATTAATTGAACTTTAATTTATCATGAACTTAGTACCTGATAGTATTTTGCATGTCTATGTTGTTGTAGATCAATAGCTCGCGTGTAGCTCCCCGTTTATTTTTGATATGTTCCTAGAGAAAAACTATGTTGAAAGATGATAGTAGCAATGGTGCGGACTAGGTCCGTGATATGAGGATTATCCTCATTGCTGCACAGTAGAATTATGTCCTTGATGCACCGCTAGGTGACAAAACTATTGCAGCAGCAGATATAGACGTTATGAACATTTGACAAGCTCGGTATGATGACTACTTGATAGTTTAGTGCACCATGCTTTATGGCTTAGAACCGGGACTTCAAAAATGTTTTGAAAAGCCACGGAGCATATGAGATGTTCCGAGAGCTGAAATTGGTATTTCAGACTCATGCCCGTGTTAAGAGGTATGAGACCTCTGACAAAGTACTTTGCGTACAAGATGGAGGAGAATAGCTCAGCTAGTGAGCATGTGCTCAGAATGTCTGAGTACTACAATCACTTGAATCAAGTGGGAGTTAATCTTCCAGACAAGATAGTGATTGACAGAGTTCTCTAGTCACTATCACCAAGTTACTAGAACTTCGTGGTGAACTATAATATGCAAGGGATGGATAAGACAATTCCCGAGCTCTTCGCGATGCTAAAGGCTGCGGAGGTAGAAATAAAAAAGGAGCATCAAGTGTTGATGGTTTACAAGACCACTAGTTTCAAGAAAAAGGGCAAAGGGAGGAAAGGGAACTTCAAAAAGAATGGCAAGCAAGTTGCTGCTCAAGTGAAGAAGCCCAAGTCAGGACCTAAGCCTGAGACTGAGTGCTTCTACTGCAAAGGAACTGGTCACTAGAAGCGGAACTACCCCAAGTATTTGGCGGATAAGAAGGATGGCAAAGTAAAAGGTATATTTGATATACATGTTATTGATGTGTACTTTACTAGTGTTCATAATAGCCCCTTGGTATTTGATACTGGTTCAGTTGCTATGATTAGTAACTTGAAACAGGAGTTACAAAATGAACATAGACTAGTTATGGGAAAAGTGATGATGTGTGTTGGAAATGATTCCAAGGTTGATAAGATCACCATCGCACACTCCCTCTACCTTCGAGATTAGTGTTGGACCAAAATAAATGTCATTTGGTGTTTGCGTTGAGCATGAATATGATTGGATCATGTTTATTGCAATACGGTTATTCATTTAAGTCAAAGAATAATTGTTGTTCTATTTACATGAATAAAACCTTCTATGGTCATACACTTAATATAAAATGGTTTATTGAATCTCGATCGTAATGATACACATATTCATAATATTGATGCCAAAAGATGCAAAGTTAATAATGATAGTGCAACTTATTTGTGGCAATGCAGTTTAGGTCATATTGGTGTAAAGCGCATGAAGAAACTCCATGCTGATGCGCTTTTGGAATCACTTGATTATGAATCACTTGATGCTTGCGAACCATGCCTCATGGGCAAGATGACTAAGACTCCGTTCTCCAGAACAATGGAGCGAGCTACTGACTTATTGGAAATAATACATACTGATGTATGCGGTCCGATGAGTGTTGAGGCTCGCGGCGGGTATCGTTATTTTATGACCTTCACAGATGATTTGAGCAGATATGGGTACATCTACTTGATGAAACATAAGTCTGAAACATTTGAAAAGTTCAAAGAATTTCAGAGTGATGTGGAAAATCATCGTAACAAGAAAATAAAGTTTCTACGATCTAATCACGGAGACGAATATTTGAGTTACGAGTTTGGTCTTTATTTGAAACAATGTGGAATAGTTTCGCGACTCATGCCACCTGGAACACCGCAGCGTAATGGTGTGTCCGAACGTCATAACCATACTTTATTAGATATGGTGCGATCTATGATGTCTCTTACCGATTTATCACTATCGTCTTGGGGTTATGCATTAGAGACAGCTGCATTCACGTTAAATGGGGCACCATCTAAATCCGTTGAGAGGACACCATATGAACTGTGGTTTGGCAAGAAACCTAAGCTGTCATTTCTTAAAGTTTGGGGCTGCGATGCTTATGTGAAAAAGCTTCAACCTGATAAGCTCGAACCAAATCGGAGAAATGCGTCTTCATAGGATAGCCAAAGGAGATTGTTGGGTACACCTTCTATCACAGATCCAAAGGCAAGATATTCGTTGCTAAGAATGGATCCTTTCGAGAGAAGGAGTTTCTCTCGAAAGAAGTGGGTGGGAAGTAGAACTTGATAAGGTAATTGTACCTGCTCCCTTATTGGAAAGTAGTTCATCACAGAAACCAGTTCCAGTGATTCCTACACCAATTAGTGAGGAAAATGATGATGATGATCATGAAACTTCAGATCAAGTTATTACTAAACCTCGTAGGTCAACCAGAGTAAGATCCACACCAGAGTGGTACAGTAATCCTGTTCTGGAAGTCATGTTACTAGACCATGACGAACCTACGAACTATGAGGAAGTGATGATGAGCCCAGATTCCGCGAAATGGCTTGAGGCCATGAAATCTGAGATGGGATCCATGTATAAGAAGAAAGTATGGACTTTGATTGACTTGCCCGATGATCGGCGAGCCATTGAGAATAAATGGATTTTTAAGAGGAAAATGGACGCGGATAGTAGTGTTACTATCTACAAAGCTCGAATTGTCGCAAAAGGTTTTCGACAAGTTCAAGGTGTTGACTACGATGAGAATTTCTCACTCGTATCGATGCTTAAAGTCTGTCCAAATCATGTTAGCAATTGCCGCATTTTATGAAATCTGGCAAATGGATGTCAAAACTATATTCCTTAATGGATTTATTAAAGAAGAGTTGCAACCAGAAGGTTTTGTCAATCTTAAAGGTGCTAACAAAATGTGCGAGCTCCAGCGATCCATCTTTGGACTGGTGCAAGCATCTCAGAGTTGGAATATACGCTTTTATGAGTTGATCAAAGCATATAGTTTTATACAGACTTGCGGTGAAGCCTGTATTTACAAGAAAGTGAGTGGGAGCACTACAGCCTTTCTGATAAGTATATGTAAATGACATATTGTTTATCGGAAATGATGTAGAATTTTCTGGAAAGCATAAAGGAGTGTTTGAAAGGAGTTTTTCAAAGAAAGACCTTGGTGAAGCTGCTTACATATTGGGCATCAAGATCTATAGAGATAGATCAAGACGCTTGATGAGATTTTTCAATGAGTACATACCTTGACAAGATTTTGAAGTAGTTCAAAATGGAACATTCAAATAAGGAAGATTTTGAAGTAGTTCAAAATGGAACATCCAAAGAAGGAGTTCTTGCCTGTATTGCAAGGTGTAAAGTTGAGTAAGACTCAAAACATGACCACGACAGAAAATAGAAAGAGAATGAAAGTCATTCCCTATGCCTCAGCCATAGGTTCTATAAATTATGCTATGTTGTGTACCAAACCTATTGTGTACCTTGCCATGAGTTTGGAAAGGGGGTACAATAGTGATCCAGGAGTGGATCACTGGACAACGGTCAAAATTATCCTTATAAGACTAAGGAGATATTTCTCGGTTATGGAGGTGATAAACAGTTCGTCGTAGAGAGTTACGCCGATGCAAGCTTTTACACTGATCCAGATGACTCTAAGTCTCAATCTGGATACATATTGAAAGTGGGAGCAATTAGCTAGAGTAGCTCTGTGCAGAGCATTGTAGACATAGAAAATTTGCAAAATACATACGGCTCTGAATGTGGCAGACCCGTTGACTAAACTTCTCTCACAAAGCAAAACATGATCACTCTTTGGGTGTTAATCACATAGCAATGTGAACTAGATTATTGACTCTAGTGAACCCTTTGGGTATTAGTCACATGGAGATGTGAACTAATCACATAAATATGTGAACTATTGGTGTTAAATCACATGACGATGTGAACTAAATTATTGACTCTAGTGCAAGTGGGAGACTGAATGAAATATGCCCTAGAGGCAATAATAAAGTAGTTATTTATATTTCCTTATATCATGATAAATGTTTATTATTCATGCTAGAATTCTATTAACCAGAAACTTAGTACATGTGTGAATACATAGACAAACAGAGTGTCACTAGTATGCCTATACTTGACTAGCTCGTTAATCAAAGATGGTTAAGTTTCCTAGCCATGGACAAGAGTTGTCATTTGATGAATGGGATCACATCATTAGAGAATGATGTGATTGACTTGACCCATCCGTTAGCTTAGCACTATGATCGTTTAGTTTACTGCTATTGCTTTCTTCATAACTTATACATGTTCCTATGACTATGAGATTATGCAACTCCCGAATACCGGAGGAACACTTAGTGTGCTATCAAACGTCACAATGCAACTGGGTGATTATAAAGATGCTCTACAGGTGTCTCCGATGGTGTTTGTTGAGTTGGCATAGATCGAGATTAGGATTTGTCACTCCGATTGTCGGAGAGGTATCTCTGGGCCCTCTCGGTAATGCACATCATTATAAGCCTTGCAAGCAATGTGACTAATGAGTTAGTTATGCGATGATTCATTATGGAACGAGTAAAGAGACTTGCCGGTAATGAGATCGAACTAGGTATGATGATACCGACGATCGAATCTCGGGTAAGTAACATACCGATGACAAAGGGAACAACGTATGTTGTTATGCGGTTTGACCGATAAAGATCTTTGTAGAATATGTAGGAAGCAATATGAGCATCCAGGTTCCGCTATTGGTTATTGACCGGAAGTGAGTCTCGGTCATGTCTACATAGTTCTCGAACCCGTAGGGTCCGCACGCTTAACGTTCGATGACGATCGGTATTATGAGTTTATGTGTTTTGATGTACCGAAGGTAGTTTGGAGTCCTGGATGTGATCACGGACATGATGAGGAGTCTCTAAATGGTCGAGACATGAAGATTGATATATTGGAAGGTTATGTTTGGACATCGGAATGGTTTCAGATGAGTTCGAGCATTTACTGGAGTACCGGGGGGGTTACCGGAACCCCCCGGGGAGTTAATGGGCCTTGATGGGCCATGAGGAATAGTGGAGGAGGAGGCCAAGTGGTGGGGCGCCCCCCCCCAAGCCCAATCCGAATTGGGGAGGGGGCCGGCCCCCCTTTCCTTCCTCTCCCTCTTCCCTTCGTTCCCCCTCCTAGTTGGACTAGGAAAGGGGGGAAACCTACTCCTAGTAGGAGTAGGAATCCCCCCTTGGGACGCGCCATTGGAGGCAGGCCCTACCCTCCTCCACTGCTTTATATACGGGGGAGGGGGAACCCCATACACACACAAGTTGACAGTTGTCTTAGCCATGTGCAGTGCCCCCTCCATAGATTTCCACCTCGGTCATATCGTTATAGTGCTTAGGCGAAGCCCTGCGTCGGCAACTTCTTCCTCACCGTCATCACGCCGTCGTGCTAATGAAACTCTCCCTCAGCCTCAGTTGGATCAAGAGTACGAGGGATGTCACCGAGCTGAACGTGTGCAGATCGCGGAGGTGCCGTGCGTTCGGTACTTGGATCGGTTGGATCGCGAAGACGTTCAACTACATCAACCGTGTTACTAAACGTTTCCACTTTCGGTCTACGAGGGTACATGGACACACTCTCCCCGCTCGTTGCTATGCTTCTCCTAGATAGATCGTCTTATCAAGATCTGCGGGAGAATGAGGGAGGATCTGTTTTCTTTAGAGATGTTGTTTCCCACAACCGGGATCTCCTTGAGGCAGAAAGCTCCGCAAGGAGGTGCCTGGAAGTGGAACAGAGGATCCGATGGGAAGAAATCCCCAAGAGCAAGGCAAGTCTCGAAAGAGCTAAGCACGAGCATGCTCTCGACTTGTTTAAGTCGGAGGATCTTAGAAGGGAATTAGAAAAAAAAGAGCGGGGTAGCTCAGTAATTCTGATTCTTTTCTCTTCCAGCCCCCGGGCGGGCCCCTCTTTCTTTTCTCTTCCAGCCCCCGACCCCTCTTTGATATGGAAAGTTTTCATTTCTCAAATAAAAATGAAAAATATGGTTCGATGGCTCTTCTCTACTTACCACAAGGATATTGGGACTCTCTATTTCATCTTCGGTGTCATTGCAGGAGTGATGGGCACATGCTTCTCTGTACTGATTCGTATGGAATTAGCCCGACCCGACGATCAAATTCTTGGTTGGAATCATCAACTTTATAATGTTTTAATAACGGCTCATGCTTTTTTAATGATCTTTTTTATGGTTATGCCGGCGATGATAGGTGGATTTGGTAATTGGTTTGTTCTGGTTCTGATAGGTGCACCTGACATGGCATTTCCACGATTAAATAATATATCATTCTGGTTGTTGCCACCAAGTCTCTTGCTCCTACTAAGCTCAGCCTTAGTAGAAGTGGGCAGCGACGCTGGGTGGACAGTCTATCCGCCCTTAAGTGGTATTACCAGCCATTTTGGAGGAGCAGTTGATTTAGCAATTTTTAGTCTTCATCTATCAGGTATTTCATCAATTTTAGGTTCTATCAATTTTATAACAACTATCTTCAACATGCGTGGACCTGGAATGACTATGCATAGATTACCACTTTTTGTGTGGTCCGTTCTAGTGACAACATTCCTACTTTTATTATCACTTCCGGTACTGGCGGGGGCAATTACAATGTTATTAACCGATCGAAACTTTAATACAACCTTTTTTGATCCTGCAGGAGGGGGAGACCCAATATTATACCAGCATCTCTTTTGGTTCTTCGGCCATCCAGAGGTGTATATTCTCATTCTGCCTGGATTTGGTATTATTAGTCATATCGTATCAACCTTTTCAAGAAAACCGGTCTTCGGGTATCTAGGCATGGTTTATGCCATGATAAGTATAGGTGTTCTTGGATTTCTAGTTTGGGCTCATCATATGTTTACTGTGGGCTTAGACATTGATACGCGTGCCTACTTCACCGCAGCTACCATGATCATAGCTGTGCCCACAGGAATCAAAATCTTTAGTTGGATCGCTACCATGTGGGGAGGTTCGATACAATACAAAACACCCATGTTATTTGTTGTAGGGTTCATCTTTTTGTTCACCATAGGAGGGCTCACTGGAATAGTTCTAGCAAACTCTGGGCTAGACATTGCTCTTCATACCAGCATAATCATTCTCCCAGTATTGGAAACATACTTTTGTAATAACATGAATGTCTTTAATCTCTGTGTACCTTCCTATTTGCTCTGTCAGCTCATTAGCTGCTGCAAATATTTCTTAGCTATTAGATCCTCTTTCTTCATGGTAGAACTCCAAGACAGATGATAGCTCTTGATTGTCTTCATGAAAAAGTGCAGAAGCCTGTATCAATGAAGAGTAGGCCGGTACCAGCAGAAGATAGTAAATAGTGTTTTTGTTAGCCACTGCACTCACACTGTTCGTTCAGAAAGTAAGTCCTCCTAAAGATTGTTCTCCCCAACCCAAGTTCAAGACGACCTACCTAAGAGTACAAAAGATGGACAACCAAAAAGCGAGTAACGAGTAAGAGAGCGGCGGGTGACTAGCCCTACCCTCCGTCTTCCTTAGAAAGATAGGTTGGTACCTCTGCCTGTGAAAAGAAGAGAGATACCACTTTAAGAAAGGCTGTCCACAAAAGAAGTTGCTCAAGCACAGACTGTTCGTAAGTTCGTTACCAAAAGCAGAGTGAAAGGGGTTAGTAGCTAAGGGATAATAAAGAACTTTCGAAGGAAAGCGAGACAAAGGCGTATACTGTGTTCCGATAGCTGGTAACCAATACGCGGCCCCTATTGATTCTTACAGAAATCCTGTGAAAAGAAGTGTTCTCTTTCTCCAGCGAAAAGAACAGTCTCGCAGGAAGATCAAAATACTTACTATATGTGCGTTTATGTATCAACTCTTATATAGTCTAGTTTTCCCGCCCTATCTAGAGAAGGAATCAATTCCCCTTTTTGAATGTACAAAAATTGGTAGAGCTCAGCATGTCTGGAAGCACGGGAGAACGCTCTTCTGCTTATATTATTACCAGTATTCGATACTGGGTTATTCATAGCATTACTATACCTTCCTTATTCATTGCGGGTTGGTTATTCGTCAGCCCGGCTTTCACTTGGAAAAATAGGAGATTTAGTTCCACGCTTTGATTGGTAGCAGAAGGGAGGGCGCGTTGCCAGCCTTCATTTTTCTTGGATATTCAACACTAAATGAAATGCAAATGCATATGAGAGAACTTCAAACTACTTTACTTATTTGCAACAGCAAGCTGCGTGATCGTAGGCAATTTTTTTGAAATACAACATTCCCCAACACATATATGCATGTATCCTTAATTTTAGTTCCTTTTCCTTGAGATGACACTACAATTTTTTTTGGCCACTACAACGATGTATTTTTCTGATCCCATTTACAGGCAATGCAACAGAAACAGGGATCAAGAACTGCTTATTGTTATGCTAATAGCCTAACACACTTCTTGATGGTCTGTGCTTAATTTTATCAGGAAATGCATGCTTTGCAACTCTGTATCATTATTTATTATAATTCCGCTACCCTTGTTAGATCATCATTTATTGTAATTGTGTAAATTTCCATATATAGTCTGTTCTGGTGGTGGTAAAACTTTCTCTGCGTGCTAATATGATTTTCTTTTCATGTTCCATCTTTGCAATTTTATCTGTTCATTTTTTTGCAGGTGAAATAGAAATGAGATGCAGAGATAAAGGCTCAACTTTCAGGAAATGGGCCTTGGCAAGGTACATGCTTAGTTTTGAAAGCTAATAAAACTTGAATGTTTGGTCTAATATTCTCAAACACATGCGTCCGTTTCATCATTACCACTTGGAGACAATTCTACTTGTCCCAGTTAAAGCTATCTGGCCTTCCATTAGTGAAGATTCTGGAATTTGCTTTATATGATAGAATTTTTTAGTGCTTCAGAGTTTCAATAGGTTGTAGCAGACTAATTTGTTGCGTTCAGCTATATAAGATACATATATACTAGCTTTAGGAACTCCCATTAATATTGTTGTGTATATTTTTGTTGTTCAATTGGACAATCAAGGTTATTGTTTTCTTCGACTTTTAAAGAATTTTTAGCATATTGTATCCTCGAAAATAGTGATTCTATTTACCGGTTCAAAACAAGTGTTATGTTCTCAGTTGTACCATTCTTGGGTAGTATATCGGTTTTAGCCTTTTAGGGAAACCTAAGTATGAAATTCCGTAGTAGTCAAATATTATTTATTATATCAAGATTACAGTTTATGGACACTTACTTGCTTCACTACCTTTTATCCTGCTAAAACTTATATTGCCAATGAGATCGTTTGATGCAGGACCAATATTCTTACTGAATAGAATACAGTAACCCAAGGTGAGCAACAATTATTTTTTGTTCTTTTCCACGAGTTCCTATCATGTTGTTTTTCTTCAGCTATGTGTCGTTGTGGTAGGCAGTGTCTAACGACGAAAGCATATCCCATCATGTTGTGGTTGTCAGCTGCTTCGAGTTTGCCTCTTTCTAGTAGGCATGTAGGTCTATAGTGTGCAAGTCCCTTTCAAGGTCCATCCATCCATTTAGGCATCTTATCCAAGCTGATCTATATGTTCATATACTTCATGCTTTTGTCAGCCAAAATAACTATCTGATTATGCATTTGTCAGATTCACCTGTGAACACTCATGAGGCACATGTTTCGCCAGTATGTATTCTATTTGATAAGATTGTTTCACCTGATGTATGTTAAAGTAATGAGTCACCCTACATCCCTGAAGAGATCATACTTCTTTTAATCATGGCGCAGTTTTTTGCTACTATATAACACATAGACTATAGATCAAACTTCTAATAGATTTAATTGTCTTCTTTCTTAAAATTGAGACATCGATATATTGAGAAACTTCTACCCACTTGGTACTCCCTCCGTCCCAAAATTCTTGTCTTAGATTTTGCTAATACTAAAATGTGACTTGATACATCCGTATTTAGACAAATCTAAGACAAGAATTTTGGGACGGAGGGAGTAATTTGAAGTGCTCTTTGAGGTTTGAGCACATCTTAGTGTTTAGTTTTCCAATATTATTACTTCAGAATTATTCACCAGTATTGAGTACTGCTTATGCTCCACTCGTCATCTTATTGTCAAAATAGACGGGTGTGGCAACCTGTGGTATCGTGATATACTGCACAGCTGTTGTATTTACCCATAAAGTATTTTAGTTCCCAAATATTATGCCTTGCCTCTCGTTCCCATGGTTTAGAAACCTTGCTATTGTTATAATAAAACTCGAAACCTACCAACCTTCTTACCATCTAACATATTTGTACAGAAAATAGTAATCAACATATATTTTTTTCCATCAATAACAAACATGCTCACGTCAAAAATAAATAGACACAAAAGTACAAAACCATCGGATGAATATGAGGTGCCAAAACACAGGTCAAAAGACATGATTCATGGGTGAGATGATTATATCACATGTTTGAAATACTACCATTGAATTTAATGTGATATGTATATCGCATGATCAAAATACTATTCTTATATATGAATTCATTATCACTAATAATATACTGCCGAAACGGATGGGCGCAGCAACGCGTGCCTACGATGATCTAGTGGGGTATTATATTGATTCACTTGAGATATGTTTTCACACTCAACTCATGGATTCCCGAGGTGACATTGGGGTCATCTATGCATAGGGGTTGATGCACGTTCTCATCTTTTGTTTTCTCCGGTAGAAATCTTGGGGCACTCTTTGAGGTTCTTTGTGTTGGATTGAGTATTATGAATCTGAATTTGCTTTGGTGTTATTTTAGTATGAACTCTTGATAGATCGATAGGAAAGAATAACTTAGTGTTATTTTAGTATGAACTCTTGATAGATCAATCGGAAAGAATAACTTGGTGTTATTTTAGTACGAACTCTTGGATACATCGATCGAAAAGAATAGCTACAAACAATTTCTTCTTATGTTCTCCACTAGATAGGAACTTTGGAGTGATTCTTCATTGCACTTTGAGGGATGGTTATATGATCCAATTATATTAGCATTGCTGAGAGATTGCACTAGCGAAAGTACGTACCCTAGGCCTCATTTTCAAGCATTGCAATACCGTTTGTGATCCGTTTTATCAATTGCTACCTTGCTGTTTTTTATTATTCTTATTACAAAAATCAATATCTACTATCCATATTACACGTGTGTCACCATCTCTTCGCTGAACTAGTGCACTTATACAAATTACCATTGTATTTGGTGTGTTGGGGACACAAGAGACTTTTTATTTTTTGGTTGCAGGGTTGTTTTAGGGAGACCATCTTCATCCTACGCCTCCCACGGATTGATAAACCTTAGGTCATCCACTTGAGGGAAAATTGCTACTGTCCTACAAAACTCTGCGCTTGGAGGCCCAACACGTGTCTAAAATAATAAAGTTGCGTAGTAGACATCACCTCCCTGAATCCAAGGACGGTGTAAATCTTGGACCCGAAGACTTCGTTGTGCCCACAAACTCGTTCGAGCAAGCGCGCTTTCAACGACAACTGATTGCAACCGCTCGGAGAATGAAAAAGAAGCAGCAGGATCTGTATACCCATGAAACACACTCAATGATAAATGGGTAAAAATCCTCGCGGCCGAAGCAGACCTCGAAAATCGATGCGCGGCAACTAAGTCGTTTCCACAATGCCAACTTCTACCTGACTTTGATGACGAGGCAATAGATAACGAACTGCTAGCATACGACCACACAGACCAAGCTGACCGTCCCCCTAGAGGGCGAGATCGGCTAACAGGGTCACGTAAGGAACCCCCTGCTAAAACCCTCCCTCATGGCAAGAGTGCGGTCGAGCACCCTGGGACCTTCGATCTGCGAGGTAAGTGATGTCTACTATGCAACTTTATCCTTGTGGACTTGTGTCGGGCCTCCAAGCGCAGAGTTTTGTAGGACAGTAGCAATTTTCCCTCAAGTGGATGACCTAAGGTTTATCAATCCGTGGGAGGCGTAGGATGAAGATGGTCTCTCTCAAACAACCTTGCAACCAAATAACAAAGAGTCTCTTGTGCCCCCAACACACCAAATACAATGGTAATTTGTATAGGTGCACTAGTTCTGCGAAGAGATGGTGATACAAATGTAATATGGATAGTAGAAATTGGTTTTTGTAGTAAGAACAATAAAAAACAGCAACGTAGCAATTAATAAAAAGGAGCACAAACGGTATTGCAATGCTTGAAAGTGAGGCCTAGGGTCCGTACTTTCGCTAGTGCAATCTCTCAACAATGCTAATCTAATTGGATCATATAACCATCCCTCAAAGTGCAATGAAGAATCACTCCAAAGTTCCTATCTAGCGGAGTACATAAGAAGAAATTGTTTGTAGCTATTCTTTCCGATCGATCTATCCAAGAGTTCATACTAAAATAACACCAAGTTATTCTTTTCGATTGATCTATCAAGAGTTCGTACTAAAATAACACCAAGTTATTCTTTCTGATCGATCTATCAAGAATTCGTACTAAAACAACACCAAAGAAAACTCAAATTCATAATACTCAATCCAAAACAAAGAACCTCAAAGAGTGCCCCAAGATTTCTACCGAGGAAACAAAAGACGAGAATGTGCATCAACCCCTATGCATAGACTACCCCAATGTCACCTCGGGAATCCGCGAGTTGAGTGCCAAAACACATCTCAAGTGAATCAATATAATACCCCATTTTCACCACGGGTATTCATATGCAAGACATATATCAAGTGATCTCAAATCCATAAAAGTATTCAATCCAATAAGAACGAAATCTCAAAGGGAAAACTTAATTCATCATGACAAGATAGAGAGGGGAAAACACCATATGATCCAACTATATTAACAAAGCCTGCGATACATCAAGATTGTGATATCTCAAGAACACGAGAGAGGGAGATTAAACACATAACTATTGGTACAAACCCTCAGCCCCGAGGGTGGACTACTCCCTCCTCATCATGTTGGCTGCCGGGATGATGAAGATGGCAACCGGTGATGATTTCCCCCTTCCGCGGAGTGCCGGAACGGGGTCTAGATTGGTTTCTCATGGCTAGAGAGGCTTGCAACGGAGGAACTTCCGATCTAGGGTTATCTTCGGGGGTTTTGCAATATTTGGCAATTTATAGGGCGAAGAGGCGGTGCAGGAGGCCACCGAGGTGGGCACAACCCACCTGGGCGCGCCCGGGCCCCCAGATCATAGAGATAATTGTCAACAATAATAATTCATGATCAAATATATTTGACTGGTCATACGTGCCTAGATCTTTCCCTTCCACATGGTGCTTGCCAACTAGAGAATAATTGAGGTTGAAATGAGAATGCATACTATTGACTCTTTGCATAAAAGTAAATACTGAAAAGTAAAAGATAGGTCCTTCGTAGAGGGAAGTAGAGGTTGTCATGTGCTTTTTATTTGGATGCCCAAGCTCTTAATGCAAAGGAATGTCACATTATATTGCCCCTTATGATAGCAACCTTTATTATGTAGTCCGTCGCTTTTATTACTTTGCCATCACAAGTTCGTACAACGCTCAGTTTTCCCTTACAATAAAAGATCAAACATATTTAGGAGCAATTTTTATTGCTTTATGCACCGATGACAACTTACTTGAAGGATCTTATTCAATCCATAGGTAGGTATGGTGGACACTCATGGAAAGAAACTGGGTTTAAGGGTTTTTGGATGCACAAGTAGTATCTCTACTTAGTACGGATTTTTTGGCTAGCAAAAGATCCTAGGCAAACACCACATGTTGGACGATCCATGACAATATAAATTCTATGCAAATATACACAACCATAACTCATTACATTGTCTTCCTTGTCCAACTTCAACTAATTTGCTCAAGTTTGAAAATAATTAATGGGTATTCACAATCATAGAAGATGTCCAAGATAATATATTACTATGTGAAAGTTCTCTTCCTTATACTAATCATTCATGAATCGCTTGTATGACCAATATCGTGATTGCCAAGCTTCAAAAAATTTCACTTTCTAAACCCAATGTGAAGCTCTACTAGGCATGATATGAAAATATAATTTCAACTTCATGATATTGAATTCATTCAACTATTTACTCATAGGATATAAGTGAAGCACAAGAGTAAATGACAAACTACTCCAAAAAGATATAAGTGAAGATCAAGCGAGTAGTTAAGTAAAGGGGTAGCTAATTGAGGACTCTCTCTTATTTAAAAACTTTCAGATCTAAGTATTTTATTAAAACAACAAGTAAAACAAAACAAAATGACTTCCCAAGAATAGTACAAATCATGTGAAGAAGCAAAAACTTAGGCTCAACCGATACTAACCGATAATTGTTGATGAAGAAAGGTGGGATGCCTACCGGGGCATCCCCAAGCTTAGATGCCTGAGACTTCTTGAAATATTATCTTGGGGTTCCTTAGGCATCCCCAAGCTTGAGCTTTTGCATCTCCTTCATTCCTTTTATATCTCGGATTCCCTAAATCTTAATAACTTCATACAGGCAAAACTAAATAAGAACTCGTGAGATAAGTTAGTATAAATCAATGCAATAACCTTATCAATCTCTACTGTAGCAAATCACTAAAATTATAATTTAACATTGCATACTAAATGCCTATGCATATTTAATACTCCTATCCTCAAATAGAATCACTAAACACGCAAACATATGCAAACATAACGACAATCTACCAAAACATGACAGTCTGTAATGGATGAAGAAGCATCCATACTTATTTAACTAAAAAAATTCTAAAAATTTAACAAACCGTAGAAAATTTATCAGAGCTTATTGTGCAAAAAAAATTCAACATTTTATCACAGTCTGACTTTCTCTCGGGAATTTTTGCAACAACGACAAACTATCTATTTTGAAATAGCAACATAGACTTGCAAAATAAGCATGGCAAAGGCTACCCTTGCCACTTTTATTGAAATAAAAGATGCAAAACATTATTATAAATAAAAGCAAGAAAATAATAATAAAATAAAATGATGCTCCAATAAAAACTCATATCATATGACGAATGAGAATATAGCTCCAAGTGTGGTTACCGATATTGTTGGAGACGCAAGAGGGGATGCCTTCCGGGGCATCCCCAAGCTTAGTTGCTTGGATCTTCCTTGAATATCACCTTGGGGTGCCTTGGGAATCCCCAAGATTAATGTATTTTCACTCCTTATTCTCCTCATATCGATATCTCGCCCAAAACTTGAAAACTTCAATCACACAAAACTTAATGGAATTTCGTGAGATAGGTTAGTATGATAAAGACAAATCATTCATTTCGGTACTGTCAAAGAGAAGATTCATAATTGTTCTCACACAATGCCTATTGTACCTTATCATTTCAACAATTTACATTGAGCAATATATGCCATAGAAAGTATATAACAAGCAAACTATACATTGAAAAAAGAATCTATCAAAAACAAAACAGTCTGTAGTAATCTGTACTCCAACCATATTTCTGTAACTCCAATTTTTTTGGAAAATTAGGACAACGTAGGAAATTTGTATATCAATCATATGTAAAACATTCAGATCAAAAGCATGTTCCAGTGAATTTTTAAAATTCCTGGACTGAGTGCAAAAGTTTCTGTTTATTCACAGAATCAAGTCAACTATCATCCATACTATCCCAACGGCTTTACTTGGCACTTTATTGAAACAAAAGCAATAAAACATGATTAATACATTAGCTTAATCACGTGAACACACAAAAACAGTAGGTAAAAGTGATGGGTTGTCTCCTAACAAGCGCTTTTCTTTAATGCCTTTTTAGCTAGGCATGATGATTTCAATGATGCTCACATAAAAGATTAGAACTGAAACATAACGGGAGCATCATGAAGCATATGACTAGCACATTTAAGTCTAACCCACTTCCTATGCATAGGGATTTTGTGAGCAAACAATTTATGGGAGCAAGAATCAACTAGCATAGGAAGGCAAAACAAGCATAACTTCAAGATTTTCAACACATAGAGAGGAAACTTGATATTATTGCAATTCCCACAAGCATATATTCCTCCCTCATAATAATTTTCAGTAGCATCATGAGTGAATTCAACAATATAACTATCACATAAAGCATTCTTTTCATGATCCATAAGCATAGAATTTTCATTACTCTCCACATAAGCAAATTTCTTCTCATTCATAGTAGTCGGAGCAAATTCAACAAAATAACTATCATGTGATTGAAAATTAAAATCATGATGACAAGTTTCATGGTTATTATTATTCTTTATAGCATACATGTCATCACCATAATCATCATAGATAGGAACTTTGTTGCCATAATCAATTGAAACCTCTTCCAACACAGTGGAATCATCGTTAAATAAAGTCATGACCTCTCCAAATCCACTTTCATCAATATAATCATCATAAATAGGAGGCATGCTTTCATCATAATAAATTTTCTCATCAAAACTTGGGGACTAAAAATATCATCTTCATCAAATATAGCATCCCCAAGCTTATGCCTTTGCATATCATTAGCATCATGGATATTCAAAGAATTCATACTAACAATATTGCAATCATGATCATCATTTATACCAATCGTTTTATTGCATTCTTCTTCTATCAATTGAGCACAATTTTCCTTTCCATAATTTTCTAGAAAGACATGATAAAGATGAACAATATGAGACCACCTCAATTCCATTTTTTTCTAGTTTTCTTTTATAAACCAAACTAGTGATAAAACAAGAAACTAAAAGATTTGATTGCACGATCTAAATATATATACCTTCAAGCACTCACCTCCCCGGCAACGACGCCAAAAAAGAGCTTGATGTCTACTACACAACTTGTTCTTTTAGACTTGTGTTGGGCCTCCAAGCATAGAGTTTTGTAGGACAGTTGCAATTTTCCCGCAAGTGGATGACCTAAGGTTTATCAATCCGTGGGAGGCATAGGATGAACATGGTCTCTCTCAAACAACCCTGCAACCAAATAACAAAGAGTCTCTTGTGTCCCCAACACACCCAATACAATGGCAAATTGTATAGGCGCACTAGTTCGGCAAAGAGATAGTGATACAAGTGTAGTAATGATAGTAGATATTATTTTTTGTAATAGGAACAATAAAAATCAGCAAGGTAGCAAGTAACAAAAGTGAGCACAAACGGTATTGCAATGCTTGAAAATGAGGCCTAGGGTCCGTACTTTTCGCTAGTGCAATCTCTCAACAATGCTAATCTAATTGGATCAATAACCATTCCTCAAAGTGCGATAAGAATCACTCCAAAGTTCCTATCCAGCGGAGAACATAAGAAGAAATTGTTTGTAGCTATTCTTTCTGATCGATCTATCCAAGAGTTCGTACTAAAATAAAGTTATTCTTTCCGATCGATCTATCAAGAGTTCGTACTAAAATTACACCAAAGAAAATTCAGATTCATAATACCCAATCCAACACAAAGAACCTCAAAGAGTGCCCTAAGATTTCTATCGGAGAAACAAAAGACGAGAACCTGCATCAACCCCTATGCATAGATTACCCCAATGTCACCTCAGGAATCTGCGAGTTGAGTGCCAATACATATCTCAAGTGAATCAATATAATACCCCATTGTCACCACGAGTATTCATATGCAAGACATATATCAAGTGCTCTGAAATCCATTGATATGTCTCCGTCGTATCTACTTTTCCTAACACTTTTCCTCTTGTTTTGGACTCTAATTTGCAAGATTTGAACGAAACTAACCCGGACTGACGCTATTTTCAGCAGAACTACCATGCTGTTGTTTTTGTGGAGAAATAAAAGTTCTCGGATTGGAAGAAACTTTGCGAGGATTTTTTATATAATAAAGAGAATTACTAGAGCCAAGAACCACCGGAGGGCCCCCCCTGGGTGAGCACAACCCACCAGGGCGCCCCCTCCTGGCGCACCCAGGTGGGTTGTGCCCACCTGGTGGCCCCGTAGACCCTGAATCCAACTCCATAAATACCTATTTTTCCAAAAAAAAATCAGGGAGAAAGAATTATCGTGTTTTGCAAGACGGATCCGCTGCCACCTCCTCTTTGATCTTTGTCATCACCAACCCTTCTCCATCGCCAATTCCATGATGCTCCCTGATACGTCTCCAACGTTTATATAATTTTTGATTGTTCCATGCTGTTATATTATCATTCCTGGATGTTTTATAATCATTTTATAGTCATTTTATGTCATTTTATGGTACTAACCAATTGACATAGTGCCAAGTGCCAGTTGTTGTTTTCTACATGTTTTTTACATCGCAGGAAATCAATACCAAACGGAGTCCAAACGCAGCGAAATTTCTTGTGGATTTTTTTGGACCAGAAGACATCCAGTGTGCCGGAGAAGCGCCTGGGGGGTGCTCCGAGGGGAGCACAACCCACCAGGGCGCGCCTGGAGGCCCAAGCGTGCCCTGGTGGGTTGTGCCCACCTCGGGTGCCTCCCGAACCGACTCTTTGCTCTATAAATACCCCAATATTCCAGAAACCCTAGGGGAGTCGACGAAAATCAATTCCAGCCGCCGCAGAGTCTAGAACCACCAGATCCAATCTAGACACCATCACGGAGGGGTGCATCATGTCCATTGGTGCCTCTCCGATGATGCGTGAGTAGTTCTTTGTAGACCTTCAGGACCTTAGTTAGTAGATAGATGGCTTCCTCTCTCTCTTTTGATTCTCAATATAATGGGCTCTTGGAGATCCATATGATGTAACTCTTTTTGCGGTGTGTTTGTTGGGATCGGATGAACTTTGAGTTTATGATCAGATCTATCTTTTTATCCATTAAAGTTATTTGAGTCTTCTTTGATCTCTTATATGCATGATTGCTTATAGCCTCGTATTTCTTCTCTGATATTTGGATTTTGTTTGGCCAACTTGATCTATTTATCTTGCAATGGGAAGAGGTGCTTTGCGATGGGTTCGATCTTACGGTGCTTGATCCCAGTGACAGAAGGGGAACCGACACATATGTATCCTTGCCATTAATGATAACAAGATGGGGTCTATTTCTACATAAATAGATCTTGTCTACATCATGTCATCATTCTTATTGCATTACTCCATTTCTCCATGAACTTAATACACTAGATGCATGCTGGATAGCAGTCGATGTGTGGAGTAATAGTAGTAGATGCAGACAGGAGTCGGTCTACTAATCTTGGACGTGATGCCTATATAATGATCATTGCCTAGATATTTTCATGATTATTTGAAGTTCTATAAATTTCCCAACAGTAATTTGTTTACCCACCGTTTGCTATTTTTCTCGAGAGAAGCCACTAGTGAAACCTACGACCCCCGGGTCTCTTCTTTAATATATTTTCCTTTGCAATCTATTTTCCTTTGCTTTTATTTTCAGATCTATTAAACCAAAAATACAAAAATACCTTGCTGCACTTTATTTTATTTGGCATTCTATCTATCAATTATTACAACTCTCTCACATCAGCTTGCCAATTTCTGGCGCCGTTACCCGAAAGGGATTAACAACTCCTTTAACACGTCGGGTTGCGAGTATTTGTTATCTGTGTGCAGGTGCTGTTTACGTAGTGTTGCTTGGTTCTCCTACTGGTTCGATAACCTTAGTCTCATCACTGAGGGAAATACCTACCGTCGTTGTGCTGCATCATCCCTTAATCTTTGGGGAAATACTGATGTAGTCTAGCAGACATCAAAAGGAATTTCTAGCGCCGTTGCCGGGGAGGATCATCAACATCTACCAGGTTCCTAATCACAAATCTCATCTCCTCACAATTTACATTATTTGCCATTTGCCTCTCATTTTCCTCTCCCCCGCTTCACAAAAAATGCCATTTTTATTCGCCCTCTTTTTCGTTTGCCGTTTTCTCGTCAGATCTCATGTTTGCTTGTGTTGCCATGTGTCTTCTATTTGCTTGCATCTTCGCTTGCTAAAAATCAATTGATATGGATACTCATCCAGTTGCTAATGTTTTCAAGAGATCAAATTATGATGAACCCATTGCTAGTGAATTGAGTTCACTAGATTATCTTTATGAAGTTTTCCTTGAGATTCATGAATCTGAAAATTGTGATGAAGTGTTAAAAGAAGGATTATAAAGTGATTCATGATAGCTCCTTGAATGAAAAGAATCATTGCAATGATGTTATTATAAATTCTATTAATGTCAATTGTGTTAGTGATATGCAAAACCCCAAGCTTGGGGATGCTTGTTTTGCTATGTCCACTACTTATTGCAATGATCATGATTGGGGTGATAATGATTCTTATGATCTTGAAAATTTATTTAACCTCATGATGAATATGCTTGCGATAATATTAAAAGTGGGTTTAGAAGAGTGTCAACTTTAGCTAAAAATAATCCCACATATTTGGAGAATGATCAATCTTATGAAATTTTTGATAAAAGTGGGCTTGGAGAGGTCATGACTTTATTTGATAATCCCACTATTTTGGAAGAGTGTCAACTTTGCACGCATGTGGATCATAAAAAGAAAATTTTATTTGATAGCTATATTTTTGAATTTTATTATAATCCTACATGTAATTATTATGATAGAGGAAAATATGGTTGTAGAAATTTTCATGTTACTAAATTACCTCTCGTCATGTTGAGATTGCGATTGTTTCTTTCTTCTTCCTTGCATAAGCTAGTTTTTGCTTGTCTTGATAAATCTTTTCCCTATAAAATGCCTATGCATAGGAAGTATGTTAGACTTAAACTTGTTTTTCACATGCTATATGATGCTTTCTTTGTGCTTCAACTTGTTGTCTTTCATGTGAGCATCATTAAAATTATCAATGCCTAGCTAGGGGCATGAAACAATAGCGCTTGTTGGGAGGCAACCCAATGAATAAAATATATTTTTGCCTTTTGGTTTTTGTTCTTGAGTGTTTCCACAATTATGCTACTGTTATGATTGTGTTTTAATTAGTGTTTGTGCCAAGTAAAAGCCTTTAGGATTGGGTGATAGTTGTTTGATCTTGCTGAAAAATAGAAACTTTCGCGCTCACGAAAATAATTTTTGTTTTTAACAGAAGCGTGATAAAATACCAATTCTTTCTGCAGAAGATTAATATACAAATTTCCTAGGTCTTCCTAATTTTCAGAGTTTTTGGAGTTTCAGAAGTATTCGAAATATTCAGATTGCTACAGACTGTTCTGCTTTTGACATATTCTGTTTTCTTTGCGTTGTGTGCTTATATTGATGATTCTATGGTTTTCTTTGAAGAGTTTTTGCCATAGAAAAGTTAGAATACAGTAGATATAATGCAAGAATAAAATATGAATGGGTTGCAACCGTACTTATAGTAGTAATTTGTTTTCTTATACTAACGGATCTCACGAATGTTTTGTTGAGTTTTGTGTGATTGAAGTTTTCATGTTTTGGGTGATGTTACGATGGATGAAGGAATAAGGAGTAAGAAGAGCCTAAGATTGGGGATGCCCGTGGCATCCCAAGCTATTATCCAAAGAGAAACAAGCAACTAAGCTTAGGGATGCCCCGAGTGGCATCCCCACTTTCTTCTAACGACCATCGGTATTTTACTCCAAGCTATATTTTTATTCATCACACACTATGAGTTTTGCTTGGAGCGTCTTGTATGATATGAGTCTTTGCATGTTTTGCCTTTTTTTAAGTCTTGATTCCTTGCTGTACACACCTATTTGAGAGAGCCTAAATTATGCCATGACTTGTTAGAATTGCTCTCTATGCTTCACTTAAATCTTTATGAGCTATGTAATTGTTCTAGTGCTCCACTTATATCTTTTTGAGCACGGTGTGCTTTAGTATTTTTGAAGAATGCTCTCTTGCTTCACTTAGATTCATTTGAGAGTTAGTAAAATTTTCAAGAAATTCTCTCTTGCTTCACTTAAATTAATTTGAGAGAAATAAATATTATGCTCATGATCTTCACTTATATTTGTTTGAGCTTATCAAAAGCAACACATGAAAATTAGTTCCAAAGTGACAGATATCCAAGAAGGATATAATAAAAACTTTCATGAAGATCATTGGACAAAATAAACTTGATTCCTTGTAATAGTTTTGAGATATGATGATGTGATATGTGAGTCGTGTTGGTGAGTAATTATGCTTTAGTAAGAATATTGGTGTTAAGGTTTGTGATTCCCTATGCAAGCACAAAAGTCAATAGTTGTGCAACGAAATTACATCCTACTTGTGGTGCATTATTCGATGTTAATTATGCTTAATGCTCGCTTATGAGATTATTCGTATCTTGGTTGGTCGCTTCTCAATCTTTTGCTAGCCTTCATTTTGCACTAAGTATGATCACTACTTGTGCATCCAAAATCCTTTAAACCAGTTTTGCCACATGAGTCCACTATACCTACCTATATGCTGCATTCTTTTACTGTTCTAAGCAAATTTGTATGTGCCATCTCTAATTTTCAAAATAAATTTCTCTTTTGTGTGCTCGTACCGCTCAAGAGGCGGTGAGGGGTGGCCAATATTTTCCATGCTAGATGTGTTATTCTCATGATGAGTGTTTATTCACTTGTCATTGCACGAGAGTAAGTCAAAGGTATTAGGAATGCCCAGTCCCGAAATGAAAAATGAATTTACTTTATGTTGTCAAATAATAAATTCCTTGGAAAGTGTTGGTATGGAAGGCACCCGTGGATACAGTTAGCCATGGAAAGTGAAAGTATGGTGGAAAAAGGAATAAACTTTATTTTCCGTTTGGGAACCACCTATGATATATCTAGCATGGAAAGTGTTGGAAGCTCTAAGTCGTTTTTGTTGATGGGAAAAGTATGCCCCTCAAAATGTTTTTATCTCTCAATTTTTTCTTTGAGCTCTGGCCTACAAATCCCTACTTCCCTCTGCGAAGGGCCTTTCTTTTACTTTATGCAATTTTTATTTTTAAGTTGAGTCTCCATGTTCTCTTATAAAGCACCAACTAGGAGGCACTATGATCGTATTTGAGCATTGGGTGTAGCTAATATGCGAGTGTGTTTCATGAATGGATCAATGATTCAGCATGATGGGCTAGGGATAACTTATTTTAGCGTTGATATTTTGAAAGACATGGTTCCTTGTTGGTATGCTTGAGTATTTAAGTCCCCATGTCAAAACGAGACTATTGCTTTGAACCATATAAAAGTCCAAATGTCCATGCTATAAAGAAAAGAATATGAGATGACATGTAAGGCAGCATTCCACATCAAAAATTCTGTTTTTATCATTTACCTACTCGACGACGAGCAGATATTAAGCTTGGGGATGCTGATACGTTTCCAACGTATATATAATTTTTGATTGTTCCATGCTGTTATATTATCATTCTTGGATGTTCTATAATCATTTTATAGTCATTTTATATCATTTTTTGGTACTAACCTATTGACATAGTCAACACTACTGGAATCAGCTAATTTGCCATCTGCCAGCTCTTTGCCGTCTGCTAGCTGACAGCAAAGAAGCTCTTTGCCATCAGCTACACATAAACAGACGGCAAAGAAACGGCTGACGGCAAAGAAGCTCTTTGCCATCTGCCAGCTCTTTGCCGTCTGCCCGCGGACGGCAAAGAATCTTTGCCGTCCGCTGGCAGACGGCAAAGAGTGTGGTGGCCCCCACCCCCCGCTCGTTTGAAAAAATCATAACGGCCCACCTCTTTGCCGTCCGCTAGCAGACGGCAAAGAGGCAAAAAGGCGGACGACAAAGGCTGGCGGACGGCAAAGAAGGCACTTGACTAACGGCACGTACCCCCCGCCCGTTACTCACTTCGTCCTCGCGCCCTTCTCCTCCCACCCCGCCGCCGCCGCCGCCGCCCGCCGCGCGCCGCCGCCCCGGCTCCCCGCCGCCCCACCGCCCCGTCGCCCCCCCGCCCCGGCCCCCCGCCCCGCCGCCGCCCCGGCCCACAGCCGCCACGGCCCCTCGCCGTCCCGGCCCCCCGCCGCCCCGCGCCCCCCCCCCGCCCCGGCCCCCCGCCGGCCGGGCCCCCGCCGCCCCGCCTCCTCCACCGCCCCGCCCCGGCCCCCTGCCGGCCGGGCCCCCGCCGCCCCGCCTCCTCCACCACCCCGCCCCGGCCCTCCGTCGCCGGCCCCTCCCCGACCCATCGCCGCCCCCCACAGTGAGCCCCTCCTCCCTTTTTTTTCTGTTTTTTTTGTTTTTTTTTGTTTTTTTGTTTTTTTTCTGTTTAAGTTTAGGTTTAATTAGTTTAAATAGTTTAATTTTAATTAGTTTAGGTTTTTAGTTTAGGTTAGTTTAGGTTTAGGTTAAGTAGAAGGGGGAAGAAGAAGAAGAAGAAGAAGAAGAGGAGGAGGAGGAGGAGGAGGAGGAGGAGGAGGAGAAGAAGAAGAAGAAGAAGAAGAAGAAGAGGAGGAGGAGGAGGAGGAGGAGAAAGAAGAAGAAGAAGAAGAAGAAGAAGAAGAAGAAGAAGAGGAGGAGGAGGAGGAGACACCCCGAAGCCCCGACCCCGAAACAGCACCCCGACCCCAACACGGCACCCCGACACCGACACGGCACCCCGACACCTACACGACACCCCGACCCCCGACACGACACCCCCGACACCCCGACCCCGAGAACCCGACCCCGACCCCGACCCCGACACCCCGACCCCGAGCCTGACCCGACACCCCGACCCCGACACCGACACGGCACCCCGACCCCGACCCGGCACCCCGACCCCCGACACCGACACGACACCCCGACCCCCGACACGACACCCCCGACACCCCGACCCCGAGACCCCGACCCCGACCCCGACCCCGACACCCCGACCCCGAGCCTGACCCGACACCCCGACCCCGACACCGACACGGCACCCCGACCCCGACCCGGCACCCCGACCCGACACCCCGACCCCGAGACCCCGACCCCGACACGGCACCCCGAGACCGACACGACACCCCGACCCCGACACGGCACCCCGAGACCGACACGACACCCCGACCCCCGACACGACACCCCGACCCCGACCCCGACCCCGACACCCCGACCCCGAGCCTGACCCGACACCCCGACCCCGACACCGACACGGCACCCCGACCCCGACCCGACACCCCGACCCCGAGACCCCGACCCCGACACGGCACCCTGAGACCGACACGACACCCCGACCCCGACACGGCACCCCGAGACCGACACGACACCCCGACCCCCGACACGACACCCCCGACACCCCGACCCCGAGACCCCGACCCCGACCCCGACCCCGACACCCCGATCCCGAGCCTGACCCGACACCCCGACCCCGACACTGACACGACACCCCGACCCCGACCCGGCACCCCGACCCGACACCCCGACCCCGAGACCCCGACCCCGACACGGCACCCCGAGACCGACACGACACCCCGACCCCGACACGGCACCCCGAGACCGACACGACACCCCGACCCCCGACACGACACCCCCGACACACCGACACCCCGACCCCGAGACCCCGACCCCGACCCCGACCCCGACCCCGACACCCCGACCCCGACACCCCGACCCCGAGCCTGACCCGACACCCCGACCCCGACACCGACACGGCACCCCGACCCCGACCCGACACCCCGACCCCGAGACCCTGACCCCGAAAAGGTGTTCTTTGGCCTTCCAGAAGCCGACGGGGTCATATATTTGTGAATTATTAGTTAGGTCATATATCTTTCGATTTTGTTATGAAAAACATCATATATAATTGTGTTGATCGGGTAGTTTTAAATGTGCAGTTGTTTCATCGCTGCGAGGTTTGGTGTTCGACGACCTCGCCGTGCGTTTGACGAGCTCTGCCCCTTCGTTCGTGGGTGAGCACAAATGACATGTCCTCCTCCCCCATTAATTATTTGATCTATTCCGATGAAACTTGATAGCTAGATATATATGTGTCTTGAATCATCAGTATGCGTAACCAATATGTGTCTCCCGTTCGAAAGCGTCATAATTATAAATATGCATGCATTTGCATATTTATAACCTTGATTCTTTCGAATTGTCCAACGCTATCCATGGACAGCCCGAGTATGTTTAGATTGGGTTCGTTTTCCCATATGCTTTGCTCCGGATCCGACGCATAAATTTCGTCAGTGCCTCCCCTGTTGTTCTCCGGGTACACATCCTCTCTGTTTATTGCAGAGACGTGTATCAGGAGAACAGCGGGGAGGTGCTGCCGAAATTTTGCGTAGGATCCGGGGCATAGCATGGGAAAATGAACCCAATCTAAACATACTCGGGTGGGATTAGGACCTATCATTACCTATTAGAGTGTAGGTTGCATGGACGTAATAAAATTGACAAAGTAGATCAACTGATGAATACATACATGGTGAATTATATATATATATATATTTGTTGTGTGTCTAGTAGCTCTGAAAGTCAAGATGAGTGATCGTGCGTGGATGTACACCGGTCACACTGGTCAGAACAAATGGAGCACTGAATGGTTCACAAAAACCAAGGGGTTTGTGCGAGCCGCATTTGCAAATGGCCAGAGGAAAACCTGGTGCCCCTGTTTACGGTGCGGCAATTGGGAAAAGAGGACAGAGGCTGAAATGGGCAAACACCTGCAGAAGAGTGGTTTTACGCCCGATTATACGGTGTGGACATTTCATGGTGAGTCTGCCCAACGTGACCGAGCTGAGGTGGATCGTCGTCGCACCGACGAGCATGGTACCGGTATGGAAAACATGGTGCAAGACTTTGATGATGCTCGGGATTCGGACGAGGAGATGGAGGAATCTGCAAAGGCCTTCAATGAAATGTTGGAGTCTTCAAAACGTCCGCTCCATGAGCACACTGAGCTTTGTCAGTTGGATGCCATCTCACAAGTAATGGCTCTGAAGGCTCAGTTCAACTTGGGCAGAGAATGCTACGATGCAATGATGACAGTATTTGGACGCTTTCTACCCAAAGGCCATGTAATGCCTGCAAACCTGTACCAGTCGGACAAAATCCTCTGTGCACTGAAGATGCCCTATGATAAGATACATGCCTGTGAGAAAGGATGTGTCTTGTTTAGGCTTGACTATGCGGACTTGAACTGTTGTCCCATTTGCAAGTCTTCCAGGTATGTTGTGGTAGACAACGATATGGGTGAGAAGACACAGACCAAAATCCCCGTTAGTGTTCTTCGGTATATGCCAATCGTACCAAGACTTCAACGTCTTTTCATGGTCGAAGAGACGGCCAGACAGATGACATGGCACAAAACGGGCAAAAGAACCGAACTAGATGCAGATGGGAATCTGATGATTGTACACACATCGGATGGTGTTGCGTGGAAAAAGTTTGATGAATTACATGGTGACAAAGCGGCAGATCCGAGGCATCCTCGAGTCGGCATCAGCACGGATGGGTTCAGTGTGTTTGGTATGACGGCAGCCCAATACAGTTGTTGGCCCGTATTTGTCTTTCCACTCAATCTCCCCCCCGGATAGATTATGCAAAGAAAGAACATTTTCCTGACGTTGATAATTCCAGGGCCCAACTATCCGGGGAAAAATATGAATGTGTACATGCAACCGCTTAAGGACGAATTGCAAGAAGCCTGGGATAATGGGTTCAAGACATACGACGCCTATAGCAAACGGAACTTCATAATGCGTGTCTGGTAGTACTCGACGCATGACTTGCCGGCGTATGCGCTATTCGTTGGCTGGTGTGTGCATGGAAGGTTCCCGTGCCCCACATGCAAGGGAGCTCTTGAGTTTCGTTGGCTTCAGGCCGGTCGCAAGTTTTCTTGCTTCGACATGCATAGACAGTTCCTGAATCCTCGCCATAAGTTCAGGAAAGACAAGAAGAACTTCATCAGAGGTAGAGTTGTCAAAAACTCTGCACCACCTGCATTGACAGGCCAATAGACCCTGGATCAGTTAAACGCTCTCGAGCCAGATCCAGAGCGTCCAGGGTACTTCAAGGGGTATAATTCTAAGCACGCCTGGACTCACAAAACATGCTTATGGGATCTGCCTTACTTCAAAGACCTCCTTTGCCCACACAACATCGACGTGATGCACACTGAGAAGAATATCGCCGAGGCACTTTTTGGTACATTGTTCGGCATAGATGGGAAGTCAAAGGATAATACTAAGGCTAGAGTCGATCTGGAGGCGCTATGTGACAGGCCGTTACAAAACATGAAAGAACCGAAAGGAAAGCAGAACTGGACGAAGCCAAAGGCATGGTTCAATCTTGGAAGGCCAGCTATGAGGGAAATTATCTTGTGGGTGAAAATGCAGTTGATGTTCCCCGATGGGTATGCAGCGAATCTACAGAGGGGAGCCAGTCTTGATAAATTGAAGATATTTGGTCTCAAGAGTCATGATTGGCAGATATGGATTGAGCGGGTAATGCCGGTGATGTTGCGTGGCTTCATCCCTGAGGATGAATGGCTAGTACTGGCAGAACTCAGCTATTTCTTCCGTGTTCTTTGTGCGAAAGAACTATCGCCTGGCGTGCTAGAAGAAATGGAAGAGTTGGCGCCGGAGTTGATCTGCAAGTTAGAGAAGATCTTTCCACCGGGCTTCTTTAATCCAATGCAACATTTGATTTTGCATCTCCCGACCGAGGCAAGATTGGGGGGGCCCGTGCAAAATCGTTGGTGCTACCCAACTGAGAGGATGCAGAAGACACTTCGACAAAAATGTAAAAATAAACGTAGAATTGAAGCATCGATGGCTGAGGCATTCATCACTGAGGAGGCGGCAAACTTCGTGACAGCACACTACGAAGCCAAAAATCGTCATTTGCATAATCCGAAGCCTCGGTACAATGCTGACGACCCTAAAAAGGGTGGATCCAACCTCAGCCTATTCAAAGGGAATCTCGCACCAGCCAGTGTTTCAAATCCAGTATCTTTGGATAACGAACAATGGCGGACCATTTCGTTGTATATCTTCAACAACCTGATAGAAGTGCGGCCGTACATCGAGTAAGTTCTCGGTACATAGTTTCGCAACTTCTATTTCCTTTGAACTGCTCTTATTCTTGGATATTTCATACAGTCGGTACGTCGCCTTATTCTCGTATGGAGCGGTGATCCAAAAGGATTCTGTCGAAGAGTATGAGCTTCTCGCAAAGCAAGGAGGCGGCTATCCCGGTTTCATCTCTTGGTTCAAACAAACGGTAATTTCTATTAGACTTGTAGGCTAATTTGTAGGCGGCTATCCCGGTTTCATTCGCTAATTTGTGCGTAATGCAACAATCCTTTCATATTAAACTTGTAGGCTAATTCAGAGTCTATGGACGCCGAATTGAGACAAGTCGCTAATGGTTTTGACTATAAGGTCCGTTCATTTGACAAATACGACATCAACGGGTATCGCTTTCGTACCTATGGCAAAGAGCTATCTATGGCCGACCGAAAGTCTACAAATTGTTGTGTATCTGCTATCGGCGAAGGAGGTACCGAGTATTATGGGAGAGTTGAAGCAATTTATGAACTTCTATTCTATGGTGAAAACCCACCGAATGTCGTAGTCTTCAAATGTTATTGGTTTCAGCCGAAGGAGACTAGAAGGACTCATGAACATATAGGGCTAGTTGAAATCAACCAAAGCACCCATTTAGATGTTCCTCATGTCTATATTACGGCTCAACAGGCGACCCAAGTATTCTATCTATCGTGGGCCTGCCAAACTAATCCAAATCTGAAAGGTTGGGATGTCGTTTATGAAGTGCCGCCACGTGCTAGACTATCTCCCCCAAAGGAAGAGGATTATGAACCTCACATTAACCCAGACACATATGAAGGAGAATTCTTCCAAGAGACACGTCTTTCCAAAAAGCGTTTCAAGAACCGCTATACTTCACCCCAAAACATTGAAGTAGACAGCGACAGTGAATCCGACATCACCCCAGAGGAGGAACAAGAAGAGCCGGAACAAGAAGAGGTTACTGCTGCGGATGACCTGTCATTGCTTGACCGATTACGTCAAGGTGGCCTTGCACATGTTGATGCCACTGAACCCTATGAGCCTGTCATTGATTATAGTGATGATGATGATTATGCATTTATTGATGATACTGATCGAGATTATTAGTAGTGTTAGGTATTAAATTTTTTAATGTTGTACTTGATGATTATACACTTAAGTGATACACATATTATTATTCATGTCGGTCTTTTTTTTATGTTGTACTAATTTCGTTTACTGTTTCTCATGGCAGGTGTTGAAAGATGGTGGGCGCTGGTCGGGAGCGCGCCAAGGCCCCTTCTTCGTCGGCGCGTGGTCTGAGGTCTTCGATTCCAGACGTACCTCTCTGCCGAGCGTTGCTGGACAGTATGTCCACACCGCCGGGCCCTTCTTCGTCGACCGCGGTGCCCAGCAGGGGACGAGGTAGGAAGAGAGGAGGTAGGGCACGTGGTCGCGGGAGAGGAGGTAGGGTGACTGCTAGGGCACCTTCCTCGCCGCCACCCCCAGCTGTTTCACCCGAGCACGTGACTGCTAGGGTGGACTCGTCCGAGGAGGAGGCTACACGGACTCCGGTCCACGAGCCTCCGGTCCACGGGTCTTGGGCCCACGAGCCTCGGGTCGACTGGCCTTCGGCCCACGAGAGTTCGGCCCATGAGACCCCGGAGGAGCACACGTCCGGATGGGGTACCTGGCCGGATCAGCCCGAGGAGCCGAGTGGCCATGCTGATGATGGCGGGGAGCCGACTGATCTTGAGGAGGAGGGTGGCACCGTGTACCAGCGTGGTGCTACACGGCTCCCGTCTGTGCCGGCGACCCGCGAGCAGAGGTGGTTGATCTTCCCTGATGGGGAGAGGTACGTAAGTGCATTTAATAGTTTTGTACCTTCTGCATTCACTTTTCTTCAAATAACTAATGCGTTGGCCTTGTCATGCTGCAGGGGTTGGGACCACCATCATAGTGTCCGCCGGCCCAACTCCGTCCTTGGAGTTCTTTGCCGGCAAAACTTCCCGGGGTTTGTCACGTTGCCTGGTGAGGGTCGGCTTCCAGAGCTTGGGTTGAGCTGGGAGCACTACGTGGCTGCCCCGGCCCCGCCGGATGTCATTATCGACGGTGTCGTGTGCGACACGAGGGCAGACATGGTGATCAGGACGTTCTGGGTAATTTCTCCTTTACACATTTCAAAATCTTCAACTAGCTAGTTATTAATTGTACTAATCAATATTGTCTCATTTGATTGCAGACATTCTACAGGTGTGAGGAGGACAGCGCAAATGTTATCCAGAACGTCTGCAAGCGCCTACTCCAGAACTTACGGCACGAGGCTCGGGTGCAGGCTGTTCGAGACTACTACGCCTTGCGTGGTATCAAGAAGACCAAGCCGGCGTGCCGCGATAAGTTCCTGAGTAAGGAGCAGTACATGAAGGTAATTCTTAAGGCCTTCTACTTAAGTTCCTTCATTTAGTAATTCTTAGCCGTAGCGCTCAAGTTTCTATTTGCTAACTTAGGCGCCTCCGAGATGGTGTGCGGATCGGATGGATTGTTGGGAGGTGTTGGTCGATGAGTGGTGCTCACAAGAATGGCTAGCCCTCCACAACCAGGCCAAGGACAAACGTGCCCAAATGGAAGGTGTGCCACACCATCAAGGCAGCTCCAACTTATATCAGTTCGGGCGCAACTGGGTATGTGGTTTGCTTCATGATTCATGCAATTCATTCATCATGCTAGCTTGAGCCCTTTAATTACTAATTTTCATTGTTTCTCTCTTTCAGGCACGCCACAATAAGGCGGATAAGGTGCCAGAGGTGTACGACCTGTATGCCATGGCCCACACTGGCTCTTTCAAGAAAGTCAAGGCTTTCTCTCACTCTGACCTTGATGATGCAAACAACTTCACCAACATCTCCTCCCACAACAAGCTCGTGAGATATAGAGATGAGGGGAAGGCGAGGAAAGGGGAGGACTTTAACCCGAGCCAGGGTCCCATTGATCCAGAGCTGGTGATGATATCTGGTGGCGGGAGGTCCCATGGCTCCATAGCCATTGGAGATGGACTTATCCGTTGTCCTAGCACTCTCCCGGAGATCAAGGCGCGCCAGTCGAGCTCAGCTCCTGAGATAAGGCCTCGTGAACGGCCAGTGCAACTCGCCATCAAGGTTAGTGATACGTACTCAGTTATCTTTCTCCATTACATTGTGTGCGCTTCCATCAATGATTACAAATGGTCATGTGAGTGGTGTTGCAGGCTGCTATACAGACTGAGAGAGATAGAACGGAGAAACTTCTGGCAGAGGCGGCGGAGAGGCAGCGGGAGATGGAGGAGAGGACGAGAAAGATGATGGAGGAGGAGAGGGCACGGAATGACATGCAGGCAAGGGCCATGTACGAGCTCCTTGTGGTAAGTTTCTTATGCAGATTACTTGCTAGTCTTAACATTTGAGTCTCATTACTAACTAGTATGACTCTGTTCTGAAAACCAAATGTGCAGTCTGTGTGCGAGAAGTCCGGTCCGCCCGCTCCGCCGATGCCAGTGATTGCTCCTGGGAGCACGGTGAGTTTAGTTTGAATGGACATTAGTTGGTAGTCTTAACATTTGAGTGTCGTAATGCTAACGAGACATTGGAAATGATCTTTGTTGCAGCTTAACTCCAGAAACGCATCGCACGATCCTTCTCCAGGTAGCGGCACTAGCCACCCCGCTCCTACAGCTCCCTGATCACGGTAAGTTTCTCTAGTGTTTTGCTTAACAAATGCATAAAGACCTAGACTTAGCTTTATTTCCTCCAATATGCTTACCATAATGACCTAGAGTTAGCTTATTTTCCTCCAAAATGACCCATTTTACCTAGGTTAGCTTATAAATGATGCAGTTCATCCAAGTTAGGTCAAAAATGACCCATTTTACCTAGATTAGCTACTAAATCATCCATTTTACCTACGTTAGCTTTAAAATGGCCCATTTCACCTACGTTAACTCCAAAATGACCCATCGTACCTAGGTTATCTCATAAACGATCCATTTCAACTAATTTAGCTCATAAACGATCCATTTGACCTAAGTGAGCTAAAAAACGATCCATTTCACCTAAATTAGCTCTTAAATGATCCATTTCACCTAAGTTAGCTGAAAATGATCCATTTCAACTAAATTAGCTCAAAAATGATCCATTTCAACAAAGTTAGCTCAAAACCGATCCATTTCAACTAAGTTAGCTCAAAAACGATCCATTTGACCTAAGTGAGCTAAAAAAGATCCATTTCACCTTAGTTACCTCAAAAACGATCCATTTCACCTTAGTTACCTCAAAAACGATCCATTTCTAACTTTCTTATTTTGCCATTTTGCAGATTTCATTATGTGCTGGATGGAGTGCTTGTTCTACTCTTCTTCTTCTTGTCTTCTCATTCTTGTCTTCTCATTCTAGTCACCTTAGCTATGGAGTGCTACTTTATGTATGGATGGAACTTCTTTATGTATGAAATGATGGATGGAACTTGTTTATGTATGAAATGATGGATGGACCTTGTTTATGTATGAAATGATGTATGAACTTGTTTATGTGATGAATGCCTGTGAAATATATCTATATGTCATATATATTTTCTGTGCAAATTGTGGGATTTAACAAAAAACAGAAAAAACAGACAATATGCAGGCTCTTTGCCGTCTGCCACCGACGGCAAAGAGCTCTTTGCCGTCTGCCGCGGACGGCAAAGAAGCCACGTGGCAGCCAACTGTGCTTCCTGGGAGCTGACCCATTTGGTCAGTTTGCCTACAGTAGCAGACGGCAAAGACTTTGCCGTCCGTGGCAGACGGCAAAGAATCAGTGGCAGACGGCAAAGAACCTGCCATCTAGTGACGTGTAGATGACATCATAAGGCGGACGGCAAAGACCAGAGAAATTTTGCCGTCTGCGGCGGACGGCAAAGGTCTGCCGTTAGCCACTTAACGGACTGACAGCGCAATTATTTCCGTCCGCCTTCTTTGCCGTCCGCCGCAGACGGCAAAGAGCCTTTGCCGTCCGCCGCCAGGAAGCAGACGGCAAAGCAGCTGTTTACCGTAGCCTTCTTTGCCGGAGCCTTTTGCCGTCCGCGGCTGACGGCAAAGGTCTTTGCCGTCCGCCTTTCGAGCCTTTGCCGTCCGCCGTGGCTGACGGCAAAGAAGCTGTTTCCTGTAGTGCAAGTGCCAGTTGCTGTTTTCTGCATGTTTTTTACATCGCAGGAAATCCATAACAAACGGAGTCCAAGTGCAGTGAAACTTTTTCTAGATTTTTTTGGACCAGAAGACATCCACTGGTCCAGAGAAGCGCCTGGGGGTGCTCCAAGGGGAGCACAACCCACCAGGGCGCTCCTGGAGGCCCAGGCACGCCCTGGTGGGTTGTGCCCACCTCAGGTGCCTCCCGGACCAACTCTTTGCTCTATAAATACCCCAATATTCCAGAAACCCTAGGGGAGTCGAAGATAATCAATTCCAGCCGCCGCAGAGTCCAGAACCACCAGATCCAATCTAGACACCATCACAGAGGGGTGCATCATGTCCATTGGTGCCTCTCCGATGATGCATGAGTAGTTCTTTGTAGACCTTCTGGTCCGTAGTTAGTAGCTAGATGGCTTCCTCTCTCTCTTTTGGTTCTCAATACAATGGTCTCTTGGAGATCCATATGATGTAACTCTTTTTGCGGTGTGTTTGTTGGGATCGGATGAACTTTGAGTTTATGATCAGATCTATCTTTTTATCCATGAAAGTTATTTGAGTCTTCTTTGATCTCTTATATGCTTGATTGCTTATAGCCTCGTATTTCTTCTCCGATATTTGGGTTTTGTTTGGCCAACTTGATCTATTTATCTTGCAATGGGAAGAGGTGCTTTGTGATGGGTTTGATCTTACGGTGCTTGATCCGAGTGACAGAAGGGGAACCGACACGTATGTATCATTGCCATTAAGGACAACAAGATGGGGTGTATTTCTACATAAATAGATCTTGTCTACATCATGTCATTGTTCTTATTGCATTACTCCGTTTCTCCATGAACTTAATACACTAGATGCATGCTGGATAGCGGTCGATGTGTGGAGTAATAGTAGTAGATGCAGGTAGGAGTCGGTCTACTAATCTTGGACATGATGCCTATATAATGATCATTGCCTGGATATCGTCATGATTATTTGAAGTTCTATGAATTGCCCAACAGTAATTTGTTTACCCACCGTTTGCTATTTTTCTCGAGAGAAGCCACAAGTGAAACCTACGGCCCCCGGGTCTCTTCTTTAATATATTTACCGTTGCGATCTATTTTCCTTTGCTTTTTTTCAGATCTATTAAACCAAAAATACAAAAATACCTTGCTACACTTTATTTTATTTGGCATTCGATCTATCAATTATTACAACTCTCTCACGTCCGCTTGCCAATTTCTGGCGCCGTTACTCGAAAGGGATTGACAACCCTTTTAACGCGTTGGGTTGCGAGTATTTGTTATCTGTGTGCAGGTGTTGTTTACATAGTGTTGCTTGGTTCTCCTACTGGTTCGATAACCTTGGTCTCATCACTGAGGGAAATACGTACCGTCGTTGTGCTGTATCATCCCTTCCTCTTTGGGGAAATACCGACGTAGTCTAGCAGACATCACTCCCCACCGGGAGTGAGTAATTCCTTCGTAGGCTCACTGGTCAGTGAGGAGTTGGATGAGATTCATCATGTAATCGAGTTAATTTTGTTAGGGCTTGATCTCTAGTACCCACTATGTTCTGAGATTGATGTTGATATGACTTTGCCATGCTTAATGCTTCTCACTTTGGGCCCGGGTGCCATGATTTCAGATCTGAACCGTTTATGTTATCACCATTATATCTATGTTCTAGATCTGATCTTGCAAGTTCTATTCACCTATTACGTCTTATGATCCGTAAACCCCGGAGTGACAGTAGTCGGGATACTTTCCAGTGATGACCGTAGTTTGAGGAGTTCATGTATTCACTATGCGTTAATGCTTTGTTCTAGTTCTCTATTAAAAGGAGGCCTTAATATCCCTTAGTTTCCATATGGAACCCGGTGCCACGGGAGGGTAGGACGAAAGATGTCATGCAAGTTCTTTCCATAAGCACGTATGACTATTTACGGAATACATGCTTACATTATATTTATGAACTGGAGCTAGTGTCGTATCACCCTAGGTTATGACTGTTATATGATGAATATCATCCAACGAGTCCACCGATCCAATGTCTATGATTTTCTCTTATATTGTTCCTGCTAAGTTACTAGTGCTATTGTTACTGTTACACTTGCTACAAAATCATTGCTATCACTGTTACCGTTACTATTGTTGTTGCTACTACTATCAAAACTATCATACTACTTTGCTACTGATCACTGTGCTGCAGATAATTAATCTCTAGGTGTGGTTGAATTGACAACTCAGCTCTTAATACTTGCAAATATTCTTTGGCTCCGCTTGTGTCGAATCTATAAATCTGGGTTGAATACTTTACCCTTGAAAACTGTTGCGATCCCCTATACTTGTGGGTTATCAAGACCTTTTTTGGCGCCGGTGCCGGGGATCATAGCTATATTTGTTGAGTCACTTGGGATTATTATCAATTTATCACTATGAAGAATCTGAAGGATACTAAGACCAAGATCGTTCCTTCTAGGACGAGGGGAGGTAAGGAACTTCCATCACACTCTGCACTTGATTCACCTTCTATTTTAAGTAGACTTGCAACACCACCACGTGTTATTAATCCTAATATGTCGCAAGTCATTGATGATGCTACTTCTGCTATGAATGATACTCATGATGATGCTAGTACCTTGCTTGCTGATAATGTGCCACTAGGTGAATTTCTTGATGAACAACTTGCTAGAACTAAAGCTTTTGAGAATGCTGAAACTGATGAAGTACTTGAAACTGAAAATCTTGAAACACCCATTAGATCTAGTTCTCCTAGATATGAATTGCCTAAGATACCGGAAGGTTATGTTATGGATGAGGAGACAACTAGAGACTTTCTTGCTTGCAATGATAGGGATGATCTTAAGAAATTATTATGCAAACTGAAAGAAAAATCTTTGAATGCTAGAATGAAATGTGATCCTAAGTTTGCTACTTCACCTATATTCGTTCATGATAAGGATTATGAATTCTTTGTCGACCCAGACTTAATTAAGTTGGTTGAGTATGAACCTTTCCATCTTTATGAAACTGAAACTGTTGTGGCACACCTTACTAAGTTGAATGACATAGCCACGCTAGTTGCTCATGATGAGAAAATTTGCTACTATTATATTCTCAAATTATTTCCGTTCTCATTAAAGGGTGATTGTCGTGGAATTGTCACGGCAGATGTCCTAGCGGAAGGACTTAGTCGTGGAGCCATCACAACTAGGTTAGCTTAAAGGGGTTAAATGGGACAAAGGACATAGGGAGTTTATACTGGTTCGGCCCCTTGCGGTGAAGGTAAAGGCCTAATCCAGTTTGAGGTGGTATTGCTTGGGTTTCGATTACCAGGGAGCGAATACGCTTGACCTAGTTCTCGATCTCTTGTTTCTTGCCCTAAACCGCCGCCGGGTCACCCCTTTATATACATAGGCCGATGCCCGGCGGCCTACAGAGTCCCGGCCGGCTTATACACAACGTGTCTGACTCGGTGATAGAACCTATACTTTCCTTAACATACAAATTAACATATGGCGGTTAACACCCGTGGGCTCAAGCAGCCTTTGTGTCTTGGGCCTTCAGTAAGCCTGCTTCATGAACCACCATCTTCAACATCTTCATGGGCCTTGTCATTATGAACCACCAGTGGTATGACCCGGCCCCTCCTGGGCGGGTCATACCCAATAGTTATATCCCCAACATTAGGCCCCAGGTTGATGTGAACTTGTTCATACCAATCTTTCAATACTTAGAAAAAAATCCTTCTTCATTTGCTCTTGCAAGATCTTGTAACCCGCCATGACATCATCTCCTAGGATTGCGGTAACCCGCCGTGACGTCACCTGTCATTAATATTACGCAAGGCCCAAATCTTAATATACCTTTTCTTTTAATGAGCCTCCAAAAATCGAGGCGTCTGTGCTGTCACATATCCATTTTTTAGCCTCCTCGATTCCCACGCATGCCACTTATCTTTCCAGCCTTATAAATAGGACCAGGGGTCCCTTTTCACTTTCCCCCTTGCCTTCTCGTCTCCATCTTCTACCTCATGACGCCTCTACGCCCGAGCTCCGCTGCCGCTGTTGACCTTCACCACTGCCTCGTCTACGGCCGCTGCATCAACCTGAACTGACCAGAGTCCATCCGCGCGCCTCCTCTGTTCCGCAGCTCCAGTGAGTTTTCCCCTTTTCTATCACCGCAGATCCCATTAGGGTTTCCACAAGTTCGTCGCAGTTCATCTCCGCCTTTCTTTGTTCTTCACTGTATTTTGAGATTTCAATCCAAACTTTATACCCCTCCTGCGGTGTGGTAGTTGTAGTACTAAAATTTGATATTAAAACATCTCCTCTGCGTGAAAAAATCCAATCTGGACACATGAACTGCTCAACTGCTGCCACTTAGGTTTAAATATTTTCCTTTATTTGAAGTGCCGTAGATCCAAAATCATAACATCAGTCTGTGAGATCTGTTTTTCCCAACACTTAGCAACTTTTCCACTCTCAGATCTATAAATCAATAATTGTGTGGGCGGCTTAACTTAGAAACCATAACCCGCCAGGCACCATTAGCCCCCCTTTTAAGCCGCCAATAGCTCACCTTTATAATTTCAATGCTATCCTCCGGTTTAACACCTTCGCATGCACGCTTCATTATTATTTGCCTTTAAACCAACAACCGGCTTAACCATATAATTTAAACCGGCATAATTCTCTTTTCAGATCATCAAAAAATGGCTAAGACATACACTTCTTGCAACTGGGTCCGATCCCGGGTCACTGAAGAAGACCTAAACAACTTCGTTGCAGCCGGCACCTTAGCCAAGAAAGAGGACATCCACTGGAGAGTCCCTGGCAAAGAAAATCCACCTAAGCCCAAGGACAGAGAAGTGATTGTTTTCACTGACCACATGATTCGGGGGTTCAGCCCGCCCGGCTCAAAGTTTTTCCGCGACGTACTTCATTTTTTCCAACTTCACCCTCAAGATATTGGGCCCAATTCTGTGTCCAATATTTGCAACTTCCAAGTATTCTGTGAAGCTTATCTTCAAGAGGAGCCCACGGTTGAATTATTCAGAGAATTCTACTACTTAAACCGTCATACAGAGTTTACTGACGGGCCCAGCTTGGAACTTGGTGGGGTTTCAATTCAGAAGAGGAAAGAAGCCAGCTTTCCCTACACCAAGCCGCCAAGTCATCCCAAAGATTGGAACCAAACTTGGTTCTACTGTCAAGACACATCTCCAGCAAACGAGAATCCTCTGTCGGGTTACCGCGACCACTGGCTTAGCAACACACATCCGCTTCCCCCACGGATCAACGTGAAGGAGCGGGCCAAATATGCACCAGCTTTTTCAAAGCTTAGAGCCTTCATGGCTAACAGCCTAACCGACATTGACTTTGTTCGGTGTTGGGTGTCATGGAGCATCTTGCCTTTAAGCCGTCGCCCCAGCTTAATGTGCGAATACACTGGCGATTTAAAAGATCCCTAGCACCACTGCGACATTCAACTGTCCGACATAGAAATTAATGAAGCCACCAAGGCATTGCTGAACGAATCTTTGGCAGATTGCAGTAAAACAGGACTTAGCCCTTTCTGCTCCTTCAATAAGCCACCAGCTATAGGTGTTGCACACCTTCTGTTTAATCATCTTTGCATTAATACTACCTTCTTATGATCTTTTGGTTTTAACAGGCCAAATCTTCATTTTGGAAGAAGAAACCGCAAGAAAAACCGGCCAAACCGGCTCGTACCAATACCAAGGTCACCAAGAGGCCTACTAAGAAGAAAACCATCGAGCCCACCGGGTTAAACTCGGATGATGACAGTGATGATGATTTGTCGGACGTAGAACTTGACTCTCTTGGCTCATTTTTTATACATCTCATTGATAATGATTGTTCAGGAGGAAGCCGACGCCAGCCGTGCAGATGATGCAGAGGTAATTATTCTTTCCTTCGGCTCAGAACCTCTGCCAACACAGAAAACCCGACAAGCAAGCCAGAAAGTAAGCTTTTCTCACCCTTTAGCTCACTTGGATCCCAACTTTCTTTTGAAGAAGCAGCAACATGAAGCTTGTCGTACAACTTGGAACAGCGGCGGTGGAGTTTTATCCTCCGGCTTACCGAACACCCCAACACCTCGCAAACGTCGACCGGAGGTCTAAAAATTTCTGACTTAGATTATCCAAAGGCCGGGTTTTACCGACAACCTCTTAATCCCTCCGAGTCAAATTATTAGGGAACATCTCACTCTTCCTCTGGCGACTCAACAGGGACTCATATCCCGGCCTTCAAACCGGTGCCAAGGTAAGATTATCAAGCTTTTGCTTTTAATTATATACTCAATTGTTGTACTAATCTTGCCTTTGCGTTTCATTCACAGGGCCATGGCAAAACCCAGCAAGAAGGCGAAGGTGACCAAAACTCCCGCGGACCCTTCTGAGTCGGAGCAGCAAACAGAAAAAACCTCTCAAGCTCCTGAAGCCACAGTTCATGAACCGCCGCTGGTTGATCACAATGTTAACGTTGACCAGATGAATGTTGACCCGGCCATCACTGATCCGCCAAGCCCCATAAAAACAGCAAGTCCTATTAAGCCGGCGGAAGAAAAAGATGATGATGCTACCATCACTGGGCATGGCTATACAGAGCCAGGCAAACCCACTGTCCTATCCAAACACAGCGCCAAGGAAGAAATTTCTATTGCTGACAAGGGCAAGTGGTCAGCCAATCTGGACAGTTATGTCAGTCTCAGTGCCCAAGAAATTCACTCTGGGTATTTGAACCGTCTTTATACAAGCCGCGACTATGAGGCCGGCTTAGTAAATTTGATGAAGGAGCGCTATGAGGTAAACACTGCAACTCTTTTCCATATGAATATACTTCCATTAGCCGCCAAGTTTATTAGACATGATAGAATAGAATGTGCTGTAAACTTCAATAGTTGCATAGATCAAATCCAGCAGCCCCCAAGGGCCGGTTTATGCTTTCAAGATAAACCGGGACTTATAATAACAATACTGCAAATGTGCATGTGTAGCCCCCAAGGGTCAGTTTAATCTGTCAAGATGAACCGGTACTTTAGATAATAAGGATTTAATTTCCCATCTGTAGCCCTCAAGGGCCGGCTTAATCTGTTAAGATAAGCGGGGTCTCAATACCATATATATATATCCAAAAAATTTAAGCACCGAGCCTCCATGACTCGGCTATAATCAGCATATAACAATCAGATCATCATAAACTTGTCTTGAAAAAGAGCGAGGTGCATTAGCCCCCAAGTGCCGAGTAAAATACTTGTATTGTGCTTGGGACTTCTCAAATGTATTCATTGCAATCTCACTCATGGTTTATATCTTGTCAGGCTGAACCTAATAGCAAAGAATCCCAAGTCGCCGACCTCCAAGAGAACATCAAGTCTCAGCAAGCAGAAACCTCCAAGTCCAAAAATGAGCTGACCACTGCTTTAGCAGATATGGAGAAGCTGAAAAAAGACTTCAAAGCCGAACAGGCGGGTTGGGATACAGAGAGGTCAGCCCTGTTAAAGAGGGCTGAGGATGCTGAAGCGGCCCTTAAGCTGGTAGCTGCAGAGCTCGCCAGCTTAAAACATCAAATCAATGCTATGACTGCTGCCATCTTTGGTAAATAACCTTTTCTCAATCTTTGCTTTTAATATATGTTAACCAATGTGCTCCCGGCTTACAAACTTTCCTTGATGACACAGGCTCCAGAGTTGCCCACCTTGGCTCAGATATGCAAAAAAAGTTGAAAGCCACCTATACGCTCATAGAGCAGTTATATACTGGCGCACAATGGGTCATCTGCACAGCTGCTCACAACGAACAACCTCCAAACCTTATCAAGGATACATTGGAGAAGCTATCTATGCTGCCTCTGCGGATCGGAGAGTTGAAGAAATCAGCTGCCAGAGCCAGTGCACTTACATCGCTAACCCGGGCCAAAGCATGGCTAGCTGATCTTGAACCGGCAGATTTAGCAAACGGCTGCCCAAGCGTAAAAGAAGACGGGTCACCCTTCAGCGCAGAAGACTTCTCCGCAATTGCAAGGGAAATGCGTCCTCTGGCCAGTAAGCTGGCTGAAGACACTGATCTTTCACATTATCAACCGGTTTATGACGCCGACAACAAGAAGGTCAAGGCGCCGGTTCACGATTCTCAGGACCTGACTCCTCCAATCCGTAAGCACACTTTTGCCAAGGCGCCGGTTCACGATTCTCAGGACCTGACTCCTCCAATCCGTAAGCACACTTTTGCCCCTGATGTTGACCCATCAACACTTATAAGTGATGAAGCTGTATTCTGAGCTTTGACTGGGATCATCTGGGCAACCACTGACTTCCAGCCATTTGGAGAAGAAGAGCAGGATGAACCGGTGCTGGACGATCCACCACCTTCAAATCATCAAGGCCAAGATCAATGAGTGGTAGGCCGGCTTATCATCTGCTTTCTGCCAAAACAATTATTCTTTTGGAACATCAGTTGCCTTGTAATAGGCTAGCTATCAAACAATTTGTCTGCCATGCCATCGCGCATGTGTAGTTGCAAAACTCTGTGATGAGCTGTATTGATCCTCTTTGATGATATACTATTCAAGCTCATAGCCATTATTAATTTTGCCTAAGCATATTGTCATATACCCTGCATAGAAATAGGACACTAGTACCTTGGCGGTTTACCCCAAGGTGGGTCAAAAAATCCCATATAACAAACCACTGGTGACCATATCATCCAGAACCATGGCCGGTTTAATCATAACCTTATATAATTATAACAAAATATCATACCTGTGATATTTGCTTCTACTGCCGGCTTATTATACCTGATGCAGTGAGGGTTACAACTCAAAGATTGAGAGCACAATGCCCCGTTCAATTGATTTATACCGCGGCATATAACACCGTACGCAGCAAAGAGCATTATTCCTTAGCCTAGACCATAATAGTCCAAGCAGATCCTGGTAACTTATAGTCCAAAACCAGGCTGGGTGAAGATAAACCCCCCAGAGAGGCTCATAATATGAACCATAAGGCATGATAGCTGTCATTAGTTGCCAATTATATATCAACATGTCACAAAAATGGCAAACCTCAACAAAGAAATTTCAAATCAAATAAAAATCAAAATACAAGGCTTTCATAGGCGGCCAGGCCTAAAACTCAAGTGCTTTTCATGGGCTTACACAGCCACTAGTTGAATCTTCAAACCTTGTAAGTGGACCTCACATAACCAACTGCCATTTTAACCTTGATAAGTTCAGGGTCTTTAATAAGATTGACTGTCAAAGTTCGGCGGGTTAGCCCAGGATTACCTGGGTGGAGTGGCAGACGTACAAGGCAGGATCAACTGAAATTGTTTGGTGCTATGCACCTGGCGTTTCAAACCAAGAGGGGTTTATTAAAGCTATGTTCTGTGAACAGGGAGCCCCCAAGGGATATATATTGAGCTATGCTCGCCGGGTACCTATGTTTCAGCTGTGCTGTGCAGCAGACTCTCTTTGGTCCCTTTACACCGGGTATTAAACCTCCGAGTGATCATATGAAGTGACAATAAAGACTCATTATTCTTAGAAATGAAATGAAAGATGCCCTAAATTATCAGGGATGCCGACTTTATTATATTCATCATAATATATACATTGTCAAAATATGTACATCACAAGAGCCATTGGCTTCAGGTGTAATAAGGCCGAAGATGAGCAATATTCCATGGCCGACGGGTCTCTTCCTCTGACGTGCGTGAGTCCTGATGGTCTCGAACATCAATAAGGTAGTATGACCCATTGTTCAGATTCTTGCTGACCATGAAGGGTCCTTCCCAAGGTGGAGAGATCTTGTGCATATCAGTTTGATCCTGGATAAGCCGGAGCACCAAATCACCTTCTTGAAAGGTCCTGGTTTTAACCCGGCGGCTGTGGTACCGACGCAGATCTTGCTGGTAAATCGCCGAACGAGCCACCGCAAGGTCACGCTCCTCATCCAATAGATCAAGTGCATCCTGACGTGCTTTTTCATTATCAGCTTCAACATAAGCCGCCACACGGGGCGAGTCGTGAAGGATGTCACTAGGGAGAACCGCCTCTGCTCCATAAACCATGAAGAAAGGCGTGTAACTCGTAGATCTGTTGGGGGTGGTATTGATGCTCCATAACATTGAGGTAATTCCTCCACCCAACAACCCGGCGTCCTCTACAAAGGGACCATAAGCCGGGGCTTGATGCCTCTCAAGATTTCTTGATTGGCCCTCTCAGCTTGACCATTGGACTGGGGGTGAGCCATTGACGATACATCAAGTCGAATATGCTCTCGTTGACAAAACTCTTTCATAGCACCTTTGGACAGATTAGTGCCATTATCAGTCATAATGTCGTGGGGAAAAGCAAAATGGAAAATCACCTTTTTGATGAACTTAACCGCTGTTGCCGCGTCACACTTACTGCCCGGCTCTGCCTCAACCCACTTTGTAGATTTGTCAGCCGCCACCAAAAGGTGGGTCTTTTTATCCTTGGACCTTTTGAAAGGTCCGACCATATCAAGCCCCCAGACCGCGAACGACCAAGCAATTGGAATCATCCTCAATTCTTGAACCGGCACATGAGCACGTCTTGAGAATTTCTGACAACCATCACATTTACTGACGAAATCCTCTGCATCAGCATGAGCTGCCAGCCAATAAAATCCATGACGAAAAGCCTTGGCCACGAAAGATTTAGAGCAGGCATGATGACCACAGTCTCCTTCATGAATCTCTCATAGGATCTCACGACCTTCTTCAGGAGAAACACAACGTTGAAACGCCCCCGTAACACTGCGATGATGCAACTCTCCATTGACAATAAGCATTGACTTAGACCGCCGGGTTACCTGCCTGGCCAAAGTTTCATCTTGAGGTAACTCGCCCCAGGTCATATACGCCAAATACGGAACTGTGCAATCAGGGATAGCATGAAGAGCCGCCACCAGCTGTGCCTCCGGGTCAGGAATAGCATGATCTTCCTCTGTAGGCAGTTTGACTGAAGGATTATGCAAAATATCAAGGAAAATATTGGGTGGCACCGGCTTACACTGAGACCCCAACCGGCTTAAAGCATCAGTCGCTTTGTTTTTCCTTCGATCAACATGCTCTACTTGATAACCCTTGAAGTGACCAGCAATAACATCAACCTCTCGGCGATAAGCCGCCATGAGTGGGTCCTTATAATCCCAAGTGCCAGAAACTTGTTGAGCTACCAAATCTGAGTCACCAAAACACCTCACCTGGCTTAAGTTCATCTCCTTAGCCATCCGAAGACCATGGAGCAAGGCTTCATACTCAGCTGCATTGTTAGTGCAAGGGAACATCAACCTTAAAACATAACAAAATTTATCACCTCGTGGGGAAGTCAAGATAACTCCAGCCCCCGAGCCTTCCAACTGCCTGGATCCATCAAAGTGAATAGTACAATATGTGCTATCCGGCTTCTCCTTAGGCATGTGCAGCTCTGTCCAATCATTGATGAAATCCACAAGTGCTTGAGACTTGATAGCTGTACGAGGCATATACTTCAAACCATGGGGTCCAAGCTCAATGGCCCACTTGGCTATCCAACCTGTGGCCTCTCTGTTTTGAATAATATCCCCTAAGGGAGCAGAACTGACCACAGTGATGGGATGACCCAGAAAATATTGCTTCAGCTTTCGACTAGCCATGAACACCCCATACACAAGCTTCTGCCAATGCGGACACCTTTGCTTGGATTCAATAAGCACCTCACTGATGTAGTAAACCGGTCGCTGAACCAGATATTCCTTACCTGCTTCCTTCCATTCCACCACAATTGCCACGCCGACGGCTCTGCTGTTAGCAGCTACGTATAACAACAAAGGCTCCTTATCAATAGGAGCAGCAAGAACCAGGGGCTCAGCTAACAGTTTCTTCAAAGCCTCAAATGCCTGATCAGCAGCATCACTCCAGACAAAGTGATCTGTCTTCTTCATCATCTGGTATAGAGGGATAGCCTTCTCACCCAACCGGCTTATGAACCGTCTTAAGGCTGCAATACAACCCGCCAGACGCTGAACATCATTGATACACGCCGGTTTAGCCAGGGAAGTGATAGCCTTTATTTTCTCCGAATTAGCTTCAATACCTCGTTCAGAAACCAGAAAGCCTAAAAGCTTGCCCGCCGGCACACCAAATACATACTTGGCCGGGTTAAGCATCATCTTGTAGACCCGGAGATTGTCAAAGGTCTCCTTCAAATCATCTATCAAAGTTTCCTTCTTCCTGGATTTCACCACGATATCATCCACATAAGCATGAACATTGCGCCCAATCTGATCATGAAGGCAATTTTGCACACACCACTGGTAAGTCGCCTGGGCACTCTTGAGCCCAAAAGGCATAGATACATAACAGAAGGCTCCAAAGGGAGTGATGAAAGCTGTCTTCTCCTAGTCCTTAACTGCCATCTTGATCTAATGATAACCAGAATAAGCATCCAAAAAGCTCAAATGCTCACAACCCGCCGTAGCATCAATAATCTGGTCAATACGGGGGAGAGGAAAGGGATCAGCCGGACAGGCCTTGTTTAAGTCCGTGTAATCCACACACATGGCCAAGTGCCATTTTGTTAAGTACCAGCACCGGGTTAGCCAACCACTCAGGATGAAAAACTTCAACGATAAACCCAGCCGCCAAGAGTCTAGCTACTTCTTCTCCAATGGCCTTGCGCCTCTCTTCATTGAAACAACGAAGGAGTTGTTTGACCAGTTTAAACTTTGGATCAATATTAAGAGTGTGCTCAGCGAGTTCCCTCGGTACACCTGGCATGTCTGAAGGTTTCCATGACAAGATGTCCCGGTTCTCACGGATGAACTTGACGCGCTTTCCTATTTCGGATCCAGATTAGCACTGATGCTGAACTGTTTGGATGAATCGCCAGGAACGAAGTCAACTAGCTTAGTGCCATCCGCCGACTTAAATTTCAACAGGGGATCATGCTCTGTGGTTGGCTTCTTCAAATATGTCATATCTGTCGGGTCAACATTATCCTTGTAAAATTTCAACTCTTCTGTTGCACAGACAGGCTCAGCATAAGCAGCATCACCTTCTTCACATTCCAAGGCTATCTTCCGGCTTCCATGCACTGTGATGGTGCCCTTGTGAACCGGCATCTTAAGCTACAAATAAACATAACAAGGCCTTGCCATGAACTCAGCATAAGCCGGCCTCCCAAGCAGAGCATGGTAAGGGCTCTTGATTTTAACAACCTCAAAAGTCAATGTCTCAGATCTAGAATCATGATCATCTCCAAAAGCAACTTCCAAAGATATTTTACCCACTGGATATGACGACTTACCGGGTACCACGCCGTGAAAGACAGTGTTTGACGGCTTAAGATCTTTGTCAGTTAGGCTCATACGAAGAAAAGTTTCATAATACAGAATATTGATGCAGCTGCCTCCATCCATGAGTACCTTGGTAAACTTGTACCCTCCAACCTGAGGTGCCACCACCAGAGCCAAGTGACCCGGATTATCAACCCGGGGCGGGTGATCCTCACGACTCCAAAGAATAGGGTGTTCAGACCATCGCAGATAACGGGGAATCCCCGGCTCAACTGCGTTCACTACCCTCTTATGGAGTTTCTGATCCCGCTTGCATAAACTTGTGGTGAAAGCGTGGTACTGCCCATTGTTCAACTATTTTGGGTTACTCTGATAACCAGACTGCTGCTGCTGATTCCCTTGACCAGACTGTTGATTAAAACCACCTTGATTGCCTTGGCCCTGGAAACCGGAATTAGAGCCGCCACCACCAAAACCCGGATCGTGAGGACCCGATCCTGAGCCGCCGCCCGACCCATGAATGTTGTGAAAAAGATTGGAAGCCTTGAACTCCTTCATGATAAAGCAGTCCTTCCATAGATGAGTGGCTGACCTCTCGCGTGTACCGTGCCTCGGACAAGGCCAATTCATCACCGCTTCGAGGTTGAATTTCAATCTTCCAGGCTGTGCTAGCCTTCCTTTGCGATGATGATTATTATTCTGCGCACTAGTGTTAGCCACAAAGTCTAAACTACCGTCAGCCTTACGCTTACCGTTACCACCTTGGCTTGCCGCATTATACTGCTGCCCCTTCGTATTGCCGCTCTTCTTCCCCTTGCCAGCCTTCTCTTCATCAGATTCTGGGTCTTTGGTACTATCAGAGTCCGCATACTTGACGAGAGCCACCATGAGCTCCCCCATGTCATTGCAGTGGCGCTTAAGCCGTCCAAGCTTCTGCTTAAGGGGGAGGAAACGATAATTTTTCTCCAACATCAAAATCGCTGAGCCAACGTTGATGCTTTCTGATGAATGTATAATAGTTGAGATTCGGCGCACCCAGTGGATCCTTGACTCACCCTCACTTTGAACACAAGAAACCAAATGCAGGATTGCCATAGGTTGCTTGCACGTGTCTTTGAAATTTTGAATAAAACGGGCCTTCAGCTCCGCCCATGACCCAATGGAATTGGCGGGCAGCCCCTTCAGCCAAGTACGAGCCGGCCCGTCCAACATCATGGTGAAATACTAGAACACGCAGCATCGCTAACATCCAGCATCTCCGTGGCCATCTCATAACTTTCAACCCAAGCCTCAGGGGGTTGATCTGCTGTGTAATTTGGCACCTTGCGAGGACCCTTGAAATCCTTGGGCAGACGCTCGTTACATAGAGCCGGCACTAAACATGGCACACCCAAGGTTCTAGAAGTCGCGCCTGCTTCCACTGAAGCTGATGGATAAACCGGAGAGTGTTGATGAGCCGCTTGCTGAGCCGCCAGCTCAGCCTCCCGATGTGCTCTACCCTAATCCACTAATGTCTGAGCATTGGCACCAACACGCGCCGGGTAATGTCGATGAGGTTGGTTTCGGTGTTGTTCACTGCTTGAAATTGCCGGTGAGTCAATGTGCCTGCTATAACTCCAACTTGGACGAGGGGTTGAGTGAATCCCCTCGCGACTGTAAGAGTAAGCCGCCTGTTGAGCCACAACTGTCTGAAGAAGCTCTCTAGCCCTCCGTGTCTCTATCGCCGTTGGAGACTCGCCCTCAACTGGTAGAGTTGCCAACCGTGTTGCTGCGGCAATCATATTGTCCAAAGGGTTAGAATAATGACCCAGAGGCGTCAGAACATGTTGAGGCAGAGTATTATTCAAACATGGCGGGTCCATCGCGCGTGGCTGAACTGGCGTGGATCACTGGTCCCTGCTCCAGGTGTGTTGAAGAGGTTCCTTGGCTCATAAACCGGGGGTAGATGACTCCGGTGCCTTCTCCTCATGACTTCATTCGAAGCGTTCTGATCTAATGTGAGCCGGAAGGAATATGCTTGAATCTACTGTGCTTGGGCGTCCAGGACAGCCCGCTCTGCAGCCATCCTGGAATTCTCAGCCGCCAGCTCCTCCTTGGCTTGAGCGATCTCATCTTGCAGCTTCGCCACATCAACCTTATGATGTTCCTGGTTGTCCGGGGTTACCTCCACCCCCATCAGAGTCGCCAAAGCTTCCAATAACTCTGTCAAAGCTTGAGTCGGCGAGCGCGCCGTGCCACTAGCACCAGCCGCTGCCGCAGCCGTTGAACCGGATGTCATAGCCGCGGCGGTTGTTGAACCAAGCGCCGGTTGTGTACCGGCCATGAAGATCGCAACCCTGCTCGGCGGCTCACAGGGGTCCGGAATACTGTCGCCATCGGAACAGCCCCCAAGCCGGCCATCTTGTAAGTGATACAATGAATCAGTCTCGCCTGTGGACGACTCACCATCAGAGTAAATGGCTGTCTCACCACCGGACACAGATCCTTCTTCAGCTTCTGCCCCATGGATGAAACCAACAAAGGCATGCTTCACGGCGGGTTAAACTCAGGCAGGTCGTGCACGCTGAGCCGTCTCGATGATGTCGGTGCAGCTGTCCGGCTCAGGGCCCGACTCACCGATCTTGCCGATGAAGACGTAGATTCCGTCGAAGGGGACCCGGTACCCGTACTCGATTGAGCCGGCCTCAGGGCCCCAGCCTGCATCGTCGATGTAGAGCTTGCCGGGACAACTCTTGGTCATCCGGCCCACATCATCCCTTGATCCCTTCGAAGCTGCCCTTCAAGAACTCGAAACCACCGTGCGCTGGCCCCATGGTGGGCGCCAACTGTCGTGGAATTGTCACGGCAGATGTCCTAGCGGAAAGACTTAGTCGTGGAGCCATCGCAACTAGCTTAGCTTAAAGGGGTTAAACGGGACAAAGGACACAGGGAGTTTATACTGGTTCGGCCCCTTGCGGTGAAGGTAAAGGCCTAATCCAGTTTGAGGTGGTGTTGCTTGGGTCTCGATTACCAGGGAGCGAATACGCTTGACCTAGTTCTTGATCTCTTGTTTCTTGCCCTAAACCGCTGCCGCGTCACCCCTTTATATACATAGGCTGATGCCCGACGGCCTACAGAGTCCCGGCCGGCTTATACACAACGTGTCCGGCTCGGTGACAGAATCTATACTTTCCTTGTTAACATATGGCGGTTAACACCCGCGGGCCTCAAGCCGCCTTTGGGTCTTGGGCCTTCAGTAAGCCTGCTTCGTGAACCGCCATCTTCAACATCTTCATGGGCCTTGTCATTATGAACCGCCAGTGGTATGACCCGGCCCCTCCTGGGCGGGCCATACCCAATAGTTATATCCCCAACAGTGATGCTAAGACTTGGTATAATACTCTTTCTCCTGGTTGTGTGCGTAGTCCCCAGGATATGATCTACTACTTCTCTGAAAAATATTTTCCTCCTCATAAGAAACAGGCCGCCTTACAGCAATTATTTAACTTTGTGCAAATTGAAGTAGAGAGTCTCCCACAAGCTTGGGGGAGGCTTCTCCAATTGCTTAATGCTTTTCTGATCATCCTCAGAAAAATGAAATACTTGATATCTTCTATAATGGACTAACCGATGCTTCTAGGGATTTCCTAGATAGTTGTGCTGGTTGTGTTTTCAGGGAACAAATTGTTGAACAAGCTGAGGAATTATTGAATAACATATTGAAAAATTATGATGATTGGACTCTTCCTGAACCATCGCCTAAACCTACTTCGAAGAACAGGGGCATCTTATATCTCAGTCCCGAAGATATGCAAGAGGCAAAGAAATCTATGAAGGAAAAGGGTACTAAAGTTGAGGATGTGAAAAATTTACCTCCTATTGAAGAAATACATGGGCTTGAAACACCACCATCACCTAAGGTGGTTGAGGTAAATTCTTTAATGAAATTCAATGAAAATGGCAATCCTTATAATATGCATCCTAGTCAATGCCTTTACGAGTTTGATAATTATATTAGAAGGCAAGATCACTTCAATGCAAATGTTATGAAACAATTGAAATACAATTCTGATATGATTGCTTGCTTGAGTAACTTGTTATTTAGAATTACCAATGATGTTAGAGGTGTAGGAAAACATGGCTCTATGGTTCAAACTCAACTAGAACAAGTTGCTAAATCTCAAAGAGAATTGCTTGATGAAATGAACAATAATATAAATGACTTTGCTGTTAGAGTAGTAACTAGAGGAGGTAAAATGACTCAGGAACCACTTTACCCTGAGGGACACCCAAAAAGAATTGAACAAGACTCTCAAAGACTTAACACAAATGCGCCTAGTCCTTCTGAAAAGAAAAAGAGAAGGAAAAATGATAGGACTTTGCATACCTCTAGTGAACCTGAATTAGAAAAACGTCCTAAAGCTAATAATGATATTTCTATTTCTGATGCTGAAACTCAATCTGGTAATGAACACTCACCTACTGATAATGAAAAATATGATTATGAGGTTCATGAAGACACTCAAACAAATGATAAAGAACCATATAATGATGTTGAAATAGAACCAGCTGTTGATCTTGATAACCCACAACCCAAGAATAGAAGATATGATAAAAGAGACTTTATTGCTAGAAAACATGGTGAGGAAAGAGAACCATGGGTTCAAAAACCTATGCCCTTTCCACCTAAATCAACTAAGAAGAAAGATGATGAAGAATTGAATGCTTTGCTGAAATGATTAGGCCAGTCTTTTTGCGTACCCGTTTGACTGATATCTTAAAAATGCCCCCCTATGCAAAGTACATGAAAGACATCATCACCAATAAGAGAAAAATACCGGAAGCTGAAATCTCCACCATGCTTGCTAATTATTCTTTTGAGGATGGATTACCTAAAAAAATTGGAGATCCGGGAATACCAACTATACCTTGCTCCATCAAAAGAAATTATGTGAAAACTGCTTTGTGAGATTTAGGAGCTGGTGTTAGTGTTATGCCTTTCTCTTTATACAAAAGACTTGATTTGAATAAACTCACACCTACTGAAATATCTTTGCAAATGGCTGACAAATCAACTGCCATACATATCGGTATTTGTGAGGATGTGCCAGTTGTTGTTGCAAATGTTACTATCTTAATAGACTTTGTTATACTTGAGATGCCCGAGGACGACAACATGTCGATTATCCTTGGTAGACCCTTTTTAAATACTTCAGGGGCTGTTATTGATTGCAATAAAATCAAGATCACTTTTCATATCAATGGTAATGAGCATATGATGCACTTTCCAAAGAAACAATTCCAAGTGAATGGTATTAATGTTATTGAAAATTCTTCGACACTCGCTATTGGAAGTTTTCAAATACCTCTACCTACTGCCAAAAAGAAATATGATATACTTATTGTTGCGGACACGCATATCCCCGTTGAGGTAACTTAGTGTTTTATGAAAGTTCTTCGGTTTCATGCTAATTGAAGGTGGTTGTCGGTGTCAAAACCGGCGGATCTCGGGTAGGGGGTCCCGAACTGTGCGTCTAGGATCGATGGTAACAGGAGACGGGGGACACAATGTTTACCCAGGTTCGGGCCCTCTCTATGGAGGTAATACCCTACTTCCTGCTTGATTGATCTTGATGAATATGAGTGTTACAAGAGTTGATCTACCACGAGATCGTAATGGCTAAACCCTAGAAGTCTAGCCTATGAGTATATGGTAATGAATCTGTCGTATCCGGACTATGCCCTCCGGTTTATATAGACATCGGAGAGATCTAGGGTTACATGGGGTCGGTTACATAGGAAGAAATCTTCATAATCGGTCGCCTAGCTTGCCTTCCACGCCAAGTAGAGTCCAATCCGGACACGGGTATAGTCTTCGGCCTTCATGTCTTCATAGCCCATCAGTCCAGCCCAAAAGATAACAGGTCGGACGCCCGAGGACCCCTTAGTCCAGGACTCCCTCAGTAGCCCCTGAACCTGGCTTCAATGATGAGGAGTCCAGCGCGCAGATTGTCTTCGGCATTGCAAGGCGGGTTCCCTTCTTCTGAACTCCAAGATAGCCTTCGGATATGTCGATCGTATCCGGACCTGTGTATATAATTGCAGAAAATACAATACTCCACGAGTCCGATCTGCTGACAACTGTTTATGACATTGTATCACGCCTGCCCGGTTTATTATTTCCAACCGTTGGCTAGCCCGTCGCCCCATGCCTCGGGACGCGGTTTTATTGGCACGTCTTGTCAAAGCAGAGATCGTGTCCCCTTATTCACGGGATTTTCAATAATGTAGGTATGGGTAACCCAACCGTCCCCTGGGCACAACTCTTTGAGGATAGGTAAGTTTCAAGACCCAGGAGGGGACGTTCGATATTCAGGGCCTTTATATAGGGACCCAGACTTGTCTTTCTCTTCTGCGCTTGCTTCTTCCTCAACCCCAGCCTCCTCGAGCTCCAGCCCTCGAGTTCCAATCACCACCAGCCCCAATCATGTCCGGGTCCAGCCGTTTAGGCCGGTGGGTGGCCTCTTCCGTCACGGAGGAGGATATTACGAAGCTCCGCGTAGCGAGGTACCTGACCCCAGAAATCCTTCATCGGCTTCCTGCTGAGGGGCAGATTATTCCCACCCCCAAGTCCGGCGAGAGGGTAGTATTTGTGTCTCACTTCCTCCATGGGTTAGGGTTCCCGCTTAACCCCTTCGTCCGGGGGCTCATGTTCTACTATGGGCTAGATTTTCACGATCTGGCCCTGGACTCTTTTCTTCTTATCTCGGCATTCATCGTCACATGTGAGGCCTTCCTCCGGACTCCCCCACACTTTGGTTTGTGGCTCAAGACTTTTGATGTGAGACCGCGGGTGATGGAGGAGGAGCAGGCGGAGTGCGGCAGCGTTGTAATAAGCAAGCTCGCCAGCGCGGTTTGGTTTGAAGGATCCTTTGCCGAGTCTTCCGAATTATGGCAGCAGGGGTGGTTTTATGTCAACGAGCTGCGGGGCTCCAAGTGGGTGGCTATGCCTGCGTTCCGACCCGGCCCTCCAACTCAACTTGCTTAATGGATCAACAAGGGATCGGACTGGGGATCCGTTAATGAGGTGCAGACTCTGCAAGGCCGCATCCGAAGCCTTACCGAGAAGGGCATCGATCTTGTGAACGTCGTTCAAGTAATGCTGGTCCGCCGGATCCTGCCGTGTCAATGGCGGCCTCTCCGTATGTGGGAGTTCAATCCAGAAGGGCGGCGGACTCTTCAGCACTTCTTCGGTGCTACGCAGGAAGGAATGTGGAAGTTATATTTCACGGAGCGAGAGCAATGGCCGGACACCATCAAAGACGTCGGCCTCGACTGCAATCATCCGGATACTCCGGTAAGTATTCAATCATCGTACACCTTTCATCCAAGCATCTCTTGACAAGATACTAAGCAACTCGTCCTTATACAGGACTGGATAAAGAAAGCGGTGCTAATCTGGTGTCCGGCGCCCCTTCCCGAAGACCCTGCGTCCGCCCTACTAACGCGGATGTTGACTCCGACACCGTACTTGGTGTCTGCAGAGGGGGGTGAGAACAGGGAGCCCAGAGGCGATGCCCATCCTGAGGGCGATTTAGGCTCTGTGTTTGGGGAAACCGATACCCTTTTGCCCAGGGGCAAAGGTGTGGAGGGAGCACTTCATGGCAAGAAGAGGGCTGCTTCTGGAGGTCAAGAGGGGAAGCTGCTACCTCTTGAGCACTGTGTTGGTTTTCCCTTGAAGAGGAAAGGGTGATGCAGCAAAGTAGCAAAAGTATTTCCCTCAGTTTTTGAGAACCAAGGTATCAATCCAGTAGGACGCTACGCGCGAGTCCCTCGTACCTACACAAAACAAATAACTCCTCGCAACCAACGCGATAAGGGGTTGTCAATCCCTTCACGGTCACTTACGAGAGTGAGATCTGACAGAAATGATAGGATAATATTTTTGGTATTTTTGTGATAGAGATGCAAAGTAAAATAAAAGCAAAGGAAATAAATAAGTGTTGGAAGATTAATATGATGAAGATAGACCCGGGGGCCATAGGTTTCACTAGTGGCTTCTCTCAAGAGCATAAGTATTTTACGGTGGGTGAACGAATTACTGTTGAGCAATTGACAGAACTGAGCATAGTTATGAGAATATCTAGGTATGATCATGTATATAGGCATCACGTCCGAGACAAGTAGACCGACTCCTGCCTGCATCTACTACTATTACTCCACTCATCGACCGCTATCCAGCATGCATCTAGAGTATTAAGTTCATGAAAACAGAGTAACGCCTTAAGCAAGATGACATGATGTAGAGGGATAAATTCATGCAATATGATAAAAAAACCCCATCTTGTTATCCTCGATGGCAACAATACAATACGTGCCTTGCTGCCCCTACTGTCACTGGGAAAGGACACCGCAAGATTGAACCCAAAGCTAAGCACTTCTCCCATTGCAAGAAAGATCAATCTAGTAGGCCAAACCAAACTGATAATTCGAAGAGACTTGCAAAGATAACCAATCATACATAAAAGAATTCAGAGAAGATTCAGGCATCCCCAAGCTTAATTCCTGCTCGTCCTCGAGTAGGTAAATGATAAAAACAGAATTTTTGATGCGGAGTGCTACTTGGCATAATTTCAATGTAATTCTTCTTAATTAAGGTATCAATATTCAGATCCGAAAGATTCAAGACAAAAGCTTAGTATTGACATAAAAATAATAATACTTCAAGCATACTAACAAAGCAATCATGTCTTCTCAAAATAACAAGGCCAAAGAAAGTTATCCCTACAAAATCATATAGTCTGGCTATGCTCTATCTTCACCACACAAAGTATTTAAATCATGCACAACCCCGATGACAAGCCAAGCAATTGTTTCATACTTTTGACATTCTCAAACTTTTTCAATCTTCACGCAATACATAGTGTGAGCCATGGATATAGCACTATATGTGGAATAGAATGGTGGTTGTGAAGAAGACAAAAAGGGAGAAAATAGTCTCACATCAACTAGGCGTATCAACGGGCTATGGAGATGCCCATCAATAGATATCAATGTGAGTGAGTAGGGATTGCCATGCAACAGATGCACTAGAGCTATAAGTATATGAAAGCTCAACAAAAGAAACTAAGTGGGTGTGCATCCAACTCGCTTGCTCACGAAGACCTAGGGCATTTTGAGGAAGCCCATCATTGGAATATACAAGCCAAGTACTATAATGAAAAATTCCCACTAGTATATGAAAGTGACAAAATGAGAGACTCTCTATCATGAAGATCATGGTGCTACTTTGAAGCACAAGTGGTAAAAGGATAGTAACATTGTCCCTTCTCTCTTTTTCTCTCATTTTTTTATTTGGGCCTTTTCTCTTTTTTTTATGGCCTCTTTTCCCTTTTTTTTATTTTTCGTCCGGAGTCTCCTCCCGACTTATGGGGGAATCATAGTCTCCATCATCCTTTTCCTCACTTGGGACAATGCTCTAAAAATGAAGATCATCACACTTCTATTTTCTTACAACTCAACAATTACAACTCGATACTTAGAACAAAATATGACTCTATATGAATGCCTCCGGCGGTGTACCGGGATACGCAATGAATCAAGAGTGACATGTATGAAAGAATTATGAATGGTGGCTTTGCCACAAATACTATGTCAACTACATGATCATGCTAAGCAATATGACAATGATGATTGTGTCATGATAAACGGAATGGTGGAAAGTTGCATGGCAATATATCTCGGAATGGCTATGGAAATGCCATAATAGGTAGGTATGGTGGCTGTTTTGAGGAAGATATAAGGAGGTTAATGTGTGAAAGAGCGTATCATATCACGGGGTTTGGATGCACTGGCGAAGTTTGCACCAACTCTCAATGTGAGAAAGAGCAATGCACGGTACCGAAGAGGCTAGCAATGATGGAAGGGTGAGAGTGCGTATAATCCATGGACTCAACATTAGTCATAAAGAACTCACATACTTATTGCAAAAATCTACAAGTCATCAAAAACCAAGCACTACGCGCATGCTCCTAGGGGGATAGATTGGTAGGAAAAGACCATCGCTCGTCCCCGACCGTCACTCATAAGGAGGACAATCAAAAAACACCTCATGTTTCAAATTTGTTACATTACATTTACCATATGTGCATGCTACGGGACTTGCAAACTTCAACACAAGCATTTCTTCAAATTCACAACTACTCAACTAGCACGACTTCAATATTATTACCTCCATATCTCAAAACAGTCATCAAGCATCAAACTTTTCTTAGTATTCAACACACTCATAAGAAAGTTTTTACTATTCTAGAATACCTAGCATATTAGGATTATTTAAGCAAATTACCATGCTATTTAAGACTCTCAAAATAATCTAAGTGAAGCATGAGAGATCAATAGTTTCTATAAAACAAATCCACCACCATGCTCTAAAAGATATAAGTGAAGTACTAGAGCAAAACTATATAACTCAAAAGATATAAGTGAAGCACATAGAGTATTCTAAAAAACTCCAAATCATGTATGGCTCTCTCAAAAGGTGTGTACATCAAGGATGATTGTGGTAAACTAAAAAGCAAAGACTCAAATCATACAAGACGCTCCAAGTAAAACACATATCATGTGGTGAATAAAAATATAGCTCCAAGTAAAGTTACCGATGGAAGTAGACGAAAGAGGGGATGCCTTCCGGGGCATCCCCAAGCTTTGGCTTTTTGGTGTCCTTAGATTATCTTGGGGGTGCCATGGGAATCCCCAAGCTTAGGCTCTTGCCACTCCTTGTTCCGTAATCCATCAAAAAATTTCACCCAAAACTTGAAAACTTCACAACACAAAACTCAACAGAAATCTCGTGAGCTCCGTTAGAGAAAGAAAACAAAAGACCACTTCAAGGTACTGTAATGAACTCATTATTTATTTATATTGGTGTTAAACCTACTGTATTTCAACTTCTCTATGGTTTATAAACTATTTTACTAGCCATAGATTCATCAAAATAAGCAAACAACACACGAAAAACACAATCTGTCAAAAACAGAACAGTCTGTAGTAATCTGTAACTAACGCAAACTTCTGGAACTCCAAAAAATCAGCCAAAATAGGAAGACCTAGGAAATTTTTTAATTGAGCAGCAGCAATTGGAATCAGTATTTTATCACGCTCTGGTGATTTTTAACAATTGTTTTCGTGAACAGAAAGTTTCTAGAAATTACTGCAAGATCAAATAACTATCATCCAAGAAGATCCTATAGGTTTAACTTGGCACAAACACTAATTAAAACATAAAAACACATCTAACCAGAGGATAGATCAAAGATTTATTCCTAAACAGAAGCAAAAGCAAAAAAACTAAAAATAAAATTGGGTTGCCTCCCAACAAGCGCTATCGTTTAACGCCCCTAGCTAGGCATAAAAGCAAGGATAGATCTAGGTATTGCCATCTTTGGTAGGCAATCCATAAGTGGCTCTCATGATAGATTCATATGGCAATTTTATTTTCTTCCTAGGGAAGTGTTCCATGCCTTTATTTAATGGAAATTGGAATCTAATATTCCCTTCCTTCATATCAATAATTGCACCAATCGTTCTAAGGAAAGGTCTACCAAGAATAATAGGACATGAAAGATTGCAATCTATATCAAGAACGATAAAATCTACGGGCACATAATTCCTATTTGCAACAATAAGAACATCATTAATTCTTCCCATAGGTTTCTTAATGGAATCCGCAAGGTGCAAGTTTAGAGAGCAATCATCAAAATCACGGAAATCTAGCAAATCGCACAAAGTTTTGGGAATAGTGGAAACACTAGCACCAAAATCACATAAAGCATAGAACTCATGATCCTTAATTAATTTTAATAGTTGGTTCCCACTCATCATAAAGTTTTCTAGGGATAGAAACTTCCAACTCAAGCTTTTCTTCATAAGATTGCATCAAGGCATCAACGATATGTTTAGTAAACGCTTTATTTTGACTATAAGCATGAGGAGAATTTAGCACGGATTGCAACAAGGAAATACAATCAATCAAAGAGCAATTTTCATAATTAAATTCCTTGAAATACAAAATAGTGGGTTTAGCAACATCTAGGGTTTTGATTTCTTCAATCCCACTTTTATCAAATTTAGCATCAGGATCTAAAAACTCCGAATTCTTGGAACGCCTTCTAGGTAAAGGTGGATCATATTCATTCCCATCATTATCAAGATTCATATTGCAAAACAAAGATTTAATAAGGGACACATCAATAACTTTTAGATCTTCATCTTTATTTTCATAGAAATTTGAAGAACACGCTTTCATAAAGCAATCTTTCTTAGCACGAATCCTAGCGGTTCTTTCTTTGCACTCATCAATGGAAATTCTCATGGCTTTGAGAGACTCATTGATATCATGCTTAGGAGGAATAGATCTAAGCTTTAAAGAATCAACATCAAGAGAAATTCTATCAACGTTCCTAGCCAATTCATCAACTTTAAGCAATTTCTCTTCAAGCAAAGCATTAAAATTCTTTTGCGAATTCATAAACTCTTTAACACTAGTCTCAAATTCAGAAGGCATCTTATTAAAATTTCCATAAGAGTTGTTGTAGGAATTACCATAATTATTAGAGGAATTACTAGGATAAGGCCTAGGATTAAAGTTTCCTCTATACGCGTTGTTACCAAAATTATTCCTACCAACAAAATTTACATCCATAGATTCATTATTATTCTCAATCAAAGTAGACAAGGGCATATCATTAGGATCAGAAGAAACACTCTTACTAGCAAATAATTTCATAAGTTCATCCATCTTTCCACTCAAAACATTAATTTCTTCTATCAAATGCACTTTTTTATTAGTAGATCTTTCAGTGTGCCATTGAGAATAATTAACCATAATATTATCTAGGAGTTTAGTAGCTTCTCCTAAAGTGATTTCCATAAAAGTGCCTCCCGCGGCCGAATCTAAAAGATTTCTAGAAGCAAAATTCAATCCGGCATAAAATTTTTGTATAATCATCCACAAATTCAAACCATGAGTAGGGCAATTACGTATCATTAATTTCATCCTCTCCCAAGCTTGTGCAACATGTTCATGATCAAGTTGCTTAAAATTCATAATATCGTTTCTAAGAGAGATGATCTTAGCGGGAGGAAAATACTGAAAGATAAAGGCATCTTTGCACTTGTTCCAAGAATCAATACTATTTTGAGGCAAAGACAAAAACCAAGCTTTAGCACGATCTGTAAGCGAAAAAGGAAATAGCTTCAATTTAACGATATCATTATCAACATCTTTCTTCTTTTGCATATCACACAAATCAACGAAGCTATTTAGATGAGTAGCGACATCTTCACTAGGAAGGCCGGCGAATTGATCTTTCATGACAAGATTCAACAAAGCAGCATTGGTTTCACAAGATTCAGTATTGGTAAGAGGAGCAATCGGAGTGCTAAGGAAATCATTATTGTTGGTATTGGTAAAGTCACATAATTTGGTATTATCTTGCGCCATCGTGACAAGCAAGCAATCCAACACACGAGCAAACAAAAAGCAAGCGAAAAAGAGGCGAACGCAAAAGAGAGGGCGAATAAAACGGCAAGGGTGAAGTGGGGGAGAGGAAAACGAGAGGCAAATGGCAAATAATGTAATGCGGGAGATAAGGGATTGTGATGGGTACTTGGTATGTTGACTTTTGCTAGACTCCCCGGCAACGGCGCCAGAAATGGCTCGTTGTTGACTTCGCGTAAGCCTCCCCGGCAACGGTGCCAGAAATCCTTCTTGCTACCTCTTGAGCACTGCGTTGGTTTTCCCTTGAAGAGGAAAGGGTGATGCAGCAAAGTAGCGTAAGTATTTCCCTCAGTTTTTGAGAACCAAGGTATCAATCCAGTAGGAGGCTACGCGCGAGTCCCTCGTACCTACACAAAACAAATAACTCCTCGCAACCAACGCGATAAGGGGTTGTCAATCCCTTCACGGTCACTTACAAGAGTGAGATCTGATAGAAATGATAGGATAATATTTTTGGTATTTTTGTGATAGAGATGCAAAGTAAAATAAAAGCAAAGGAAATAAATAAGTGTTGGAAGATTAATATGATGAAGATAGACCCGTGGGCCATAGGTTTCACTAGTGGCTTCTCTCAAGAGCATAAGTATTTTACGGTGGGTGAACGAATTACTGTTGAGCAATTGACAGAACTGAGCATAGTTATGAGAATATCTAGGTATGATCATGTATATAGGCATCACGTCCGAGACAAGTAGACCGACTCCTGCCTGCATCTACTACTATTACTCCACTCATCGACCGCTATCCAGCATGCATCTAGAGTATTAAGTTCATGAAAACAGAGTAACTCCTTAAGCAAGATGACATGATGTAGAGGGATAAATTCATGCAATATGATAAAAAACCCATCTTGTTATCCTCGATGGCAACAATACAATACGTGCCTTGCTGCCCCTACAGTCACTGGGAAAGGACACCGCAAGATTGAACCCAAAGCTAAGCACTTCTCCCATTGCAAGAAAAATCAATCTAGTAGGCCAAACCAAACTGATAATTCGAAGAGACTTGCAAAGATAACCAATCATACATAAAAGAATTCAGAGAAGATTCAAATATTGTTCATAGATAATCTTGATCGTAAACCCACAATTCATCGGTCTCAACAAACACACCGCAAAAAGAAGATTACATCAAATAGATCTCCACGAGAGAGGGGGAGAACATTGTATTGAGATCCAAAAAGAGAGAAGAAGCCATCTAGCTACTAACTATGGACCCGAAGGTCTGAGGTAAACTACTCACACTTCATCGGAGAGGCTATGGTGATGATGTAGAAGCCCTCCGTGATGGATGCCCCCTCCGGCGAAGCTCCGAAACAGGCCCCAAGATGGGATCTCATGGGTACAGAAGGTTGCGGCGGTGGAATTAGGTTTTTGGCTCCTTATCTGATCATTTGGGGGTACGCAGGTATATATAGGAGGAAGGAGTACATCGGTGGAGCAATAGGGGGCCCACGAGGGTGGAGGGCGTGCCCTGGTGGGGTGGGCGCGCCCCCCTACCTTGTGGCCTCCTCCTTTGTTTCTTGACATAGGGTCCAAGTCTCCTGGATCATAATCTTCCGAAAAATCATGTTCTCGAAGGTTTCATTCCGTTTGGACTCCGTTTGATATTCCTTTTCTGCGAAACTCTGAAATAGGCAAAAAATAGCAATTCTGGGCTGGGCCTCCGGTTAATAGGTTAGTCCCAAAAATAATATAAATGTGAATAATAAAGCCCAATAATGTTCAAAACAGTGGATAATATAGCATGGAGCAATCAAAAATTATAGATACGTTGGAGACGTATCAGAAACCTTCCAAGAAAGGGAAAATGCCATCGTCGGGCAGCTTGGGCCGGGCAAGCGATGCCGTCGTAGAGCTTGATGATGAGGACTAACCTCCGGCCAGACCGTAAGTGAAGCAGGGCACTTTAACCATACCTCATCCTTTTCCTTATTACCGAAATAATCCTCCGACATGCGTGCATCCTCGCAGGTTAACACCTGGTGTTTCTCAATCGTCCTCCTCCTCGGGAGACCTTCTTCCGGAGATGATGGAGAGTGACACGCCTTCTCCGGCCTCTTCGCCCAATAGGGCGGATAATCTCGAGGTGTCATCCCAGAGGGCTCCGCCCAACCAGCAGGTAGCGCAGGAAACGAGGAAGGAGGTACCTGAAGGTGGTGCCTCTGTCACTCAGGGTTCGGGGATCAAGAATGACGGCCCTGAACTGTCCGGTTTACAGCCAGAGACAATGCTAGAGGCGGGTAAGAGAATTGCTTCAAAGGAATGTCGTGCTCCGGCAGCGGTGTCCGAAGACCCAGGAGTGCTGGAGACGCTGACGGGCATGCTGCGACGAGCGTCCGTTTCAGAGGAGCACCGTGCCTTAATGATTACGGTGGTCGAAAAGGTTTTATCCGTGAAGAGCGGGTTGAACGAGGCCTTTACGAGCCTTCTGAGGGGTTTTGAGGTTTGTGATGTAATGTTGTCAATTGGATAATATTGACAGAATGCACCTGTTGTGTATGCAGTAGCCCCTGAGACTCGGATTGCCTTCCAAAGGAGGCGATCGGAGGATCAAAAAGTTATTTTCAGGTGCTAACCTAGGTTTAATTTGGAATGCAGGCTATCTCCCCTCCTGCCACTGCCCGAAATTCGGAGGTGACCGAACTGCAGCGAAAGCTGGATATTGCGGAGGATGACATTGCTTTGATCAACAGGCGTCTTGACGACTCGCAAGGTATATATTTCGAGTATATCTTACACCAATGTGCTTGTAATTTAAGCCTGACTCTGAAAAGAGTTTGATATGAAATGTGCATGAATGCAGATGGTGCTGCCGCCGTGGAAGCCCTTCGGGCGGAGCTAGCCCAGGCCAAGGAGCAGGCCTAGTTTAGTAATGCGGCTGCCGAAAAGGCATCGGCTGAATTGAAGGCCTAACAAGCCGCGCGGCGTCAAGACAAGGAGACGATGTCCACCATGGCGCGCGAGTTAGAAAATGCAGCTAGCCGCTATAAACTTCTTGAGAAGGAAAATGAAGCCAAGACGGCTGAACTTGACAAGGCCTTACGAGAGGCGAGAGAAATGCAGTCTGAATCCAGAGCAGCCCGTGAGGAGATCCGGCAAGCTGGGGAGATTGTGGCTGGCAAGCCCTTTTTGCTACAGGCTAGGTTCGGCGATCTGAACTATGCTCAGCTTAACCAAGTATGGAGTTCTCCGGACAATTTTTTAGATTTGTCGAAGAGTTCTTCCGATGCGGCGCAATTTTATCAGGCGCAAGAGGGGTATGCAATGGAGAAGCTTTTTTTGTCACAATTTGGCGCGTCGAAGCGCCCTCTGTTGCTGAATGAACAGATGTCCCAGTGGGCCGAGCTGCATAGGATATCCGGCGATGCCCTGAAGAACGTCATAGTCCTGTTGTGGCCGACTGAACCTGTTCCGAGTAGTTACTTCGGCCTGGTGCAGCGGCTTGTTGATGTGGTATCGCGTATCGACGCTGCGAAGCGGTCGTCGTGCATTGAAGGTGCACGGATGGCCTTCGCCCGAGTCAAGACATTCTGGGGGAAGATGAAGGCTATCGATGTTGCGGCGAAGAGTCCACCCAAAGGCAAGGACCGTCCGGAACCGGAGCATTATTTTGAAGACGTCCTAGAGGCCGCCCTCTTGATAGAGGGTCAGTGCTCGAAAGACATAATGTTCGAGTGATGTGTACAAGGGTTGTAACGGACAACTTTATAGTTAATCTAGTCTTGTGTTTTGCTCGATAACTTGTATTCCTCCTGTGCGGCCGTTATAATGTAATCGGAAAGTTTTCCAGTCGTCGGCTTCAGCCCCCTCGTAGGAAATACGAGGGTGTTCGGAAAAGCATTGAATCACTCTTTATTCAACGTCTCGGTCCATAATGGAGGTGATAATGCGGCGAACCAGGCAATCGGACTATAGGGCGTTAACACTTTCACTTAGCCATAGGAGTTTTATGGCGGGGCTACGACATAGCCCCTGGTATGTATGCGGCATATTATAATTTTTGTGCCTTACATGTTTTGATCTGAAGAAGATCCTTCGTGTGACACGGAGAATCGCTAAAGATTCAAATAAGTCGTCAAGTGGTTGACCAGCTCTCGCCTCATCATGACAGTCATTTTTCGGCTTTCTCTACTGAGGTGCTCATCCGGTCAAAGCCAGGGCACAATCGCAGTAGTTCTCCCTTTACTACCCTAGCCGATACAATGGAATGTAGGGTAGCAAGCACAGGAGCCGGGCAACGCAACTATTGACCAAAGACAATGATTCGGAGCTGATGCATATAAGGCCAGACTTGCGACGCCGAAGTACGCTATAGAGCTGTCCGGACTTTTACTGGCAACTCGTTTGTTCCCATACCGGGCCCCTGGCAAGTTATGCCGGGGCGCGTCTTGTAAGGCAGCCGTCACGGCCGGACTCATTGTAGAAAGAGCATGAAATATTAGTTCGGATAAAGTTTACTGGGAGCGGAGCAATATGCCAATGATAAATATATAAAGAGTAAAAACCACAACCCAGCTATTTGACATGCTCGTGGTTGGGAACAGAGGAAAAGGGCATGGTACAGGCTCAAAAGGAAGAGTGCGGTCTACAAAAGCTTATTTTGGACCTCCTGTCGCACGTCTGCGCCGCCCGTCCTCGGGGAGGGGAATCCTTAATGGGAGTGGCCCCTTAGGTGAGTGTGCGGATCCGGACTTCGAGAGAGTCTGATGTAGATGCTGTCCTGATGGTCACCTGTTTTTAAGAAATTATACAGAAAAATAAGAAAGGCGGATAAAAACGTTGGGATTCTTGCAGGGTTGTCCATATTGTGCTTCCGCCGATGCCCATGGTATCTTGAGTGCGTAGTTATGTACGCGTGGTGTAAACTTTGCCGGTACAGTAGGTGGGCGGCGGAAGCCGAACTGCTATTTCCGTTCTGGGAGTGGTCGAACTTCAGAGGGAAAGTGTTTCTGGGCCCTGGTGTTCGGCTGGCGAGCCGATCCGTCATCTCTGTCGCCTGGTGGACTCCTCCCCTTGTGATCGGCGTTGAGTTTGCCTGCCTGCTTAAGGACCCAACAGTTTCTGTTGGTATGATTAGCTCGCCTATCAGGGTGACCGTGAATCTGACAAGGTCGGTCCAATATCCTGTCAAGGGTGGATGGTCCATCATGGTTTGCCTTTAGTGGCTTCTTCCGTTGACCGGGCTTCAGATTGTGAAATTCGGCGTTCACCGCTGCGTCGCATGTATTACTGTGACTGTTGTGTTTGGTTCGTCGTGGCTTACCGTTGCCGTCTCGAATTTCGGAAGTGCCCGGGTCGCTGGCGTTGTTGCTTTTACGAGCGAGCCAGTTGTCTTCTCCCGCACAAAAGCGAGTCATTAGAGCGGTAAGGGCTGTCATGGACTTGGGTCCTTCCTGGCCGAGGTGACGCGCTAGCCATTCATCCCGGACGCCATGTTTGAAGGCTGCGAGGGCTTCTGCGTCCAGACAGTCGACAATTTGGTTCTTTTTGACTAAGAACCTGGTCCAGAGCTCTCTGACTGACTCGCCGGGCTTTTGGACAATATGACTTAAGTCATCGGCATCTAGGGGCCGGACATATGTTCCTTGGAAGTTGTCTCAAAAGGCGTCTTCCAAGTCTTCCCAGCTACCAATAGAATTTTCTGGTAAACTGTTTAGCCAGTAGCGAGCTGGCCCCTTAAGCTTGAGAGGTATGTATTTAATGGCATGAAGGTCATCTCCACGAGCCATGTGAATATGGAGGAGGTAATCCTCAATCCATACCGCGGGATCTGTTGTTCCGTCGTATGATTCGATGTTAATGGGTTTGAACCCGTCTGGGAATTCATGCTCCATTACCTCGTCGGTGAAGCAGAGAGGGTGTGCGGCTCCTCTATGTTGGGCCACACTGTGAAGCACCTCCGGTGGACTCCGCTTACGGAGTTCGGACCGGGCGTGGTCGGCTCTGTAGTGTCCGAATGGGTGACCATCATAGTCGGTCGGGGTGTATCTCCGTGATCTGTACATCGATCTTGTGCGCCCTGCTCTATCCTCCGGGTCTTGGTTGATGTCACGAGTGTTCCCTCGAGATGTTTTGTTCTTGATTTGACGGCCGAATGGGTTGTTATGTTGCTCTGTATGGGCTGTTGCTTTGTCTGGACCGAACTGTGGCCGGCCCGCCGCATTGTTCGATGGTGGTGTGGACTCCAGCGCCCTGCCATCGTATTGAAGGAGCCACCTACCCTTTGGGTGGATTTTGTCTGGGCTACTAAGGCCGTATTCTTCGGCGGCCAAGACCTCGGTCCATCTATCATTGAGCAAATCTTGGCTTGCTTGAAGTTGCAGCTGCTTCTTCCTTAAGCTCTTTGCAGTGGCTATAAGCCGGCGTTTGAAACGCTCCTGCTCGAGAGGTTCCTTAGGCACAATAAAATCCTCGCTGCCGAGGATCTCCTCTTCCTTGGAGGGTGGGAGATAATTGATGTCCTCCGAGTCTCCATATGTGGCCTTTTCATCAGGGCTGTCTTGCCCGCTTTCCTATTCCTCCTGTTCGGATTCTACCACAACAGGGTCTTCATTGTCCGGAGTGTTTTCTTTTCTGGTGCTAGCAGTGTTTTCTCTTGGGCGATGTGGCTTGGAGCGGCACCATGGGCGCTGATGTTCGGACTGTGTACCAGGAGATTTATTCTCGACTGGATCCTCCTCATCATCGGGTGTGTCTATCATACACACATCATACCAGGAAGTGGTCTTCCCGTGTCTAGCGGGCAGCGAGCTCTGGCCCTGCCCCTCATCGTCGTCCATGCCGGCGATGTCTTCAGAGCGGGGGTCAGGCATGTTGGTTGGGTCTTCGACGGTGGCTATAAAGTGGGTGGCGGGTGGGAAGCAAAATTCTCCATCATCCGCGGTAAGTTTGAACCGAACATAGTTCAGCGATGAGCCGTCTGCCAGGGATAGTTTTTTAATGAGTTTAGTGGGTCGCCCATGGGCGAGTGTTGGAAGACATCTGTGGCGCTGAACTTGAAGATCGATAACCGATCGAGTTCGGTATCCGCGGACTCGCAGGGTTCGAAACTCAGCGCCGGAGAAGAGTCCGGGGTTCCGTTGATGCAGATGCCGTACGCAGTGGAATCTGCGAGTGGCTCCAATGCCGCAGAATCGGTAGCCCCCACGATGGGGTTAAGCATCCCAACTTTGGGGGACTTGATCTGCTCCGGATCTAAGGCCAGAGTTGCTGCAGGAGCTCTCTCCTGGATGCGGCCCGATGACAGGTTTAAGCCATGTCCATCGGGGCAGCGGGGAGCGATTGCTGTGGTCTCGAATCTGTCGAAGATCAAGTCTCCACGGATGTTCGCAATGTAGTTCAAGCTTCTGAATCTGACCTGATGGCCAGGGCGTAGCTGTCGATCTGCTCCAGATGGCCAAGCAAGTTGGCCTGCAGTACGAAGCCGCCGAACACGAAGATTTGTCCGGGGAGAAAGGTTTCTCCCTGGACAGCGTCATCATCGACGATTGAAGGGGCCATCAAACCTTTTGATGACGGCACAGTGGAACTCTCAATGAAAGCACCAATGTCGGTGTTAAAACCGGCGGATCTCGGGTAGGGGGTCCCGAACTCTGCGTCTAGGATCGATGGTAACAGGAGACGGGGGACACAATGTTTACCCAGGTTCGGGCCCTCTCTATGGAGGTAATACCCTACTTCCTACTTGATTGATCTTGATGAATATGAGTGTTACAAGAGTTGATGTACCACGAGATCGTAATGGCTAAACCCTAGAAGTCTAGCCTATGAGTATATGGTAATGAATCTGTCCTATCCGGACTATGCCCTCCGGTTTATATAGACACCGGAGAGATCTAGGGTTACATGGGGTCGGTTACATAGGAAGAAATCTTCATAGTCGGTCGCCTAGCTTGCCTTCCACGCCAAGTAGAGTCCAATCCGGACACGGGTATAGTCTTCGGCCTTCATGTCTTCATAGCCCACCAGTCCGGCCCAAAAGATAACAGGCCGGACGCCCGAGGACCCCTTAGTCCAGGACTCCCTCAGTGGTTGGTAATAAGACTTGATCAACCTTATTAATGGATCATCTTTGAGAGGTATGAAGTTGATGAATTTAGTAGCCACTACCTTCTGTCCTTACTTTTATTTTCTGTTTTTCTTAGTTAAATAAAATAAAATGCCATGTTTTATTTGTTTTCTGAATTTTCCGTGCAATAAAAAATGACCCAAAAATAAAAGTTCTCAGAATGACCTGAAAATTTGATACGATTTTTTTTTAATATTCCTGAATTTTTGATGCAAATAACATCAGAGTGTGGTGCACCAAGTGGGCACAATCCACCTGGGCACGCCAGCAGCCCCAGGTGCACCCTGGTGGGTTGTGGTCCCCACTTGGCCCCCTCACTTATCTCTTTAGCCCATGTCACCACCTACCTCCAGAAAAAGAATCACCATTGCTCTCTCTCTCTCTCTCTCTCTCTCGTGTTCTTGCTCTCAAACCCGCAAATTTCGATCTCTTTGCTCGAAGCTCCATTTCCGAAACTATTTTGGGGGATTGTTGCTTGGTATATGACTCCTCCATTGGTCCAATTAGTTATTGCTTTACTGTTTTATATTTTGAATAATTAGCTACTCTTGGTGTTGCTGTGGATGAGCTTGCATGTTGAATTCTTAGAGTTCTAAGTAGTATAAATGCTTGATATGGCCTCTATGCATCCCTATGAGTAGCTGCTACCAATCTTGCGAAGTTTGGTTGAGAAAAAATTGCGGACTAAAAATTTCAGAATTTTGTTCATAGGAAAAAGATGAGTTTCTTTAGGAAGTTTGCTTCCAAGAAGATCTCCAAGGGAGTTATTGGGGAGTCATCAGACAATGATGTCCGCACCCGGAGAATGGCGGAGGTACGGCCGTGTGAATGGCCGCACAACCCATTCATGGATGGAGCCGGAATCCGTCAAGAGTTTGCACAATTTGCTGCTAATGCCGGCTTCACCGACTTCATCGCAGCTGAGTGTGAACAGTATCATCTCCTCACAAATTCCTTTGTGCAAAGTTTTCATTTCTTAAGTAGGAATAACCCTCCTGAGGTGTAGTTTAATTTATATGCTGAAACCCATCAGATACCACTTACTGAATTTTGTGATATATGCTTGATCCCTTCTGACGCAGATTTAAGAGAGCCTAGACTCGTAGAGTTTGATGGTTTTTACCGCACTCTATCAGTGGGGGATGAGAGAGGGTATCAGGTGTCACCGCCACTAGCATGCAGTTTCCTTCAGTGCATTATTTTACTCTATTCATTTCGAAATGTTTACTTGCTAGAGAGAAGGTTGGTGCACTTAGTGCCCCCGATTTCGCTGTCCTATGCCACGCACTCTACGGCGACAACACTTATAGCTTGGGAGCTATTGTGGCACATCGCCTCCACATTAATAGGTCCAAGGGTAGAATTGATGGCGGTATTTATGCTACTCGCTTAGCGAGTCACTTCGTATGCCCAAGGTCTACTTAGATCGTCAGGCTATGGCACATCATCACTTTATTGATGGCGAGAACACTACTATGGATTTTCCTTACAACCTAGTCTTTACTGAAATTACTCGTGATGTTATTCCGTTGCCTGTGCCTGCTTTGTTTGATTATATTGCCAGGGGCGGATACAGGATCATGCTTGAGGATATTGTCGCCTACCGAAACAACTAGGCTGCGGTTGAGGAGGAGCCTCACGAGTGGGATGCTCAGGTACCCGCTCCACAACACTTCAACATAGGACCTGATGGCTTTTACGAGTGGTGTACCAATTAGGGCAAAAGCCTAAGCTTGGGGGAGTACGTATTTCCACCGACATCACATTCATTGTTCACACATTTCATTCCAGTTGTCAGTGTCCACACTTTTCCATTGTGCTATCCATGCTAGATTTATTTTCTCGCTTTCTTCTTGTGTGTTTAAACAACTTTGAGAAAATACAAAAATATTTCCTGCTTCTTTTCAGTTTTTCTTTCTAGTTTAATTAGTTGGAATATTGAAAGAAAACCCAAAAAAGATTTCTTGATTCTTCTTGCTTGTTGGGAGCTTTCCCGTGTAAATAGTTTTTTCTTGTTTTTGTTTTTCCTTCTTTAATTTCCTTTCTTCTAGGAAAACTAAAACTCCAAAAATGTTTCAATGTGTTGCTCTAAATTTCTTTTCTGTTTATCGATTCATACCAAGGAGAAGACCACGATAAAATTGTTGAGTGGCTCTCATATGCATTATTGTTGATCTAACAAAGAGCCCAAATTACCTTGTCTTCTCCTTTGAATAAAATATTTGCAGATTCCAGCTTAGTTCATGGCACTCTTGCACTGTTATTATTTTCAAATCGTTCGGCCGTGCAAGTGAAAGGCAATAATGGCAATATTTGATGAACTGGTGGTGGCAGAGAGAAACGGGTATGAACTCAACTTGTTATGTTTTTGTAAATATGTTTAACCTGTATCCATGATTCAGCCTATTATGATCAAACATGTTTGCAATGACAATTAGAGATTATGGTTTCTCATGCCATGCTTAAGTAGCTAGGAGTGGATAATCATTTATCTTGGGTGTCAACATTGCATTAAAATGACTGTGATGTAGTATGATGATATGGTATCCTCCTCTGAATGTTCGAGTGGCTTGACTTGGCACATGTTCATGCATGTAGTTGAATCAAAACCAACATGGTCTCTATGGTATTTATGTTCATGGTGTTCATATCCTACTCATGCTAGTATCGAATGTTAATTAAGCATAATGCATGTTAATGACCGTTTTCGCTCTCTAGCTGGCCGCTTCCCAACCTATTTGCTAGCCTTCGCCTGTACTAAGCGGGAATAATGCTTGTGCATCAAAATCCTAAAACCCAAGTTATTCTAGACGAGTCCACCATTGTAGGGAAATGTTGCATGGAAAACAAAGCAAAAAATCTACGCACACGCAAGATCTATCAAGGAGATGCATAGCAACGAGGGGAGAGTGTGTCTAGCTATGTGATACGTCCATTTTGCATCATGCTTTTATATTGATATTTAATGCATTATGGTGATACGTCCATTTTGCATCATGTTTTCCTACTGTTATTTATGATGTTTTTATGCATAATAATGCTTTTTGTAGTAATTCTAATGCCTTTTCTCTCATAATTTGCAAGGTACACACAAAGAGGGAGAATTCCGGTAGCTGGAAATCTGGACTTGGAAAAGCTATGTCAGGCTACCTATTCTGCACAACTCCAAACAATCTGAAACTTCACGGAGAATTTTTATGGAATATATGAAGAATATTGGAGCAAATAAGTATCAGAGGGGCCCACCAGGTGGGCACAACCCACCTGGGCGCGCCAGGGAGCCCAGGCGCGCCCTGGTGGGTTGTGGTCACCCAGGCCCACCTCTGGTGCCCATCTTCTGGTATATAGGTCATTTTGACCTAGAAAAAATGAGGAGAGGACTTTCGGGATGGAGCGCCACCATCTCGAGGCAGAACTTGGGCAGGAGAACTTTTGCCCTCCGGCGGAGCGATTCCGCCGGGGGAACTTCCCTCCCGGAGGGGGGAATCATCGTCCTCATCATCATCAACAACTCTCCCATCTTGGGAGGGCAATCTCCATCAAAATATTCAACAACACCATCTCATCTCAAACACTAGTTCATCTCTTGTGTTCAATCTTGTTACCGGAACTATAGATTGGTGCTTGTGGGTGACTAGTAGTGTTGATTACATCTTGTACTTGATTACTATATGATTTATTTGGTGGAAGATTATATGTTCAGATCCAATATGCTATTTAATACCCCTCTGATCTTGAGCATGATTATCATTTGTGAGTAGTTACTTTTGTTCTTGAGGTCACAGGAGAACTCATTTTGACAGTAATCATGTGAACTTGATATGTGTTCGATATTTTGATAGTATGTATGTTGTGATTCCCTTAGTGGTGTCATGTGAATGTCGACTACATGACACTTCACCATATTTGGGCCTAAGGTAATGCATTGTGGAGTAGTTATAAGATGATGGGTTGCGAGAGTGACAGAAGTTTAAACCCTAGTTTATGTGCTATTCCGTAAGGGACAGATTGGATCCAAAAGTTTAATGCTATGGTTAGAATTTATTCTTAATACTTTTCTCGTAGTTGCGGATGCTGCGAGAGGGTTAATCATAAGTAGGAGGTTTGTTCAAGTAAGAACATCACCTAGGCACCGGTCCACCAACATATCAAATTATCAAAGTAACGAACACAAATTGAATCAATGCTACCTCTTGAGCTTGCGTTGGTTTTTCCCTTGAAGAGGAAAGGGTGATGCAGCAAAGTAGTGTAAGTATTTCCGTCAGCTTTTGGGAACTAAGGTATCAATCCAGTAGGAGACAATGCAACAAGCCACTGAATACCTGCACAAACAAACACCAACTTACACCCAACGTGATAAAGGGGTTGTCAATCCCTTCACGGTTATTTGCAAAGTGATATCTGATGTAGATGGATAAACGGTAAAGGAATATTTTTGGTTTATGGTACGGAAAGTAAAAGATTGCAAAGAAAGTAAATAGGAAACTAGAATTGTAGATCAGAAACTTATATGATGTAAGATAGACCCGGGGGCCATAGGTTTCACTAGAGGCTTCTCTCAAGATAGAAAATATTACGATGGGTGAACAAATTACCGCCGAGCAATTGATATAAAAACGCAAAGTTATGACGATATCTAAGGCAATGATCATGAACATAGGCATCACATCCGTGTCAAGTAGACCAAAATAATTCTGCATCTACTACTATTACTCCACACATCGACCGCTATCCAGCATGCATCTAGAGTATTAAGTTCGTAAAGAACAGAGTAACACCTTAAGCAAGATGACATGATGTGGGGGAATTTACTCAAGCAATATGATGAAAACCCATCTTTTTATCCTCGATGGCAACAATACAATACGTGTCAGTTCCCCATCTGTCACTAGGATCGAGCACCGCAAGATTGAACCCAAAGCTAAGCACTTCTCCCATTGCAAGAAAAACCAATCTAGTTGACCAAACCAAATCGATAGTTCAAAGAGACTTGCAAAGATATCAAATCATGCATAGATAAGCTCATCATAAATCCACAATTCATCGGATCTCGGCAAACACACCACAAAAGAGTATTACATCAAATAGATCTCTAAGAACATCGAGGAGAACTTTGTATTGAGGATCAAAGAGAGAGAAGAAGCCATCTAGCTACTAGCTATGGACCCGTAGGTCTGTGGTAAACTACTCACGCTTCATCGGAGAGGCAATGGTGTTGATGTAGAAGCCCTCCATGATCGATTCCCCCTCCGGCAGGATGCCGGAAAAGGCCCCTAGATGGGATCTCACGAGTACAGAAGGTTGCGGTGGTGGAAAAGTGGTTTCGTGGCTCCCATGGAAGTTTCTGAGGTATTTGAGAATATATAGGAGGAAGATCTAGGTCACGGGTCACCGAGGGGCCCACAAGGTCGGGGGCGTGCCCTCCACCCTAGTGGCCGCCTCGTGGATCTTCTGACTTGCACTCCAAGTCTCTTGGGTGTCTTCTAGTCCAAGAAAAATCATCGCGAAAGTTTTATTCCATTTGGTATTCATTTTCTGCGTAACTCTAAAACAAGGAAGAAACAAAATCTGGCATTGGGCTCAGGTTAATAGGTTAGTCCCAAAAATCATATAAAATAGCATCTTAATGCATATAAGATATCCAAAACAGATAATATAATAGCATGGAACAATAAAAAAATATAGATATGTTGGAGACGTATCAAGCATCCCCAAGCTTAATTCCTTCTCGTCCTCGAGTGGGTAAATGATAAAAACAGAATTTTTGATGTGGAATGCTACCTATCATATTTATCCATGTAATTCTCTTTATTGTGGTATGAATGTTCAGATCCGTAAGATTCAAAACAAAAGTTTAATATTGACATAAAAACAATAATACTTCAAGCATGCTAACAAAACAATTATATCTTCTCAAAATAACATGGACAAAGAAAGCTTATCCCTACGAAATCATATAGTCTGGCTATGCTCCATCTTCATCACACAAAATTCTCAAATCATGCACAACCCCGATGACAAGCCAAGCAATTGTTTCATACTTTTGACATTCTTAAACTTTTTCAACTTTCACACAATACTAGAGCGTGAGGCATGGACATAGCACTAGGTGGAATAGACGGTGGTTGTGGAGAAGACAAAAAGAAGGAGATAGTCTCACATCAACTAGGCGTATCAACGGGCTATGGAGATGCCCATTAATAGATATCAATGTGAGTGAGTAGGGATTGCCATGCAACGGATGCACTAGAGCTATAAGTTTATGAAAGCTCAAAAAGAAAAATAAGTGGGTGTGCATCCAACTTGCTTGCTCATGAATACCTAGGGCGTTTTGAGGACGCCCATCATTGGAATATACAAGCCAAGTTCTATAATGGAAAATTCCCACTAGTATATGAAAATGACAATATAGGAGACTCTCTATCATGAAGATCATGGTGCTACTTTGAAGCACAAGTATGGCAAAAAGGATAGTAACATTGTACCTTCTCTCTTTTCCCCTTTTTTCCCTTTTTTCTTTTTTTGGCCTTCACCTTTTTTATTTGGCCTTTATCTCTTTTTTTATTTCCTCACATGGTACAATGCTCTAATAATGAAGATCATCACACTTCTATTTACTTACAACTCTAAAATTACAACTCGATACTAGAACAAAAATATGACTCTATGTGAATGCCTCCGGCGGTGTACCGGGATGTGCAATGAATCAAGAGTGACATGTATGAAAGAATTATGAACAGTGGCTTTGCCACAAATACGATGTCAACTACATGATCATGCAAAGTAATATGACAATGATGGAGCGTGTCATAATAAAACATAATGGTGGAAAGTTGCATGGCAATATATCTCGGAATGGTATGGAAATGCCATAATAGGTAGGTATGGTGGCTGTTTTGAGGGAGGTATATGGTGGGTTTATGGTACCGGCGAAAGTTGCACGGTACAAGAGAGGCTAGCAATGGCGGAAAGGTGAGAGTGCGTATAATCTATGGACTCAACATTAGTCATAATGAACCTAGATACTTATTGCAAAAATCTATTAGTCATTGAAACAAATTACTATGCGCATGCTCCTAGGGGGATAGATTGGTAGGAAAAGACCATCGCTCATCCCCGATCAGCACTCATAAGGAAGACAATAAAAAATATCTCATGATCCAACTTCGTTACATAACAGTTCACCATAGGTGCATGCTACGGGACTCACAAACCTTAACACAAGTATTTCTCAAATTTACAATTACTCACTAGCATGACTCTAATATCACCATCTTCATATCTTAAAACAACCATAAGGAATCAAACTTCTCATAGTATTCAATGCACTTTATATGAAAGTTTTTATTATATCCCTCTCGGATGTCTATCATATTAGGACTAATTTTATAACCAAATAAAATTACCATGCTGTTTTAAAGATTCTCAAAATAATATAAGTGAAGTACGGGAGTTCATCAATTTCTATAAAATAAAACCACCGCCATGCTCTAAAAATATATAAGTGAAGCACTAGAGCAAAATTGCCTAGCTCAAAGATATAAGTGAAGCACATAGTGTATTCTAATAAATCACGATTTATGTGTGTCTCTCCCAAAAGGTGTGTACAGCAAGGATGATTGTGGCAAACTAAAAAACAAAGACTCAAATCATACAAGACGCTCCAAGCAAAACACATATCATGTGGTGAATAAAAATATAGCCTCAAGTAAAGTTACCTATAGACCAAGACGAAAGAGGGGATGCCTTCCCGGGGCATCCCCAAGCTTAGGCTCTTTGGACTCCTTGAATATTACCTTGGGGTGCCTTGGGCATCCCCAAGCTTAGGCTCTTGTCACTCCTTATTCCATAGTCCATCAAATCCTTACCCAAAACTTGAAAACTTCACAACACAAAACTTCAACAGAAAATCTCGTAAGCTCCGTTAGTATAAGAAAATAAATCACCACTTTTGGTACTGTTGTGGACTCATTCTTTATTTATATTGGTGTAATATCTACTGTATTCCAACTTTTACATGGTTCATACCCCCCGATACTAGCCATAGATTCATCAAAATAAGCAAACAATACGCGAAAAATAGAATCTGTCAAAAACAGAACAATCTGTAGAAATGTGGATATTTCGAATACTTCTGTAACTCTAAAAATCCTGAGAAATTAGGAAGTCCTAGAAAATTTGTTTATTAATCTTCTTAAAAAATAATAAACTAAAAATCACTCTTCATCTAAAAATGAGAATTGTTTTCGTGAGCGCAAAAGTTTCTGTTTTTCAGCAAGATAAAATTAACTCTCACCGTAGGCTATCCCAAAGGTCTTACTTGGCACAAAAACTAATTAGAACACAAAACCACATCTAACCAAAGGCTAGATGAAATATTTATTGCAAAACAGGACCTAAAAAGCAAGAACAAAAATAAAATTGGGTTGCCTCCCAACAAGCGCTATTGTTTAACGTCCTTAGCTAGGCATAAAACACGAATAGATCTAAGTATTATCATCTTTGGCATGCAATCCATAAGTGGCTCTCATAATAGATTCATAAGGCAATTTAATTTTCTTTCTTGGGAAGTTTTCCATGCCTTTCCTTAACGGAAATTGAAATCTAATGTTTCCTTCTTTCATATCAATAATTGCACCAATCGTTCTAACGAAAGGTCTACCAAGAATAATAGCACATGTAGGATTGCAATCTATATCACGAACAATGAAATCTACGGGCACATAATTCCTATTTGCAAAAATAAGAACATCATTAGTCCTTCCCACAGGTTTCTTAATAGTGGAATCCGCAAGATGCAAATTTAAGGTACAATCATAAAATTCACGAAAACCTAACACATCACATAAAGTGTTTGGAATCGCGGAAACACTAGCACCCAAATCACACAAAGCATAGCATTCATAATCTTTAATCTTAATCTTAATAGTAGGTTCCCACTCATCATAAAGTTTTCTAGGGATAGAAACTTCCAATTCAAGCTTTTCTTCAAAAGATTGCATCATAGCATCAACGATATGTTTAGTAAAAGCTTTGCTTTGATTATAAGCATGGGGAGAATTCAACATGGATTGCAACAAGGAAATAAAATCTATTAAAGAACAATTATCATAATTAAATTCCTTGAAATCCAAAAGAGTGGTTTCATTGCTACCTAAAGTTTTGACCCCTCCAATCCCACTCTTATCAATTTTTGCATCAAGATCTAAAAACTCCGAATCAATGGGATGCCTTCTAACTAAAGTTGACTCATCTCTAGTCCCATATTTATCAAGATTCACATTGGAAAACAAAGATTTAATAGGAGTCACATCAATCACTTTAAGATCTTCATCACTATTTTCATGGAAACTAGAAGAACACGCTTTTATAAACCAATCTTTTTTAGCACACATCTTAGCGGTTCTTTCTTTGCACTCATCAATGGAAATTCTCATTGCTTTGAGAGACTCATTGATATCATGCTTAGGTGGAATACATCTAAGTTTTAAAGAATCAACATCAAGAGAAATTCTATCCACGTTCCTAGCCAAATCATCAATCTTAAGCAATTTTTCTTCAATCAAAGCATTGAAATTCTTTTGCGAACTTATAAATTCTTTAACACTATTCTCAAATTCAGAGGGCATCTTATTATAATTTCCATAAGAATTGTTGTAGGAATTACCATAATTATTAGAGGAATTACTAGGAAAAGGCCTAGGGTTAAAATTACCTCTATACGCATTATTACCAAAATTGTTCTTACCAACAAAATTCACATCCATAGATTCATTATTGTTTTCAATAAAAGTAGACAAACGCATATCATTAGGATCAATATGAGCACTCTTGCTAGTAAACAATTTCATAAGCTCATCCATCTTTCCACTCAAAACATTAATCTCTTCAAGCGCATGCACTTTTTTACTAGTGGAAGATCTTTCGGTATGCCATTGAGAATAATTAACCATAATATTATCTAGGAGTTTAGTAGATTCTCCTAAAGTAATTTCCATAAAAGTTCCTCCCGGGGCCGAATCTAAAAGATTTCTAGAAGCAAAATTCAATCCGGAATAATTTTTTTGTATAATCATCCACAAATTCAAACCATGCGTAGGGAAATTTCTAATCATTAATTTCATCCTCTCCCAAGATTGTGCAACATGTTCATTATCAAGTTGCTTAAAATTCATAATATCGTTCCTAAGGAGATTATCTTAGCGGGAGGAAAATACTTGGAAATAAAAGCATCTTTACACTTGTCCCATGAATCAATACTATTTTTAGGCAAAGATGAAAACCAAGTTTTAGCGCGATCCCTAAGCGAGAACGGAAATAGCTTCAACTTAACAATATCATTATCCACATCTTTTTTCTTTTGCATATCACACAAATCAACAAAATTATTAAGATGGGATGCAACATCTTCATTGGGAAGGCCGGAAAATTGATCTTTCATAACAAGATTCAGCAAAGCGGTATTAATCTCACAAGATTCCGCATTAGCATCGGGAGCAATCGGATTACTAATAAAATCATTATCGTTGGTATTGGAAAAGTCACACAATTTGGTATTATCTTGAGCCATCGTGACAAAGCGAGCAATCCAACACACGAGCACACAAAAAGCAAGCGAAGAAGACGAACAGTAGAAGGGCGAAGAAAAGGTGAATCTTTTTGAAAATTGTTTTAGAAGTGGGGGAGAGGAAACGAGAGGCGAATGGAAAATAATGTAATGCGAGGGATGAGAGTTTATGATGGGTAGTTGGTATGTTCCGGCTTGGCATAGATCTCCCCGACAACGGTGCCAGAAATCTTCCTGCTACCTCTTGAGCTTGCGTTGGTTTTCTCTTGAAGAGGAAAGGGTGATGCAGCAAACTAGAGTAAGTATTTCCCTCAGCTTTTGAGAACCAAGGTATCAATCCAGTAGGAGACAACGCAACAAGCCACTGAATACCTGCACAAACAAACACCAACTTGCACCCAATGCGATAAAGGGGTTGCCAATCCGTTCACGGTTATTTGCAAAGTGAGATTTGATATAGATGGATAAACGATAAAGTAATATTTTTGGTTTATGGAACGGAAAGTAAAATATTGCAAAGAAAGTAAATAGGAAACTAGAATTGTAGATCGGAAAATTATATGATGGAAGATAGACCCGGGGGCCATAGGTTTCACTAGAGGCTTCTCTCAAGATAGAAAAAATTATGGTGGGTGAACAAATTACTGCCGAGCAATTGATAGAAAAGCGCAAAGTTATGACGATATCTAAGGCAATGATCATGAACATAGGCATCACGTCCGTGTCAAGTAGACCGAAACGATTATGCATCTACTACTATTACTCCACACATCGACCACTATCCAGCATGCATCTAGAGTATTAAGTTCATAAATAATAGAGTAACGTCTTAAGCAAAATGACACGATATAGAGGAACTAACTCAAGCAATATGATGAAAACCCCATCTTTTTATCCTCGATGGCAACAATACAATACGTGTCGGTTCCCCTTCTGTCACTAGGATCGAGCACCGCAAGATTGAACCCAAAGCTATGCACTTCTCGTAGTGCAAGAAAAACTAATCTAGTTGGCCAAACCAAATCGATAGTTCGAAGAGACTTGCAAAGATATCAAATCATGCATATAAGAATTCAGAGGAGATTCAAATAATATTCATAGACAAGCTGATCATAAATCCACAATTCATCGGATCTCAGCAAACACACCGCAAAAGAGTATTACATCGAATAGATCTCTAAGAACATCAAGGAGAACTTTGTATTGAGAATCAAAGAGAGTGAAGAAGCCATCTAGCTACTAGCTATGGACCCGTAGGTCTGTGGTAAACTACTCATGCTTCATCCGAGAGGCAATGGTGTTGATGTAGAAGCCCTTCGTGTTCGAATCCCCCTCCGGCGGGATGCCGGAAAAGGCCCCTAGATGGGATCTCATGGGTACATAAGGTTGCAGCTGTGGAAAAGTGGTTTCGTGGCTCCCCTGGAAGTTTTTGGGGTATTTGAGAATATATAGGAGGAAGATCTAGGTCAGGGGGTCACTGAGGGGCCCACAAGGTCAGGGGCGCGCCCTACCCCCCTGGGCGCGCCCTCCACCCTTGTGGCTACCTCATGGCTCTTTTGACTTGCACTCCATGTCTCCTGGGTGTCTTCTGGTCCAAGAAAAATCACCGCAAAAGTTTTATTCCATTTGGACTCCGTTTGGTATTCCTTTTCTGCGAAACTCTGAAACAAGGAAAAGACAGAAACTGGCACTGGGCTCTAGGTTAATAGGTTAGTCCCAAAAATCATATAAAATAGCATATTAATGCGTATAAAACATCCAAAACAGATAATATAATAGCATGGAACAATAAAAAAATTATAGATACGTTGGAGATGTATCAATCAACATGATGAAAGTGACTAGATGAAATTCCCGTGTACCCTCAAGAACGCTTTGCCTATTATAAGAGACCGTTTTGGCCTGTCCTTTGCCTCAAAAGGATTGGGCTACCTTGCTGCACTTTTGCTATTATTATCATTACTTTCTCGTTACAAATTATCTTGCTATCAAACTACTCTGTTACTTACAATTTTAGCACTTGCAGACATTACCTTGCTGAAAACCACTTGTCATTTCCTTCTACTCCTTGTTGGGTTCGACACTCTTACTTATCGAAAAGAGCTACAATTGATCCCCTATACTTGTGGGTCATCAAGGCTATTTTCTGGCGCCATTGCCGGGGAGTGAAGCGCTTTTGGGAAGAGGAATTTGGTAAGGAAAAATTTATATAGTGTGCTGAAATTTACTGTCACTTATTACTATGGAAAACCATCCTTTGAGGGGTTTGTTCGGGGTATCTTCACCTCGATCGGAACCACAATTAGCTACCCCTCAACCTACTGCACCTACTGAAAATATTTAATATGAAATCCCTTCGGGTATGATAGAACAACTACTAGCTAATCCTTATGCAGGAGATGGAACCGAACATCCTGATATGCACTTGATATATGTGGAACAAATTTGTGGATTGTATAAGCTTGCAGGTTTGCCCGGAGATGAAGTAAAGAAGAAGGTTTTCCCTTTATCTTTGAAGGGAAAAGCATTGGCATGGTATAGGCTATGCGATGATATTGGGTCTTGGAATTGGAATCGATTGAAATTGGAGTTCCACCAAAAAAATTATCCCATGCATCTACTTCATCGTGATCGGAATTATATATATAATTTTTGGCCTCGTGAAGGATAAAATATCACTCTAGCTTGGGGGAGGCTTATGTCAATGTTATATTCATGCCCCAATCATGAGCTCTCAAGAGAAATTATTATCCAGAATTTTTATGCTCGGCTTTCTCATAATGATCGATCCATGCTTGATACTTCTTATGTTGGTTCTTTTATGAAGAAGACTATTGAATTCCGGTGGGATCTTTTAGAAAGAATTAAATGCAACTCTCAAGATTGGGAACTCGACGAAGGTAAAGAGTCAGGTATTAAGCTTAAGTATGATTGCATTGAATCTTTTATGAATACCGATGCTTTTAAAAAATTTAGCACTAAATATGGACTTGACTCTAAGATAGTAGCCTCCTTTTGTGAATCATTTGCTACTCATGTTGATCTCCCTAAAGAGAAGTGGTTTAAATATCACCCACCTATTAAAGAAGAAATTAAAAAACGGGTACTAGCTAAAGAAGAAACTATACTCTATAATGTTGATTCAGTTGTTCCTACTGCTTATATTGAGAAACCACCTTTCCCTGTTAGGATAAAGGAACATGCTAAAGTTTCAACTGTGGTCAACAAGAGTTATATTAGAACATCTAACCCCGATGAGAAAATTAAAGTAGAACCTAGTGTTGCTATGGTTAAGGATCTCCTGGAAGAAAATATAGATGGGCATGTTATTTACTTTTGTAATGAAGCTACAACAATTGCCAAACCCGGTAGAATGGATAATCATAGACCCGTTGTTGGCATGCCCGTTGTCTCAGTTAAAATAGGAGATCATTGTTATCATGGTTTATGTGACATAGGTGCTAGCGTGAGTGCTATTCCCTTTACCTTATATCATGAAATTATGAATGACATAGCACCTGCTGAAATAGAAGAAATAGATGCCACTATTAAACTCGCTAATAGAGACACCATCACACCACTTGGGATTCTTAGAGATGTAGAAGTCTTGTGTGGGAAAATAAAATACCCTACTGATTTTCTTGTTCTTGGTTCCCCACAAGATGACTTTTGTCCCATTATCTTTGGTAGACCTTTCTTGAACACCGTCAATGCTAAAATAGATTGTGAGAAACAAACTGTCGGTGTTAGTTTTGGTGGTGAGTCTCATGAGTTTAATTTTTCCAAGTTTAGCAGAAAGCTTCATGAAAAAGAGCTGCCTAGTAAGGATGAAATAATTGGTCTTGCTTCTATTGCTGTGCCTCCTACTGATCCACTAGAACAATATTTTCTAGACCATGAAAATTATCTACATATGCATGAAAGAAATGAAATAGATAAGATTTTCTTTGAACAAAGTCCTCTGCTTAAACACAATTTGCCTATTGAAACTCTAGGAGGTCCTCCTCCACCTAAGGTTGATCCTGTGTTTGAATTAAAACAATTTCCAGACACTTTGAAATATGCTTTTCTTGATGAAAAGAAGATATATCCTGTTATTATTAGTGATAACCTTTCAGAACATGAAGAAGAAAGATTACTGAAGGATCTAAGGAAGCACCGAGCTGCTATTGGATATACTCTTGATGATTTAAAGGGCATTAGTCCCACTCTATGTCAGCACAAGATTAATATGGAACCTGATGCTAAACCCGTTGTTGATCACCAACGTCGGTTAAATCCAAAAATGAAGGAAGTGGTAAGAACGGAAATCTTAAAACTTCTGGAAGCAGGTATAATCTATCCTATAGCTGATAGTAGATGGGTAAGTCATGTTCATTGTTTCCCTAAGAAAGGAGGTATTACTGTTGTTCCTAATGATAAGAATGAACTTATTCCACAAAGAATTGTTACATGCTATAGAATGGTAATTGATTTTAGAAAATTAAATAAAGCAACTAGAAAATATCATTACCCTCTGTCTTTTATTGATCAAATGCTAGAAAGATTATCTAAGCACACACATTTTTGCTTCCTTGATGGATACCCTAGCTTTTCACAAATACCCGTTTCTCAACCTGGTCAAGAAAAGACCACTTTCACTTGTCCCTTTGGAACTTATGCTTATAGACGTATGCCTTTTGATTTATGCAATGCACCTGCTACCTTTCAAAGATGTATGACTGCTATATTCTCTGACTTTTGTGAAAAGATTGTTGAGGTTTTCATGGATGACTTCTCTGTTTATGGGAAGTCTTTTGATGATTGTTTGAGCAATCTTGATCGAGTTTTGTAGAGATGTGAGCAAACAAATCTTGTCTTGAATTGGGAGAAGTGCCACTTTATGGTTAATGAAGCTATTGTCTTTGGTCATAAAATTTCTAAAAGAGGTATTGAAGTGGACAAAGGTAAGGTTGATGCAATTGAGAAAATGCCATGTCCTAAAGATATCAAAGGTATTTGTAGTTTCTTAGGTCATGCTAGTTTCTATAGGAGATTTATCAAAGATTTTTCTAAAATTTCTAGGCCTCTTACAAACCTTTTGCAAAAGGATGTTCCTTTTTTTGATGATGATTGTTTAGAAGCCTTCGAAACACTCAAGAAAGCCTTAATTTCTACACCTATTGTTCAACCACCTGATTGGAACTTGCCTTTTGAAATATGTGTGATGCTAGTGATTTTGCTCTTGGTGGTGTTCTAGGACAAAGAGTTGATAAGAAACTGAATGCCATTAATTATGCTAGTAATACTCTAGACAGTGTTGTAGCGACCAGACCTCAAACAGTCTAGTCTCTGTGCATCAGTGTCATCCCTGGATCGGTAATGCTGACACACACAGTACTTGAAGGATTTATAACAGAGTAGCAATCACACACTTATTACATCGAATAGTCTCAAGAGAGAACTTAATACAATAAATATGGCTTAAGGCCATCTAAATACGATAACAACGGAAGGCTTGGAAAATAAAGTGAGTCCAACAACTCCAACGGCATCACTGAGTATAAGACCACGACCTATGGCACCTTACTCGTCGTCTGAAAAGTCTGCAACATGAACGTTGCAGCCCAAAAACGGGTCAGCACATGGAATATGCTGGCAAAGTAACACATAGAGAGTACTGAACAGAATAATGCTATCACTACATGCATATTTGGCTGGTGGAAAGCTCTATGGTTACAGTTTTGTGAAAAGCCAATTTTTTCCCTACAACAAAGGAATAAATTTTATTTAACTATCATGGTGGTTGTTAAACATTGAGAAGGTACCTCCAACTCAATCCCAATTAAGAACGTGATTAACCCAATCAAATTAAATTAAGTAACATGATGATGAGATTCACATGATAATCCAAGAACTAGATACTCAAGATGTCCATAACCGGGGACACGGCTAACCATGATTAGTTTGTACACTCTGCAGAGGTTTGCGCACTTTTCCCCACAAGACTCGATCGCCTCCGTTGGATTTCTCACACTACATGGTGTTTGAGAAAAGGATGACCGAGACACAGTCTTTCAGAAGAATTAACTCTTTATTCTGGGTGGACAGTTACACCTACTTTCCCTCTACATCTGCTAGCCCACCACTGAAAGAGGTCACACAACATACTCAACTATGCCAGAGCCCATAATGGCTTGTGGCTGCACACGGAAGTTTCTAGCATGAATAATCTCATGATCCCTTTGAGCCTGGGTGGCGGTCCATAGGATAATCTCACGGATACTCCGGGATATCCAAAAATACAGGCAACACTGGATTCTCCAGGTGCCTCAATCCACCCAGATGTAAATTAAAGTAGCCACCTTAAGTTGAACCATTAATTAACAATCTCACATCTGTGGAAAACTCTCAAACCCAATCCACGTCTACGAGCATAGCATAGCAATATAAGCAAACGTAGAAGTAACTCCCAATGGTTTGATAATAAACAGGGCAATAGGTACTACCTCATCTACTTCCCAAAACCCACATATTAAACAGTTCCTAACCATGCAATAGTTTGAGGGTTGATCTAATGCAATAAAACTGGGTGGTAAAGAGGTATGATCAAAGTGTTACTTGCCTTACTGATGATCCGTGAAACCTAGAGACTCGTAGTAGCACGCTTCGCACTCTATCGCAAACAAACAATACATACACAAGCAATCAAGCAAGGGTGCACGGGTAAAACTCAAAATAAGAGATCTAACCAGAAAGTTCAACATAAGAACTCCGGTTGGCAAAAAGAATCAAATCAAACGAAGCAACGAAACTCAAACGGCGAAAGAAACAAGCTTCGTTTACTAATCTGGACCTAAGTCAAATTTTACAATAGCAAAAACTTGTTTAAGTTGGTTAAACAGAAAGAGGGTTTCGAGATGAAACTCTAGGCGCTTGAATCGCCTGATTCCGATAAACGAGCGAAAAATTATACTAGAACAAAAAACAGACCGGAAATCGCGATCGAAAATAATCGCGAAAAATCCAAGAAAAAGGAAAACTGACGAACAGGCTAACGAACGAACGTTCGCTGTCTGCGGTTAAACAGTGAAAACCGTTCGTTAAAACGAACGTACGGACGAACGTCCGCTAAATAAATAAACCGAACCGATCTAAACAAAACCTAAACTAGGGTTTACGAAATAAAACCGATCGGTTTTATAAAAAAAACCCGGCGGCTACCTCTAACTCCGGCGGGCGGCGGCGCAGCGGCTCCGGCGGTGGTGGTTGACGGCGACGGGCGGCGGGGCGGCGGCGCTGCACGCGAGGCGGGGCGGCGTCGGCTCGCGGCGGCGGCGACGGATCGGGCGGCGGCGGCGCGGCGCGATTCCCGAGGCGGGGCGCGCGGCTAGGGTTTCAGGTGGGCTGGCGGCGGCTGGGGGCTCGGGGTCTCGGGCTTTAATGGCCGGCCCGAAGAGTCCTGGCCGGGTACGGCCCGAAGTCGGTTCTTTTTTTATTTTTTTTAAATCGGACGTGCAGAAAAAGTAAGAAAAGAAATACTAAACGGACACCAAAAATCCCGAAATAAATTTTCCCCATCCTCTAAAAATAAGCCGGACAAGATGAACATTTATTTGGGCCTAAAATGCAATTTTGAAAAACGCATATTTTTCCTAGGCAAATAAAATAGAAATAAAATCCGAATAAAATCAAATATTTGTTTTTAATATTTTTCCTCCGATATTTCATTATTTTTGGAGAGGTCATATTATCCCCTCTCGTATATTTAAATATGAAATATTTTCGGAGAGAAAATAATTAAAGCAAATGATCCTATTTTCAAAATTTGAGAAAACCCAAATATGAAAATAACGAAATCCCCAACTCTCTCCGTGGGTCCTTGAGTTGCGTAGAATTTCTAGGATCGCAAAACAAAATGCAATAAAAAATGTTATGCATGATGATCTAATGTATAACATTCCAAATTGAAAATTTGGGATGTTACAAGTGCTCAACGAAATTATGCAACTACTGAAAAAGAATTCCTAGCAGTGGTGTTTGCTTGTGATAAATTTTGATCTTACATTGTTGATTCAAAATTAGTTGTTCACACCGATCACGCTGCTATAAAATATCTTATGGAAAAGAAAGATGCTAAACCTAGACTTATTCGATGGGTTCTCTTGTTACAAGAATTTGGTTTACATATCACTGATAGAAAGGGAGCTGAGAACCCAGTAGCTGATAACTTGTCTAGGCTTGAAAATGTGCTTGATGATTCACTACCTATTGATGATAGTTTTCCTGATGAGCAGTTAGCTGCAATAAATGTTGCTCATAATACTCCTTGGTATGCTCACTATGCTAGTTACATTGTTTCTAAATATTTACCACCTAGCTTTACATACCAACAAAAGAAAAAAATTCTTCTATGATTTAAGACATTAATTTCGGGATGACCCACATCTTTATAAAGAAGGAGTGGATGGTATTATTAGACGTTGTGTACCTGAGCATGAACAGGGACAAATCCTACGGAAATATCACTCCGAAGCTTATGGAGGGCATCATGCTGGAGATAGAACTGCTCACAAGGTATTGCAATCTGGATTTTATTGGCCTACTCTCTTCAAGGATGCCCGTAAGTTCGTCTTATCTTATGACGAATGCCAAAGAATAGGTAATATCGGAAAGCGTCAAGAAATGCCTATGAATTATTCACTTGCTGTTGAACCATTTGATGTTTGGGGATTTGATTACATGGGACCTTTTCCTTCCTCTAATGGGTATACACATATTTTGGTTGTTGTTGATTATGTTAGTAAATGGGTAGAAGCTATTCCAACCAGTAGTGCTGATCAAAACACCTCTATTAAAATGCTTAAAGAAGTTATTTTCCCAAGGTTTGGAGTCCCTAGATATTTAATGACTTGTGGTGGTTCACACTTTATTCATGGTGCTTTCCATAAAATGCTTGCCAAGTATGATGTTAACCCTAGAATTGCATCACCTTATCATCCTCAGTCTAGTGGCCAAGTTGAACTTAGCAATAGAGAAATAAAATTAATTTTGCAAAAGACTTCAATTGGTCCCAAAAGAATTGGTCTAAGAAATTAGATGATGCACTTTGGGCTTATAGAACAACATATAAAAGTCCTATGGGTATGTCTCTTTATAAAATGGTATATGGAAAAGCTTGTCATTTGCCTCTTGAGTTAGAACATAAAGCATATTGGGCAATCAAAGAACTCAACTATGATTTCAAACTTGCCGGTGAAAAGAGGTTATTTGATATTAGCTCCTTAGATGAATGGAGAACCCAAGCTTATGAAAAAATACAAAGTTATTTAAAGAAAAAGTTAAAAGATGGCATGATAAAAGAATCCAAAAGCGTGAGTATAAAGTTGGAGAATATGTTCTTTTGTATAACTCTCGTTTTAGATTCTTTGCAGGAAAACTCCTCTCAAATGGGAAGGACCCTACGTTATCGAGGAGGTTTATTGGTCTGGAGCTATCAAAATAAATAATGTCGAAGGTACTAACCCGAAGGTTGTTAATGGGCAACGAATAAAACATTATATCTCATGTACGCCCATTAATGTTGAAAATAATATTATCCAAACTTTGACATCGGAAGAACACATGAAAGAGTCCTTCCGGAACACTCCAGAATCGTGAAAATAAGGAGGTACATAATACGGTAAGTAAACGGACTCCGAAAACTCCACAAAAATATTTTTTGTCAGTTTTGGAATATTTAGAAAATTAGGAAAATAAGAAACTTCCAGGAAGCGTACCCTGGTGGGCACAAGACACCAGGGCCAGGTGTGCCCAGGTGGGTTGCGCCCACCTCGGGTACCTTTCGTCCTCCTTTTTCTTCCATTTGCTTGTTTCCCAAGATAAAAAATCTTTATATACCCCCCGGACCTATTGACCACCGTATCGCGGAGAAATCTTTTGTTTTATTTTCTTGCTGTTTTCTGTCAGATCCCATCTACCATGGCCGCTTCAAGCTCCTCCAAAGACAAGTTCTTCAAGAACGTCATCAACCCATATTTGTGGGAGGTGGTGAAGCACCCTCAAGCTATCCAGATGCATGAGGGAGTGCTTCACATCCGTGATGTGCAAGGCCCCAAGGGGACGGGAACCATGGAGGCCGGGCTTGAAGCTATGGAGCAGGAGGTCTTCCGGTGCAAAGCGATGGCGGAGCGTGGACTCAATGCCAATCATCTCATGATCACGGACCTTTCCCGTGATCTCAAGGTGGATGGCAAGCCCATGAAGGACATCGTCTTCACCCTCAATGAGCAAATCAACTTCCTTCAAAGCCAGATCTACGACCTCCAAAACCAAGTCTTTGAATATGAAGCAAGGTTTAAAGGTATGAGTTTCGCTGCCAGTTGCAGGACCTGTGAGACTCACTCCTCCTCTTATGATGGTGGACCACTGCCATGGAAACCCGAGGACAAGATCTCCACATCTTCACCACCACCTTCTTCTTCATCACCAAAAGAAAATTGAGTATCGGGTACGGGCACTCCCCTTGGCTTCCGCCAAGCTTGGGGAGGTGCCCCGGTATCGTATCATCCCCACTATCTTTTTCCTTTACTTATTTTAGTTTGATCTTTTGCTTTAGTTGAATAAAAGTTTAGTTCGATCGTTTCTTTTCGAGAGTTTGCTTAGTAATCTATCCTTGTAATCGTGTGCGAGATATATAATAAAGTTTAGTTTGATTTTTTGCTTTCTTTACTTTCATGTTGCAATAAAAAGAAAGGAAATAAATAAAAGGAAAGGAAATAAATCAAGAAGATCATATGCTAATCTTATGGTAGGTGATGACACCACATAAGAAAAAGTATAAGTAGAAAATTTTAATAGAGATTGGCAAACATAGCATTAGTCAATGATGCAACTCATGAAAGAATTAATAAGGGAAGAGAAGATTCACACATAAATATACTATCCTAGAAATCTTTTGTGAGTGTGAGCCCCCATCAAAATATTATATGCCAAAATTGTTGACGCTGGACAAGGAAGACAACTTAATGATTTATGTTTGTTCATATTCACATAGAAGTTATATTGTCATAGATCCTTCAACATGTGGTGCTTGCCCCCTATATTTGCTAGCCAAAATTCCGCACTAAGTAGAGATACTACTTGTGCATCCAAAAACCCTTAAACCCAAATCTTATTTTCAAGAGTCCACCATACCTACCTAGGGATTGAGCAAGATCCCTCAAGTAAGTTGTCATCAGTGCAATAAGGCAATAAAAATTACTTCTAAAAGTGTGAGATCATTTAGTTTAAGAGAAAATTGAGCATTGTACGAACTTGTGATGGCGAAGAATAAAAGCGACAGACTACATAATAAAGGTTACCATCACAAAGGGAAATACAACGTGACGTTCTTTTGCACTATGGGGTTGAGCATACAAACAAATAAGCGCATGGCAACCTCTGCTTTCCTCTGTGAAGGGCCTATCTTTTACTTTTATGCAAAGAGTCAAAGTTTTCTCTCTATTCCTTTTATTTTTCTCCTTTGACAAGCATCATGTTGTGAGGAAAGATCTAGGCACATATGTCCAGTTGAATATGGGTAGCATGAGTTATTACTGTTGCCATCACCCTTGAGGTGAATACGTTGGTTGGTGAAACTATAAGCCCCTATCTTTCTATGTGTCCGGTTGAATCGTTTTGCTCATGTGTATGCGATGAGAGTTAGCAATCAAAGAAGACTATATGATGGTTGGGTATGTGGACCTTTCTAAAGTCTCCGATACATTACCCTTCCTGAAAAGATGATGAATTGTAGTTGCAAAGTTGACTAAGAACATAGTTTGTTGGTTTCTAATAGAGTTTTTGCTTTATACTTCAATAGTGTGATGAATTGTCACTTATTCATGAGAAGTCTATGATAAAAGTTCTATGATAAGAGTCTTATGTTTAAGTTTGTTGCTGTTATAATAATCAACATGATGCTTCTATGTCCGTATTTTGTTTTTCTTTGACCCCTCTCTCTCTAAGCATGTGGACATGTTTTTGGATTTCGGTTTTCGCTTGAGGACAAGTGGGGTCTAAGCTTGGGGGAGTTGATACGCCCATTGTGCATCATGTTTTCCTACTGTTAGTTATGATGTTTTTATGCATCATAATTCTTTTTGGAGAATTCTAATGCCTTTTCTCTCATAATTTGTAAGGTACACACAAAGAGGGAGAATTCCGGCAGCTGGAAATTTGGACCTGGAAAAGCTACGTGAGGCTACCTATTCTGCACAACTCCAAACAAGCTGAAACTTCACAGAGAATTTTTATGAAATATATGAAGAATATTGGAGCAAATAAGTATCAGAGGGGGCCCACCAGGTGGGCACAACCCACCTGGGCGCGCCAGGGAGCCCAGGCATGCCCTGGTGGGTTGTGCTCACCCAGGCCCACCTCCGGTGCCCATCTTCTGGTATATAGGTCATTTTGACCTAGAAAAAAATGAGGAGAGGACTTTCGAGATGGAGCGCCACCGTCTCGAGGCGGAACTTGGGCAGGAGAACTTTTGCCCTCCGGCGGAGTGATTCCGTCGGGGGAACTTCCCTCCCTGAGGGGGAAATCATCATCCTCATCATCATCAACAACTCTCCCATCTTGGGGAGGGCAATCCCCATCAACAGCTGCAACAACACCATCTCATCTCAAACCCTAGTTCATCTCTTGTGTTTAATCTTGTTACCGGAACTATAGATTGGTGCTTGTGGGTGACTAGTAGTGTTGATTACATCTTGTAGTTGATTGCTATATGGTTTATTTGGTGGAAGATTATATGTTCAGATCCAATATGCTATTTAATAACCCTCTGATCTTGAGCATGATTATCATTTGTGAGTAGTTACTTTTGTTCTTGAGGTCATGGGAGAAATCATATTGCAAGTAATCATGTGAACTTGATATGTGTTCGATATTTTGATAGTATGTATGTTGTGATTCCCTTAGTGGTGTCATGTGAACGTCGACTACATGACACTTCACCATATTTGGGACTAAGGGAATGCATTGTGGAGTAGTTATAAGATGATGGGTTGCGAGAGTGACAGAAGCATAAACCCTAGTTTATGCGCTATTCCGTAAGGGACCGATTGGATCCAAAAGTTTAATGCTATGGTTAGAATTTATTCTTAATACTTTTCTCATAGTTGCGGATGCTTGCGAGAGGGTTAATCATAAGTAGGAGGTTTGTTCAAGTAAGAACAACACCTAAGCACCGGTCCACCCACATATCAAATTATCAAAGTAACAAACACAAATCGAATCAACATGATGAAAGTGACTAGATGATATTCCCCTGTACCCTCAAGAATGCTTTGCCTATTATACGAGACCGTTTTGGCATGTCCTATGCCTTAAAAGGATTGGGCTACCTTTTTGCACTTTTGCTATTATTATCATTACTTGCTCGTTACAAATTATCATGCTATCAAACTACTCTGTTACCTACAATTTTAGCACTTGCAGACATTACCTTGCTGAAAATCACTTGTCATTTCCTTCTGCTCCTCGTTGGGTTCGACACTCTTACTTATCGAAAAGAGCTACAACTGATCCCCTATACTTTTGGGTCATCATATGGGTTGTTATTACACATTATATCACAATACTTATGCCTATTCTCTCTTATTTTATAAGGTTTACATGAAGAGGGAGAATGCCGGCAGCTAGAATTCTGGACTGGAAAAGGAGCAAATATTAGAGACCTATTCTGCACAACTCCAAAAGTCCTGAAACTTCATAGAGCATGTTTTTGGAATATATAAAAAATATTGGGCAAAGAAAGTACCAGAGGAGGGCCACCATCCAACCACAAGGGTGGAGGGCGCGCCCTACCCCCTAGGCGCCCCCTGGAAGGCCTCCGGTGCCCATCTTTGGCTATATGGTGTGTTTTGACCTGGAAAAAATCGGAAGGAAGCTTTCGGGATGAAGCGCCGGCGTCTCGAGGCGGAACCTAGGCAGAACCAATCTAGGGCTCCGGCGGAGCTGTTCTGCCGGGGAAACATCCCTCCGGGAGGGGGAAACCGAAGCCATCGTCATCACTAACGATCCTCTCATTGAGAGGGGGTCAATCTCCATCAGCATGTTCACCAGCACCATCTCCTCTCAAACCCTAGTTCATCTCTTGTATTCGATCTTGGTCCCAAAACCTCAGATTGGTACCTATGGGTTGCTAGTAGTGTTGATTACTCCTTGTAGTTGATGCTAGTTGGTTTATCCGGTGGAAGATTATATTTTCTGATCCTTAATGATAATTAATACTTCTCTGATCTTGGTCATAAATATGTTTTTTAGTAGTTACGTTTGTTCCTGTGGACATGGGAGAAATCTTGTTATAAGTAATCATGTGAATTTGGTACTCGTTCGATATTTTGATGAGATGTATGTTGTCTCTCCTCTAGTGGTGTTGTGTGAACGTCGACTACATGACACTTCACCATTATTTGGGTCTAGGGGAAGGCATTGGGAAGTAATAATTAGATGATGGGTTGCTAGAGTGACAGAAGCTTAAACCCTAGTTTGTGCGTTGCTTCGTAAGGGGCTGATTTGGATCCGTATGTTTTATGCTATGGTTAGGTTTACCTTAATACTTCTTTTGTAGTTGCGGATGCTTGCGAGAGGAGTTAATCATAAGTGGGAGGCTCGTCCAAGGAAGGGCAGCACCCAAGCACCGGTCCACCCACATATCAAATTATCAAAGTAACGAACGCGAATCATATGAGCATGATGAAAACTAACTTGACAACAATTCCCATGTGTCCTCGGGAGCGCTTTGCATTATATAAGAGTTCATCCAAGCTTGTCCTTTGCTAAAAAAAGGATTGGGCCACCTTTCTACACCTTAGTTACTTTATTTACTTGTTACCCGTTACGAATTATCTTATCACAAAACTATCTGTTACCGACAATTTCAGTGCTTGCAGAGAATACCCTGCTGAAAACCACTTGTCATTTCCTTCTGCACCTCGTTGGGTTCGACACTCTTACTTATCGAAAGGACTAGATAGATCCCCTATACTTGTGGGTCATCAAGACTCTTTTCTGGCACCGTTGCCAGGGAGTGAAGCGCCTTTCGTAAGTGGAATTTTCTAAGGAAACATTTATATAGTGTGCTGAAATTTACTGTCGCTTGTTACTATGGAAAATACTCCTTTGAGGGGCTTGTTTGGGGTATCTTCACCTCGACTGGAAGAACAAAGAGTTGCTTCTCAACCTACTGCACCTACTGAAAATATTTATTATGAAATTCCTTTGGGTATGATAGAGAAACTGCTAGCTAATCCTTATGCAGGAGATGGAACATTACATCCTGATATGCACCTAATCTATGTGGATGAAGTTTGTGGATTATTTAAGGTTGCAGGTATGCCCGAGGATGTTGTCAAGAAGAAGTTCTTCCCTTTATCTTTGAAGGGAAAGGCATTGACATGGTATAGGCTATTGGATGATATTGGAACATGGAACTACAACCAATTGAAATTGGAATTTCATCAGAAGTTTTGTCCTATGCATCTAGTTCATCGTTATCGGAATTATATATATAATTGTTGGCCTTGTGAAGGAGAAAGTATCGCCCAAGATTGGGGGAGGCTTAAGTCAATGTTATATTCATCCCCCAATCATGAGCTCTCAAGAGAAATTATTATTCAAAATTTTATGCTCGGCTTTCTCATAATGATCGATCCATGCTCGATACTTCTTGTACTGGTTCCTATATGAAGAAGGATATTGAATTCAAATGGGATTTACTGGAAAGAATTAAACACAACTCTAAATATTGGGAACTCGATGAAGGTAAAGAGTCAGGTATAAACCTTAAGTTTGATTGTGTTAAATCTTTTATGGATACTGATGCTTTTCGTGATTTTATCACTAAATATGGACTTGACTCTGAGATAGTTTCTTCTTTCTGTGAATCTTTTGCTACTCATGTTGATCTCCCTAAGGAGAAGTCGTTTAAATATCATCCTCCCATTGAAGTTAAAGTAGTAGAACCTAATAAAGTTGAAGAAGAAACTATTACTTATAATGCTGATCCAAATTGTTCCTGCCGCTTATATTGAGAAACCACCTTACCCTGTTACAATAAAGGATCATGCTAAAGCTTCAATTGTGGTCTGTAAGAGTTATACTAGAAACCTACACCCCCTAAGCAAATTAAAGTTGAACCTAGTATTGCTATGGTTAAAGATCTCTTGGTTGATAATATTGATGGGCATGTTATTTACTTCTGTGATGAAGCTGCTAGAATTGCCAAACCTGATATGAAAGATAAACATAGACCTGTTGCTAGCATGCCTATTGTTTCTGTTAAAATTGGAGATCATTGTTATCATGGCTTATGTGATGTGGGTGCTAGTGTGAGTGCAATTCCTTATACCTTATATAAAGAAATTATGAATGATATTGCACCTGCTGAGATAGAAGATATAGATGTTACTATTAAGCTTGCTAACAGAGATACTATATCACCAATTGGGATTGTTAGAGATGTTGAAGTCCTCTGTGGGAAGATAAAATATCCTACTGATTTTCTTGTTCTTGCTTCCCCACAAGATAATTTTTGTCCCATTATATTTGGTAGACCTTTCTTGAATACTGTTAATGCTAAGATAGACTGCGAGAAAGATATTGTTACTGTTGGTTTGGCGGATATGTCTCATGATTTTAATTTCCCTAAATTTCGTAGACAACCCCATGATAAAGAATCGCCTAGCAAGGATAAAATTATTGGTCTTGCTTCTATTGGCGTGCCTCCTAATGATCCTTTAGAACAATATTTGCTAGACCATGAAAATGATATGTTTATGAATGAAAGAAGGGAAATAGATGAACTATTCTTTAATCAAGGACCTATTTTGAAACACAATTTTCCTATTGAAATCCTTGGAGACCCTCCTCCACCTAAGGGTGATCCCGTGTTTGAGCTTAAACAATTACCTGATACTCTGAAATATGCTTATCATGATGAAAAGAAGATATATCATGTTATTATTAGTGCTAACCTTTCAGAGCATGAGGAAAAGAAATTATTGAAAACTCTGAATAGGCACCCTGCCGCTATTGGATATACTCTCGATGATCTTAAGGGCATTAGTCCCACTCTATGTCAGCACAAAATTAAGTTGGAGAAAGATGCTAAACCGATTGTTGATCACCAATGACGGTTAAATCCTAAGATGAAATAAGTGGTAAGAAATGAAATACTAAAGTTTCTAGAGGCAGGTATAATTTATCCTATTGCTGATAGTCAATGTGTAAGTCATGCTAATTGTGTCCCTAAGAAGGGAGGTATTACTGTTGTTCCTAATGATAAGAATGAATTGATTCCTCAAAGAATTGTTACAGGTTATAGAATGGTAATTGATTTTAGAAAATTAAATAAAGCTACTAGAAAAGATTTTTACCCTCTACCTTTTATTGATCAGATGCTAGAAAGATTATCCAAACATACACATTTTTGCTTTCTAGATGGTTATTCTGGTTTCTCTCAAATACCCGTGTCAAAAGAGGATCAAGAGAAAAACACTTTTACTTGTCCTTTTGGTACCTTTGCTTATAGACGTATGCCTTTTGGTTTATGTACTGCACCTGCTACCTTTCAAAGATGTATGACTGCTATATTATCTGATTTCTGTGAAAAGATTATTGAGGTTTTCATGGATTATTTTTCCGTTTACGGAACTTCTTTTGATGATTGCCTAAGAAACCTTGACTGAGTTTTGCAGAGATGTGAAGAAACTAATCTTGTATTGAATTGGGAGAAGTGCCACTTTATGGTTAATGAAGGTATTGTCTTGGGGAATAAAATTTCTAAAAAAGGTATTGAAGTTGATAAAGCTAAAGTAGATGCTATTGAAAAGATGCCGTGTCCTAAAGATATTAAAGGTATAAGAAGTTTTTTTGGTCACGCTAGTTTCTATAGGAGGTTTATTAAAGACTTCTCTAAAATTTCTAGGCCTCTCACTAATCTCTTGCAAAAAGATGTTCCTTTTGTTTTTGTTGATGATTGTGTCGCTGCATAGAGAAGGTCGACACCTATGGGATCACTTGGGTCCCTTCTACGGTTCGGCAGGGAGGAGGAGTGGTGCAAAGAGAGGGTCTAAAATTCAACACGACGGATTTTTATCCAGGTTCGGGCCGCTGAGAAGCGTAAGACCCTAGTCCTGCTTGATTGTGTATTATGTGTTCTTGAGCTCTGGCTAGCTGCTCGCATGCATGCTGGGCCGAGAGGTTCAAAAGTTCGAATCCTCCTCCAGTACGCCGTGGGCCTCCTAATATGTCCAAGGGGCTGCCACAGTGACACACAGGAGGTGTAAAGCTGCTACAGTACCTATGTTTATCACCGGCGTCTTAGGACAAACGCCATAATGCACTGCTTACGTGCCCTCTAGCTTTATCGGGGACGGGAGGAGAGCCCGTCCCATCCGTTGACGCCTCGCCACGTCTTGACACTCGTCCACGCCGACGAGGCATGCAGTGCCAAGTTGGCTAGCCAGCTGCTGTGCTGGAGAGGTGGCAGGGTCTTCACGAAGATCTGCATGTCACCACGCAGGTGCTTGCCAGGCTGACAGGCTGGCCACTGCGCTGGAGTGGTGACGGGGTGGCGGAGTCTTGTCGCGGTCTTGCCGATGCCCCTGGCAAGGATCCTCCCGGGGCTTCACAGACGTCCCCGGCAAGGATCTTGCCAGAGCCTCGTCTCCAGTCCCTCACAAAGATCTGCACGTCACTACGCGCGTGCCCTTGGATCTTGGTTTTAACATTGTCGATGGTGTCAGAGCTCTCAACCTCAAGGGTTCCTTTGTGAGTGATCTGTAAATAATCCCCGGCAAGGATCTTGTCGGGGTCTCGCGAACCGTCCCGGCAAGGATCTTGTCGGGGGTCCAGCTCGTCCTCTGTCGTCTGGTCTCTGGCTTGGCTTCTTCTTCTCGCCTTGTATCTTGTTCTCGGTCGCCCCCCTTCAGGCCTCGCCGCGAGTGTGGCTACGACTGCATGTGCACAAGTATGGGGTGCTAAAGAGCCCAAACTTTAGCACACCGACATATTGTGTAGAAGCCTTTGAAATAATTAAGAAAGCCTTGATTTCTGCTCCTATTGTTCAGCTACCTGATTGGAATTTACCCTTTGAAATTATGTGTGATTCTAGTGATTACGCTGTTGGTGCTGTTCTAGGACAAAGAGTTGATAAGAAATTAAATGTTATTCAGTATGCTAGAAAAACTCTAGATAGTGCCCACAGAAATTATGCTAGCACTGAAAAAGAATTTTTAGCAGTTGTATTTGCATGTGATAAGTTCAGACCTTATATTGTTGATTCCAAAGTAACTGTTCACATTGATCATGCTGCTATTAAATATCTTATGGAAAAGAAAGATGCTAAACGTAGACTCATTAGATCGGTTCTCTTGCTACAAGAATTTGATTTGCATATTATGGATAGAAAGGGAGCTGAGAACCCCGTTGTAGACAATTTGTGTAGGTTAGAAAATGTTCTTGATGACCCACTGCCTATTGATGATAGCTTTCCTGATGAACAATTAAATGTCATAAATGCTTCTTGTAGTACTCCATGGTATGCTGATTATGCTAATTATATTGTTGCTAAATTTATACCACCTAGTTTTACATACCAGCAAAAGAAAAAGTTTTTCTATGATTTATGACATTACTTTTGGGATGATGCACACCTTTATAAAGAAGGAGTAGATGGTGTTATTAGACGTTGTGTACCTGAGCATGAACAGGAACAGATCCTACGCAAGTGCCACTCCGAGTCTTACGGAGGACACCACGCTGGAGATAGAACTACACATAAGGTATTGCAATCCGGGTTCTATTGGCCCACTCTCTTCAAGGATGCCCGTAAGTTTGTCTTATCTTGTGATGAATGCAAGAGGATTGGTAATATTAGTAGACATCAAGAAATGCCAATGAACTATTCACTTGTTATTGAACCATTTGATGTTTGGGGCTTTGATTATATGGGACCTTTTCCTTCCTCTAATGGGTATACACATATTTTAGTCGTTGTTGATTACGTTACTAGGTGGGTAGAAGCTATTCCAACTAGTAGTGCTGATCATAATACTTCTATTAAGACGCTTAAAGAAGTTATTTTTCCGAGGTTTGGAGTCCCTAGATATTTAATGATTGATGGTGATTAACATTTTATTCATGGTGCTTTCCGTAAAATGCTTGCTAAGTATGATGTTAATCATAGAATTGCATCTCCTTATCATCCTCAGTCTAGTGGTCAAGTAGAATTGAGCAATTGAGAGATTAAATTAATTTTGCAAAAGATTGTTAATAGATCTAGAAAGAATTGATGTAAGAAACTTGATGATGCATTATGGGCCTATAGAACTGCTTATAAGAATCCTATGGGTATGTCTCCATATAAAATGGTTTATGGAAAGGCATGTCACTTACATCTTGAGCTAGAACATAAGGCATATTGGGCTATTAAAGAGCTCAATTATGATTTCAAACTTGCCGGTGAGAAGAGGTTATTTGATATTATCTCACTCGATGAATGGAGAACCCAAGCCTACGAGAATGCCAAGTTGTTTAAAGAAAAAGTTAAAAGATGGCATGATAAAAGGATACAAAAGTGTGAGTTTAATGTAGGTGATCATGTTTTGCTATACAACTCTCATTTAAGTTTTTTTTGCAAGAAAGCTTCTCTCCAAATGGGAAGGTCCTTACATCATCGAGGAGATCTATCGTTCCGGTGCCATAAAAATCAACAATGTTGAAGGTACAAATCCGAAGGTGGTAAACGATCAAAGAATCAAACATTACATCTCAGGTACTCCCATAAATGTTGAGACCAATATAATTGATACCGTAGCCCCGGAGGAGTACATAAGGGACACTTTCCAGAATGTTTCAGACTCCAAAAAGGAATAGGTATGTGGTACGATAAGTAAACCGACTCCAAAATGTTTCCAATGATAAATTTTCTTTGTTCTGGAATATTTAAAAAATTAGGAAAATCAAAAGTAGTCCGAAAGAGACACGAGGCCACCACAAGGGTGGAGGGTGCGCCCTACTCCTCTGGGCGCGCCCCCCGTCCTTGTGGCCACCTCGTGTGCCCTCCGGACTCCGTTTTCTTGCACAATACTTCTTTTGGTCGAAAAAAAATTCATTTCATAATCTCCCGAAGGTTTTGACCACCGTACCACGACAAAATCCTCTGTTTTCATTTTTGAATTGGTTGGGGAGAGTCGGCTATCTCACCCGACACTGGACCCAAGAGCATACAACAAAGTTGACCACTTCGGGCAATCAACGAGGAAGAGATGGAGGCTGACTTAAAAAGGGTGGGTGCCATGGAGGACGATCAAGAAGTTACCTCTCGTCTTCAAACTAGATTCATGCTGGAGGAACTTCAGAGCTCAGCAATACCAAATTCGGTTATTCCTCCCAATGCTAGATTTCTCTCTTATGAAAATATGAAAAAGAGTGTTGCTTTTTCTCCCGCAGCGAGGAAACATCCATGGGTGGATGGATCTCTAGCCGTCACGGGTAAACTTCGCAAGGAAGTAATGGATCTTAAGCAGCAAATTAATAAGCTCGAGGAAGAGAATCTTATCCTAAGAGGCATCACCGCTAATAATATTACATCATCACCTCCGAAGAAAGAGATCTAAGTATATGGGTATGGGCACTCCCCTTGGCAACTGCCAAGCTTGGGGGAGTGCCCCTGTATCGTATCACCTTCACGTCTTTATCTTTATTGCTTTACTTAGTTCGATCCTTTTGGTTATATCTTGATCTAGTAGAATAAAGTTTTAGTATGATCTAGCTTTGAGTTTTGCTTTGATCTCTATCTATGTAATTGAGTCCGTGAGATATATATAATAAAGAGTAATTTTGAGTTGAGGGCTTTGTTTTCTTGCTATGATTTTGAGGGAATTAAATAAAGTAAAGAATAAAAATAAATAAAAAGATCATATATTGGGAGAGTAATGACTTCACATATAAGGAGTATGTTGAATAAAAGTTGTTGAGAGTTGACAAACATAGTTTGGGTCATTGTTGCAATTAATAAGAAGTAATAAAGAAAGAGATGTTTCACATATAATATACTATCTTGGATATCTTTTGTAATTGTGAGCACTCATTAAAATATGCCATGCTAAAAGGTTGATGTTGGACAAGGAATACAACATAATAGGTTATGTTTTCTTATATCCGAATAGAAGTTATATTGTCATGGATCATCCAACATGTTGAGCTTATTGCCTTTCCCCCTCATGCTAGCCAAATTCGTTGCACCAAGTAGAGATACTACTTGTGCTTCCAAACATCCCTAAACCCAGTTTTGCCATGAGAGTCCACCATACCTACCTATGGATTGAGTAAGATCCTTCAAGTAAGTTGTCATCGGTGCAAGCAATAAAAATGGCTCTCTAAATATGTATGATCTATTAATGTGAAGAAAATAAGCTTTATACGAACTTGTGATATGGAAGAAATAAAAGCGATGGACTGCATAATAAAGGTCTTTATCACAAGCGGCAATATAAAGTGACGTTCTTTTGCACTAAGATTTTGTACATCCAACCATAAAAGCGCATGAAAACCTCTGCTTCCCTCAGCGAAGGGCCTATCTTTTACTTTTATCTTCTACCCTTATACAAGAGTCATGGTGATCATCACCTTTCCTTTTTACAGTTTTTCCTTTGGCAAGCACTATGTGTTGGAGAGATCCGGATATATATATATCCACTCGGATGTAGGCTATCATAAAGTATTATGGTTAATGTTACCCTTGAGGTAAAAGGTTGGGAGGCGAAACTATAAGCCCCTATCTTTCTCTATGTCCGATTGAAGCTTTGGACCCATAAATAACACGTGAGTGTTAGCAATTGTAAAAGACTAAATGATAGCTGAGTATGTGGACTTGGTGAAAAGCTCTTTAATTGACTCTTTCTGATTTTACAATAAATTGCAATTGCTTCAATGACTGAGATCATAGTTTGTTAGTTTTGAATGAAGTTTCTGATTCATACTTTACCTTGTGAATGAATTTTTACTTTAACATAAGAAATTATATGGCATTATATGCTGCTATTCTAAAGATAATCATGATGCCCTCATGTCCGTATTTTATTTTTATCGACACCTCTATCTCTAAACATGTGGACATATTTTTCGATATCGGCTTTCGCTTGAGGACAAGCGAGGTCTAAGCTTGGGGGAGTTGATATGTCAATTTTGCATCATGCTTTTATATTGATATTTAATGCATTATGGGACGTTATTACGCATTGTGTCACAATACTTATGCCTATTCTCTCTTATTTTATAAGGTTTACATGAAGAGGGAGAATGCCGGCAGCTGGAATTTTGGACTAGAAAAGGAGCAAATATTAGAGACCTATTCTACACAACTCCAAAAGTCCTGAAACTTCACGGAGCATGTTTTTGGAATATATAAAAAATATTGGGCGAAGAAAGTACCGGAGGGGGGCCATCATCCAGTCACAAGGGTGGAGGGCACGCCCTACACCCTGGGCGTGCCCCCGACCTTGTGGGCCCCTGGCAGGCCTCCGGTGCCTATCTTTGGCTATATGGTGTGTTTTGACCTGGAAAAAATCAGAAGGAAGCTTTCGGGACGAAGCGCCGCCGTCTCGAGGCGGAACCTGGGCAGAACCAATCTAGGGCTCCGGCGGAGCTGTTCGGCCGGGGAAACATCCCTCCGGGAGGGGGAAATCGAAGCCATCGTCATCACCAACGATCCTCTCATTGAGAGGGGGTCAATCTACATCAACATCTTCACCAACACCATCTCCTCTCAAACCCTAGTTCATCTCTTGTATTCGATCTTGGTCCCAAAACCTCAGATTGGTACCTGTGGGTTGCTAGTAGTGTTGATTACTCCTTGTAGTTGATGCTAGTTGGTTTATCCGGTAGAAGATTATATTTTCAGATCCTTAATGATAATTAATACTCCTCTGATCTTGGTCATAAATATGTTTTCTGAGTAGTTATGTCTGTTCCTGAGGACATGGGAGAAGTCTTGTTATAAGTAATCATGTGAATTTAGTATTCGTTCGATATTTTGATGAGATGTATGTTGTCTCTCCTCTAGTGGTGTTATGTGAACGTCGACTACATGACACTTCACCATTATCTGGGCCTAGGGGAAGGCATTGGGAAGTAATAAATAGATGATGGGTTGCTAGAGTGACAGAAGATTAAACCCTAGTTTGTGCGTTGCTTCGTAAGGGGTTGATTTGGATCCATATGTTTCATGCTATGGTTAGGTTTACCTTAATACTTCTTTTGTAGTTGCGGATGCTTGCGAGAGGGGTTAATGACAAGTGGGAGGCTTGTCCAAGGAAGGGCAGCTGTGACGCCCGGATAATTAGGCTATAGTAATCCCACGCTAATGATGCCACGTCACCACGGTTACTGTTGTTGATCTCGCGATGGTTCAAAATCGATACAAATTTAAATTAAAATAGAGGCAAACAATAAAAGTTTTCAATAAAGAAAACTAAATTAAAACTGAAAACTAAAATGTTCAAACTTTAGAAAATAAATCATGGCTGATTGTGGTGGAAAAACCACATTTTGATAAAATGTTTAGATGCAAGAAATTAATTAAAACAGGGGCTAAACAATTACTTAAATTCTTTTAAAAAAGAATAAACAATTACAAACTCTTTTATTTTGAAGAACTAAATTTATAGTGGCAAAGGCACAATTTGTAACACTAAGTTAGGTGCCACTTTTGTATTTTATTAAATCTAAAATAAATAGAAACTATAATAAATCGAAAAGGATAAATAAAAAGAAAACAAAGAAGAAGGAAAAGGATCCCCCTGGGCTCCGGCCCAGCAGGCCATCAACCCCACTGGCCCAGCTCCACCCTGGCCCAACCGGCCTCCCTTATCCCCCACCCCAGGAAACCCTAACCCCCGAGTCACCCCACTCCCCCCCACACAATGCCCTCCTCTGCCCCTCCCCCGATCCAGATCGAGGGGCATCGACCCCTTCGCCGCCCGTAGTCCCTGCCGTCGCCGCCGCCTCATCGCCGCCATGCCCTGGACCTCCGTTCGCCTCGCCTTCGACTCCCACGCCGCTGGATCGGAGCCGGGGAGTACCTGCTTCGCCGCCCGCCGTCTCCGGCTCCGCCACGCCGTCACCCGGCCTCGTCGATGCCTCCCCGCCTCTCCCTCGCCGGCTCCAACAAGCCACGCCGCCCCCTCTCTCGTCAACGCATGTGAGCGCCCCCGTCGCTCCTTTCCCCGCTGCTGTCCGCACTCCTCGCGCTCACCACACCCCCGCCTCGCGTTGTGGCCGCGCCGCCGCCGCATCCAGCAACCGCCTGCGCGCCCCAGCTCGTGCCCCGCTTCGCCCTTCACGCGCCAGCTCGTGCAATTGCACGGCCGCCCGCGCGTGCGCTCGCTCTGCCTGCCCCCGCCGCTGCTGGTGCTGCCTGCTGCTGCTGCCACCACGCCTCGGCCGCACGTGCCCGTCGAGCCCAGTCGCAGCCGCCCACGCCCGTTGTCATACCTGGTCTCGTCGCGCCGCCTTGTCCCCTCGCCCCGCCACGCCGCTGCTCCGGTCCCGGCCACGGGCGACGCGCCGACCCCTTCCTCCCCCCTCCCCTGCTGGCCGCGTCGGGCGCCGGCGCCCACGCGCCCGCTCCGGCCCCGTTCCGGCCTCGCCGTGCCCTGGCTTCGCCCAGTGGCCGCGTGCGCGCAGCACAGCCGTGGCTGGCCGGCCACAGCCGCCGCCCCACCCTGGGTCACTGACCACAGGGGCCCCCGCCCTGGCCAGATAGGCCTATGACAGTGGGGCCCGCCCACAGAACGTATATAAAAAAGGATTTTTTTTAAAAGAATAATTAATAAAAATAAATAAATATATATATAAATAACAAAGATAATTAATTAAGATAATTAAATAACTTAATTAATCCTGTTAATAATAACTAATTAAGATTAATTAACCTAATAACTAATTAACCTAATTAACTACTGTTAATTAGCTAACAGCCCCTGACAGGTGGGACCCACCTGTCAGGTTGACCAGGTCAATGGTCAACGTTGACTGCTGAAGTCATGTTGACATCATGCTGATGCCTTAATTAAATTTCGAATTAAATTAATTTATTAAAATCTAAAAAATGTTTAAATCTTTATAAATTAATATAAAATAATCCGTAGCTCGGATGAAAATACTTTGTACATGAAAGTTGCTCAGAACGACGAGACGAATCCAGATACGCAGCCCGTTCGCTCGCCATGCATCCCTAGCATAGTGAACCTGTAACATTTCACCTCTGGTTCATCTGTCCGAAAACGCGAAACACCGGGAATACCTTCCCGGATGTTTCCCCCCTTCGTGGGTATCACCTACTACCGCGTTAGGGCACACCTAGCACTAACCAACTACGCGGGAACAGTTATGGGCACTCGACGTCGTGGTATCAGCCGAAGCTCTTCTTGACGTCAGCGACGGAGCGGCGCGCGCCGGATTGGACTGGAACGCCTGCTAGGCTAGGTCTGCTTCCGGCCGCGTACGCAACGTGCAGGTGTGCAATGGGCGATGGGCCCAGACCCCTGCGCGCATAGGATTTAGACCGGCGTGTTGACCTCTCTGTTGAGCCTAGGTGGGGCTGTGACGTGTTGATATTCCGCGGCCGGGCATGACCCAGAAAAGTGTGTCCGGCCAAATGGGATCGAGCGTGTTGGGTTATGTGGAGCACCCCTGTAGGGAAGTTTATCTATTCGAATAGCCGTGTCCCTCGGTAAAAGGACGACCCGGAGTTGTACCTTGACCTTATGACAACTAGAACCGGATACTTAATAAAACACACCCTTCCATGTGCCAGATACAACCCGGTGTTCGCTCTCTAACAGGGCGACGAGGAGGGGATCACCGGGTAGGATTATGCTATACGATGCTACTTGGTGAACTTACCATCTACTCCCTCCTACATGCTGCAAGATGGAGATGGCCAGAAGCGTAGTCTTCGACAAGACTAGCTATCCCCCTCTTATTCTGGCATTCTGCAGTTCAGTCCACTGATATGCCCCTTTACACATATACCCATGCATATGTAGTGTAGCTCCTTGCTTGCGAGTACTTTGGATGAGTACTCACGGTTGCTTTCCTTCCTCTTTTCCCCCATTCCTTTCTATCTGGTTGTCGCAACCAGCTGCTGGAGCCCAGGAGCCAGATGCCACCGTCGACGACGACTCCTACTACACTGGAGGTGCCTGCTACTACGTGCAGCCTGCTGGCGACGACCAGGAGTTAGTTAGGAGGATCCCAGGCAGGAGGCCTATGCCTCGTTCGATCTGTATCCCAGTTTGTGCTAGCCTTCTTAAGGCAATCTTGTTTAACTTATGTCTGTACTCAGATATTGTTGCTTCCGCTGACTCGTCTATGATCGAGCACTTGTATTCGAGCCCTCGAGGCCCCTGGCTTGTATTATGATGCTTGTATGACTTATTTATGTTGTAGAGTTGTGTTGTGATATCTTCCCGTGAGTCCCTGATCTTGATCGTACACATTTGCGTGCATGATTAGTGTACGGTCAAATCGGGGGCGTCACAGCAGCACCCAAGCACCGGTCCACACACATATCAAATTATCAAAGTAACGAACGCTAATCATATGAGCATGATGAAAACTAACTTGACAACAATTCCCATGTGTCCTGGGGGAAGGCTTGTCCAGGCTTGTCCTTTGCTACAAAAAGGATTGGGCCATCTAGCTGCACCTTAGTTATTGTATTTACTTGTTACTCGTTACGAATTATCTTATCACAAAACTATCTGTTACCGATAATTTCAGTGCTTGCAGAGAATACCTTGCTGAAAACCACTTGTGATTTCCTTCTGCTCTTTGTTGGGTTCGACACTCTTACTTACCAAAAGGAATACGATAGATCCCCTATACTTGTGGGTCAGCACTATGTACCCTCGTAGACCGTAAGCGGAAGCGTTTCACAACGCGGATGACATAGTCGAACTTCTTCGCGCTTCAACCGATCAAGTTCCGAACGCACGGCACCTCCGCATTCTGCACACGTTCAGCTTGGTGACGTCCTCACCTTCTTGATCCAGCAAGACGTCGAGGTAGTAGATGAGTTCCGTCAGCACAGCGGCGTGGTGATGGTGATGGTGAAGTGATCCTCGCAAGGCTTCGTGTACGATTGAAAGTATGTCTAGAGGGGGGTGATTAGACTACTTGACCAAATAAAAATCTTGCCTTTCCCCAATTTTATGTCTTGGCAGATTTTAGCAACTTAGCACTAGTCAAGTAAACAATCTACACATGCAAGTCTAAGAGTATAGCAGCAGAATGTAAAACATTGCACAGGAAGGTAAAGGGAGGAGTTTGGAGGGAGCAAACGCAATGTAGACACGGAGATTTTTGGCGTGGTTCCGATAGGTGGTGCTATCGTACATCCACGTTGATGGAGACTTCAACCCATGAAGGGTAATGGTTGCGCGAGTCCACGAAGGGTTCCACCCACGAAGGGTCCATGAAGAAGCAACCTTGTCTATCCCACCATGGCCATCGCCCACGGAGGACTTGCCTCACTAGGGTAGATCTTCACGAAGTAGGCGATCTCCTTGCCCGTACAAACTCCTTGGTTCAACTCCACAATCTTGACGGAGGCTCCCAAGTGACACCTAACCAATCTAGGAGACACCACTCTCCAAAAGGTAATAGATGGTGTGTTGATGATGAACTCCTTGCTCTTGTGCTTCAAATGACAGTCTCCCAACACTCAACTCTCTCTCACAGATTTGGATTTGGTGGAAAGATGATTTGAGTGGAAAGCAACTTGGAGAAGGCTAGAGATCAAGATTCATATGGTTGGAGTGGGATATCTTGACCTCAACACATGAGTAGGTGGTTCTCTCTTAGAAAATGTATGTTTGGAAGTGTAGGCATGTTCTGATGGCTCTCTCCATGAATGAAGAGTGGGTGGAGGGGTATTTATAGCCTCCACACAAAATCTAACCGTTACACACAAATCACCAAACTCGGTGGGACCGAATAATGAAACTCGGTGAGACCTATTTAGTTCAAAATGAGAACGTTAGGATTTTCGGTGGGACCGACATGTCAACTCGATGAGACCGATTTCATTAGGGTTAGGGCATAACGTAATCTCGGTGGGACCGATTATACAAACTCGGTGAGACCGACTTGGTAATAAGCTAACTAGAGAGTTGGTCAGGCAAACTCGGTGGGACCGATTCGCTCATCTTGGTGAGACCGAAACGTTACGAAGGGGAAACAGAGAGTTTGCAATGCGAACTCAGTGGGACCGATCGCTCATTTCGGTTGGACCGAAATGTTACAAAGGGAAACAGAGAGTTTGCACACCCATCTCGATGAGACCGAGATCCCTATCGGTGAGGAAATGACTAGGGTTTTGTGGCAGTGGCTATGTCAACTGAACTCAGTGGCGCCGGATAGAAAGTTTCGGTGGGGCCGAGTTTGACTTTTGGTTTGGGACAAATGTGGATATGAGAAAGTGGTTGAGGGTTTTTGGAGCATATCACTAAGCATTTCGAGCAAGTAACCCATTAAGCAACACCTCATCCCCTTTTAATAGTATTGGCTTTTCCTATGGACTCAATGTGATCTTGGATCACTAAAAGTAAAATGTAGAGTCTTGAGCTTTAGAGCTTGAGCCAATCTTTTGTCCTTAGCATTTTGAGGGGTCCACATTTCTAATCCATGCCATGCCAATCATTGAGCTTTCCTGAAATATTTATCTTGAAATAGTATTAGCTCAATGAGCTATATGTTGTTAGGAATTACCAAAACCACCCAGGGATAGTTGCACTTTCAATCTCCCCCTTTTTGGTAATTGACGACAACATATAGATCAAAGCTTCGACAAATGATCATAAGATTGAAAAACATCGTCACTTTGAGAAGTATGTGATAAGCAAGAGCTCCCCCTAAATTTGTGCATTATTTAAAATTTGCTTCTGAATGCAAATGCACAATCGATTAGGATCATGGGTCACTCTTCCATGTCACATACATCTTGGTGGAGCGCTCAAAATGATAAAAATTAAAAAAACATGCACTCATCACCAATCAAAGTGAGTGATCATAAATGGAATATAAGAGATAACATCATCGAAGCAAGCATTAAGGTAGCATATGATCAATCACATGATCAAACAAGTTTCTCACACAGACAAAGACATAGAGTATCAACCAAGCGCATAAAAAGGTTCAACCAAAAGCAAGAGAGATAAAAGGCAAAACACACTCTCTCTCTCTCTCTCGAAGCCTATGATCTATACATATTTCTCCCCCTTTGGCAACAAGTTACCAAAAAGTTTGAAAATGCATAGTGCTATGCGTCTCTCAGGCTTGGTCTTCGGGAGGTGGTGTAGAGAGAACTCCAAGGACGAAGGCATCTATTGATGTAGTTGGAGCTGGTGGAGTGGTTGCTGGAGGTGGCACTAAAGCTGTAGCTGCTGGTGCAGATGATGTAGCTCTAGAATCAGGTACAGGCACTGCAGCAGACCTCTAACTCCTTGGCACTCGCTGAAAAGCATCAGTAGTTGCCTTCCCTCTCCTCTCTTCTGCTTCCTCCTAGAGCTGCTCAACTGCTGTTTGTATCTCAGTAACCTTCAGATCAAGATCATAAAATTTTGTCTCTATGATCCTCTCCAGACTCTCCTGGTTTTGAGTCAGGATGGCCAAGCCCTTCTCAATCCTTAGTGTAGATTGGATCAGATATGCAAGCTGATCTTGCTTGGTCTTCAGGAAAACTTGAGATGCTTCCTCAACACTTGGCATCTTGGCAGCTTTCTCTACCTTAGCTTTAGCTCTCTTCTCTTGTACTTGAGCTGATGATGGTTCCTCCTCATTCATTACGACCTTATTGTCTTCAAATTCAGGATAGAGAGGTAGATGCTCCTTGTCCAACAAGTATGTTCCTGTGCCCATCTTAGCATTGATGAGCTCCTGAATATGTGGAGCATACCCACAACTTCTCTTTTGGTCAGCATCTGTCCTCTTGATTGTCTCTACAATCAGGCTCATGACTTTGAACTTTTGAGGGACATCAAACAGTTGTAGCAGGTTGATGGAATGTCCTCTGATCATCTTGTGATCTCCTGACTTGGGTAGCAGTGTGTGTCTTAGGATTTGTGTTGATGGTAGGCAGACCAGACAACAAGTAATGTATAGATCCAAGCTTGTGTGTCTCCAAAGCTTTATCTGGGATCTCTTTGTACATGTTTGCCATTGAGTTGTGGTCTTTCTTCTTCTTGGCATACACATCCAAGTCATCTTTATGTTCCTCTAGGGCATTGATCAGCTTGGCCCATTCTTCAATAGTGGATTGGTACCTAGTACCTTCAGACATCCATATGATCTTCCCATCTGGGTAAAAGTGAGCAGTGGAGTAAAACTGCATGATCAGCTCATCATTCCATTTTGTGAGATTCTTCCCAACAAATTTGTCAACTCCACATGCTTTGAAGCTGTCATAGACTCCTGGGAAGTGATCTTCCTTCTCCTTGGGGTATTCCCAATCAACCCATCTCATGTCACATACAATTGGCTTCTTGTCAAGCAAAATTGTCTCATAGAAGTCTTGTTGTTCTTTGCCATGAAATCTGTAATCAACTGCAGTCCTTCTCCTCACAACATAGGGATCAGACTATCTCCACAATCTCAGTCCAGCATCTTTTCTGATGTGCATGTCTTCAGCCACTGGATGAGTATCATTGTGGTCTGGAATCTTGGGTTTCAGTTTTCTCAAAATAAGAGACTCATCATCCTCTTCTTCAACTTGAGGCACTTGGGCCTTGTTCTTCTCTTCAGCAGGAATACTTCTAGTGTTCCTCTTGGGCTTTGGGGGTTTCTGAGCTTGAGCTTTGGGAGCTGGCTTGGGCTTTGATGGAGCAGCCCCTGACTTAATAGCATCTCCCATGAGCTTCTGAGCTTTGGGTGCTGGAGCATCCTCTTCTTCTTCCTCTTCTTCAGAATCTCTTACCATAGTTGATTTTACGAGAACTTTTGCAGTTGTGGTTGTTGCCCTCTTCTTTTTCTTGTCATCTCCTGCTGCTTCACCATCGTCCGATTCTATGGTGAATTTCATGGTTTCTCCTGTTGGAGCTTTCCTTGGCTTTGACATTGGGATTCTTCTGGCAGGTGCCTTCTTGTGCATCCCTGGCTTTGTTGCAGCAGCTGTGCCATATTCTTTCTTCAACACTTTCTTCTTTGAGCTGGCCTCATCCTCAACAGCCACATAGTCCTCATCCTCAGAGTCTGAGGTTCTCTTCTTCCTGGTTCTGGTGGCTGCCTTGGGCAAGTTGCTAGGTGTGCTTCTACTGCCCTCATCATAGCTGCTTGAGGGATCTGAACCCTCACTCAATTGCACATGTTCTTCAGATCTGTTCTGACTGTCACTCTGGTTAGACATCTTGGCAATCTTACTGACAGCAAACCCTGTGAATAGATGTAGATGAGGTAGAGTGGATGAGTATCACAAAGTGCAGAGTTTTTGCAAAACAGATGACTCAAAAACATAGTTTTAGTTCCCCACAGAAAGCATTTCGGAGCTATCGATCTGTTAAACTCGGTGATACCAAAGCAATTTTGGAGCCTAAACTAGTGAACTCCGTCAGACCGAGTCACAGTTTGGTGGCACCGAGACTGCTAGGGTTTCACAGAGAGTCGAACTCGGTCGCATCGATGTGCAGTTTTCGGTCAGACCGAAAATGCATGTGCTATGGCCTAAGCCAAATCGATGAGACCGATTTCTAAAACTCGGTCGGTCTAAGATGAGTTCGGCGGAGACCTAACCCTAAATTTTCAAATCCAATCTAACCTAAAGGAAGTTTTCAGTGGATGGATTGTTTGCATACATGGTCATGATCATGGCAAAGCAATGTGCTATGAATCAGAGTTAAAGGAATAGCACATAGAGTCAAACCCATACCCTAGTTCAGCGGGAGTTCGCTACGGCAGCAACGGCGGAGCAGAAATCCGTTGACGACGACGGAAACCAGCGGTGGGAGGTCGCTGGTGGCGAGGAGACGATCCGCAGACCCGAGGAGGCAGAGCAGGACACATGCGCGGGCTGAGGAGTCTGAAGAAATTTCCAAAATCTCACCCATGGGTTTATATATCTCGACCCTATCGGTGTGACCGAGTGGAACAACTCGGTGGCACCAAGATGCAGAATCGCAAGCGGTTACTGCAACTCGGTGTGACCGAAAAGTTCAAATCGATTGCACCAAGATGGAAAACCTAGATCAACTTAGTGAACTCGGTGTGACCGAATTGGATGACTCGGTCATACCGAAATGCACAAAGAGATTTTGGAAGTTTAAGTCTATGACGAATCGGGGACTCCAAGTGCTCCTCACACAGAGTGGTTCAAATCTGACTTGATCAAACTTTGTGATGTAGCATGAATAGAATTTGAGACGAGAAAAGCATAGATAGCTAGAGGGAGTTCTTAGGCATTCTTGTCCATCCATTTGGCAAAAGAGAAAAAAACCAAACAATCAAAGCAACAAATGGATGTCCTCGAATGAGTAAAATATGCAATCAACATGCTCACACAATAAAATGGCAAATGAAATATGTGACAAAGCATGCACAAACATTCTAGAATCTATCAAGCAATTTTGTGATGACTAGGTCATCTATATATGAGTATATTGACTTAGGAGTCAAATGAGAACATTTGATCATAGGTCATACTCATCATTTAAGCACAAGTGGGGTTACCACATTTACATAAAGCATTGTTGTGTTCACATCATTGTTGGCGGACTCACCCTCAAGAACTCTCTAGTTCCTTTTCTTCAGGATCCACACCATCTTGATGGGAATCCTTGGAGTTGTAGTCGTACTTGATGAAGTGGAACTTGTTGTAGTCTTGGGAACCCACTTGACCGAGGCCTTGGGAGCTTCTTAAAATGCATCAATCTCCTCTTGAAGCTTGTCCTTGCCTTTTTTGCTTGTGGTCTTGTGGTGGAAGATCATCTTGAGCTTGTGTTCCTTGGAAAGAAGTAGGATCATACTTCTCTTGTTGAGGAACAAACTTCGTCTTGGGGTATCGATCTTCTTCCCACTCAACTCCATTCGTATTGAACTTTCGTTCAAAACCAACACCTTGATTCTTCCGGTGCCTTCCTTGCTTGCGTACAATTTCCTCAAATTGCTTACTTCCGACAAGGCTCTTGTAAACACCTTTCTCTATAATTCCCTTCAATAAGCTATTTTCTTGCTCAAGTGTAACTTGGCTAAGAGAATCATTAGTGGAATCAAGAGAACTACTAGAAGCAACAATATTGGATTTAGCATGGTTATTGTTACTACTAGTTGAAGAATCTTTCTTACTCTTGTTGCTAGATTTTACTTGTGGCATGTAAGTAGACAAGAGTAAACGCTTGGCAATGTAAGAAGAGCTTTTCTTGCGAAGATCATCATTGATTGCTTTTAAGAACTCATGCTCTTGCTCAAGGTTGAGCTTTTGAAAGCGTAGCTTCTCATGAGTCTTTAAAAGTTCTCGATGATCTTCCAAGGTAGTTTCATGAGCTAACTTAAGAGTGTTTAGTTCTTTAGTTAGACGCTCAATCTCCTTCTTACCGTCGTCATTCGTTTTATCTTGATTAGCATGATTAATAGCAGGTTCATCATAGTTTTCATAACTAGAGTTGTCAACAAGTAAATCATCATCTCCTAGCAAATCATCTTCATCACTATTGAAACCAACATACTCGGGGTGTGTTACCTTTGGACCTTTATCCATGAAGCATCTTCCAATTCCTTCATTTGGTGAGTCAAATATGTCGTAGGAGTTGGTTGACACAAGTGCTAGGCCACCAACACCTTCATCTTGAGTGTATTCAGAGTCGGAGTGATAACTTCTTTCAGAGTGATGGCCGGAGTCGGAGCCGGATACCCATTCACCAACATGAGCTTGATGTTTTCGTTTTGTGTAGCTCTTTGATGATTTGTCCTTCCTTTCCGAATCCTTGCTTCTCCGAGAGGGTCTACATTCATAGCGATCATCTCTACTCCTTCTCTCTCTTGGTGGTGATTCTTCTCTTCTATTTCTTATTTTGGGAGAATCTTCTATTCTTTTGTAGGGAGCCGTACACTCATTGGAGTACTGTCCGGGTCTTCCACAATTGTAGCAATTTCGTTCACGACTTGAAGATCTTTTGTCATTGTAGGACTTTGACCTGGAACTTCTCTCCTTGCTTCTACTCTTGTAGAACTTGTTGAAGTTCTTCACCATTAGGCTCAATTCTTCATTGAAGGCTTGTTTCTCACTTGATGATGTGGGAGCATCACATGAGGCTTTGTAAGCACCACTTGACTTGTTCTGGAGCTCTTCCGTATCCTTAAGTGACATCTCATGAGCAACAATTCTTCCAATGTCTTCCGTTAGCTTGAGATCTTTGTAATTGGGCATCATTTGGATTAATGTGCACACGGTATCATATTTTCCGTCCAAGGCTCTTAGGATCTTCTTGATGATGAATCTATCGGTCATCTCTTCACTTCCTAAGCCGGCAATCTCATTTGTGATGAGAGCAAACCTAGAGTACGTTTCAGCGACACCTTCACCATCCTTCATTTTGAACTTGTCAAGTTGACTTTGAAGCACATCCAATTTGGATTCCTTGACGGAGTCGGTACATCGTGCATATCAATCAAAGTATCCCAAATTCCCTTCGCATTCTCAAGACGGCTGATTTTGTTGAATTCTTCGGGGCACAATCCGTTGAAAAGAATATCACAAGCTTGAGCATTGTATTGCAGCATCTTTAACTCTTCCGCGGTAGCTTCACGGTTCGGTTCTCTCCCATCAAAGAATTCACCTTGCAATCCAATACACACAATAGCCCAAACGGCAGGGTTATGTCCAAGAATATGCATTTTCATCTTATGCTTCCAACTAGCAAAATTAGTACCATCAAAGTAAGGACCTCTACTGTGGTAATTTCCCTCGCTAGACGCCATACTCTTCTAGGTTGTGAAACCAAGGCTATGATCACCAAAAGCTATGGAAATCAAGGCAAATGGAGACCAAAGCTCTGATACCACTTGTAGGATCGAAAGTATGTCTAGAGGGGGGTGATTAGACTACTTGACCAAATAAAAATCTTGCCTTTTCGCAATTTTAAGTCTTGGCAGATTTTAGCAACTTAGCACTAGTCAAGTAAACAACCTACACATGCAAGTCTAAGAGTATAGCAGAGGAATGTAAAACATTGCACATGAAGGTAAAGGGAGGAGTTTGGAGGGAGCAAACGCAATGTAGACATGGAGATTTTTGGCGTGGTTCCGATAGGTGGTGCTATCGTACATCCACATTGATGGAGACTTCAACCCACGAAGGGTAACGGTTGCGCGAGTCCACAGAGGACTCCACCCACGAAGAAGCAACCTTGCCTATCCCACCATGGCCATCGCCCACGAAGGACTTGCCTCACTAGGGTAGATCTTCACGAAGTAGGCGATCTCCTTGCCCGTACAAACTCCTTGGTTCAACTCCACAATCTTGACGGAGGCTCCCAAGTGACACCTAACCAATCTAGGAGACACCACTCTCCAAAAGGTAATAGATGGTGTGTTGATGATGAACTCCTTGCTCTTGTGCTTCAAATGATAGTCTCCCCAACACTCAACTCTCTCTCACATGTTTGGATTTGGTGGAAAGATGATTTGAGTGGAAAGAAACTTGGAGAAGGCTAGAGATGAAGATTCATATGGTTAGAATGGGATATCTTGACCTCAACACATGAGTAGGTGGTTCTCTCTCAGAAAATGTATGTTTGGAAGTGTAGGCATGTTCTGATGGCTCTCTCCACGAATGAAGAGTGGGTGGAGGGGTATTTATAGCCTCCACACAAAATCTAACCGTTACACACAAATCACCAAACTTAGTGGGACCAAATAATGAAACTCGGTCAGACCGATTTAGTTCAAAATATGAACGTTAGGATTTTCGGTGGGACCGACATGTCAACTCGGTGAGACCGATTTCATTAGGGTTAGGGCATAACGTAATCTCGGTGGGACCAATTACACAAACTCGGTGAGACCGACTTTGGTAATAAGCTAACCAGAGCGTTGGTCAGGCAAACTCGGTGGGAGCGATTCGCTCATCTCGGTGAGATCGAAACGTTACGAAGGGGAAACAGAGAGTTTGCAATGCGAACTCGGTGGGACCGATTGCTCATTTCAGTTGGACCGAAATGTTACGAAGGGAAACAGAGAGTTTGCAATCCCATCTCGGTGAGACCGAGATCCCTATCGGTGAGACCGAAATGACTAGGGTTTTGTGGCAGTGGCTATGTCAACTGAACTCGGTGACGCCGGATAGAAAGTTTCGGTGGGGCCGATTTTGACTTTTGGTTTGGGACAAATGTGGATACGAGAAAGTGGTTGAGGGGTTTTGGAGCATATCACTGAGCATTTCGAGCAAGTAACCCATTAGGAAACACCTCATCCCCTTTTAGTAGTATTGGCTTTTCCTATGGACTCAATGTGATCTTGGATCACTAAAAGTAAAATGTAGAGTCTTGAGCTTTAGAGCTTGAGCCAATCTTTTGTCCTTAGCATTTTGAGGAGTCCACATTTCTAATCCATGCCATGCCAATCATTGAGCTTTCCTGAAATGTTTATCTTGAAATAGTATTAGCTCAATGAGCTATATGTTGTTAGGAATTACCAAAACCACCCAGGGATAGTTGCATTTTCACTTCGCCTAAGCACTACGAAAATATGACCGAGGGAGTAAACAGTGGAGGGGGGCGCCGCACACTGCTAAACAATTGTCTGTCGTTTGCTAGGCACCCCCCTCCTCATATATATAGGTGGGAGGGAGAGGGGAGAGGCAAAGGGGTGCCCCAAGTAGGACCGAATCCTACTTGGGCTCCTGCCCTTGGCCGCGCCCCCTGCCATGTTTGTCGGAGGGGGAAGCAAAGAGGGGGGAGAGGGAAGGAAGTGGGAATCCTAGTCCACACCTTCCTTTCCCTTCTCCTCTTTCCTTATCATCCTTAGGACGGCCCATATGGGGGGCGCACCAGCCCCTTGTGGCTGGTGCGTTTCCCCTCTTGGCCCATAAGGCCCATATCTTTTGCCAGGGGTGCCCGGAACCCCTTCCTGTGACATATCTCCGGTCAATAACCAATAGCGGAACCTGGATGCTCATATTGGCTCCTACATATTCTACGAAGATCTTTATCGGTCGAAATGTTATGACAACATACATAATTCCCTTTGTCCATCGGTATGTTACTTGCCCGAGATTCGATCGTCGGTATCTTCATACCTAGTTCAATCTCGTTACCGGCAAGTCTCTTTACTCGTTCCGTAATACATCTCCTCATGGCCAACTCCTTAGTTGTTTGCTTGCAAGCTTATGATGTGTATTACCGACAGGGCCCAGAGATACCTCTCCGATACTCGGAGTGACAAATCCTAACACTAAAAAAACACACATCGTGACATTTTGGGCCGATCGAATTTTTTCTGTCATGCTTATGACACTTCTATGACGATAATTGTGACAAAACCCGGTATCATCATAGATGTGGTGGGCTCCTACTTCTATGACAAAGAATCATGACAGAAAATGGGCTTTTCGTCCTGGGCGGGCCGAAGACGCACCTGCATGAAATTCTTTGCGCCGTCGATGACGAAAAAATTATGGTAGAAGCGAGGGCGAGGAAAATATCAGGGAGTTCCCGGTTACGGTGGGTGGTCGGGGCCGAGCGATGCACGGAGGGATTGCGTGTTTCTCTCGTACTTGTACGCGCGTGGGTGCGAGGCGTTGGGCTCTAACTGAACCCGAGCGAGGCGTTCGCCTACTGAACCTGAGCGATTGCACTGCAGACTACGCGTTACTGAACCCGACCGATCGATCGATCTGGCTGTTAACTAAACCCGATCGAGCGATTTCTTCTCTACTGCTGCTAACTGAAGCCGATCGAACCTGCTGTCTCTTGATGAATAGTGAGCGTTGTTGGGGGGTTGAATGAACAATTACTGGTGGGGGTTAGATGAACAAGACCCCGTGGTAGTAGAGGTCGTTGCCGCTGGATGAACAGGACCCCGATCGAGCCAGTTGGGGGTGGATGAACAGGACCCCATGGAGGGCTGGATGAACAAAAGTCGGTGGAGGGCTGGTTGAACAGTAGCCGGTGGAGGGCTTGTTGAGTAGTAGCCCGTGGAGGGGTGGTTGAACAGGACCCCATGGAGAGGGCTGGTTGAACAGTAGCCGGTGTAGGCTGGATGAACAGGACCCTGTGGTGAATAGTAGCTGGTGGAGGCTGGAGGAAGTCGACGGGGGATGAACAGTAGTAGGTGGAGGCTGGAGGAAGTCGATGGTGGATGAACAGTAGCCCGTGGAGGCTAGAGCGAGGCAGTAGACGCTAGATGAACAGTAGCCAGTGGAGTCCCGTTTTGCGGTATGCCACACCCCTCTCGATGAACAGGACCCCCGTTTCGACCGTAGGCGCTCCAACACAAGTCCGTTTCCTCCGTTTTGCGGTACACCACACCCTCCCAATTAACAGCACCCCGTTTCGACCGTAGGAGCTTGAACACAAGTCTGTTTCCTCTGTTTTATGGTATGCCAGACCCTTCTCGATGAACATGACCCTGTTTCGACCGTACGCGGTCGAACACAAGGCCGTTTTCCTCCGTTTTGCGGTACACCAGACCCCGTTTCGGCTGTTCCGTCCAAGCCAGTAGGCTCCCATTGAACACAACCCATTCGGACCCACTCTGCTGCCTCCCGATGAACAGGACGTGTTTCGACCCAGTCACTTGGCTCCCGGTGAACACAACGCTGTTTCCTCCGTTCCGACCCAGCCAGTTAGCTGAAGATGAACAGGACAACGTCGCTGTCGTCCGTTGCCTCTCCATGTACATGAGCTCTGGCCGTCCGTATGCACGAGTACGCGTTTCGAGACCCCGCTCGTATGTACGTACGTGGCCATGATTTTTTGGTGTGTGGCTTTATGTACGTGTACACGGTTTAGACGGGACAACCTGAACTGCTACGTGGGGGGTTCTACTATGACATGTGCCGCTACTTACTCGGCCATGGTTCATCGTTGCAGAGCAACCGATCGACCAGTATGTATGTACACGTTTGCGACAAGACAGACAATGCTACGTACACTTCGACCGGGTGGGTCCCAGCTATCAGGGATGATAAGGACGCACTTCCTTGCGTGCGAAGATATAGCTGCTGGGTTGACCCAGCTGTCAGGGGGGAATCATTTTTTTGCCTGTAATAAGGATGCACTTTCTTGCGTGGGAAGATGTAGCTGGTGGGTCCCAGCTGTTAGGGGGAGAAAACATTATTTTTCAGGGTAAAAAGGATGCGGTTGCATGCAGGCGTCCATGGGCGTGGTGTGTCCCCAATGTCAGCCTCTCACGTACAGTCATCTTCCGATGACTCCCATTTGTTGACCACACCGTGCAGAGCGCACCAAGCCGGTGGACAACGGTGAGGCCCCAGACTGGAATGCCCCGGAGATGGCGAAGACGCGGCAGTGGAGTCGTAGACGGAGAGGAGCGAGAAACTTGACTGGTTCGGGTGCGGGGTGAGCCTACACTCGACAGAGAATAACAGGAGGTGCAGAGGAGTGGACGGATGGCCTGGGCGTCGGTGGGGTAGCGTTTCACAGCGAGGCGCGCAAAACAGCGCAGCTTGACACCGGAGGCTGGAGCAGGCAGTCCCGGCAGCGATGGGGAAGAAGACAATAGATTGAAGAAGAATGCCCGCCGTTGGATGTAAATCCAATGCCTTGCTTAGGCTTCGACCTTTGTATTTTTACTTTTTGTGAAAGTGCTTAGGCTTCGACCTACTGGCCCACATGTTAGCCAGTCCATTTGTTTTTTAGTCCATTTGGTGGGCTGGTTGAAACAATGATGTAGCGCCTATGCAACCCGTTTATATATTATGGTAGAATTTAAAGCCCATTTGCATTGTTCTAGAAATCCAGGGACTTGATGGGCTGGGTGAAATATCATGTTGGGATGGACGGAGAAATATTATAAAAACATAAACACATGATTGCATGTCTATTACTGCAGTGATCAGTAAAATCTTTGCAAGCTTATGTACACAATCAGTAGGAGTTAACTTGCCAAGTTATATATAAACAATTATGATTATTATTTTGTAAGAACTTTTAATTTATGAAATAAAATATCATTTTAATTTGATGAGTTAATAGGGTGTGGGGTATTATTATATTTTAGGCTAGAAATGGGACAATTTAGTTGGTTCTAGGGAAAACTACTAGGAGAAAACTCAGATTACATCGAAAAAGAAAGTGGGAGAAAATTTAGATATAGGATTAATGAAAATGAAAAATAAAGGAAGTGGGAAGGTCTATAAAATGGTTGGACGAACGACAGGTTTAATGGAACCTTATGTTGTTTCTATTATATATATGTAATAAAATAAAAAAAGATATGAATATAAATATATATACTATTATAGAAGGGAAAGCATAGGTTCAGTTTTGCATTCTTATAGAAAAATAGAACTGAGCTGTGCATCGTCTTGAAAAAACAAACATTACTTGGGATGCTGATGTTATAGACAAGCTAGACTAGGAGGCCCAGAGGCCGCTGACGGTGTCCTGGACTAGGGGGTACTCACCACGTCGTCTCCCGATCAGTTAGATTGGGCCGAGGACCCCCATGGCCGTATACTCTCGGGCCAATTCGGACAGCCGATGACATGCATGAGGAAGATTCCACAAGACTTGGTGATCAAGACAAGGACTCCTCCCCACCAACTTATTCAACTAGGACTCTTGTTATCCTAGGCCTCTGGTGCATTATATAAACCGAGGCTAGGCTAGTTGATAGAGATAGGCTAGATCATTATGACATTACTCATCATACCTCTAGGGTTTAGACCACAACATATGATCTCGAGGTAGATCAACTCTTGTAACCCTATATTCATCAAGATCAATCAAGCAGGAAGTAGGGTATTACCTCGATAGAGAGGGCCCGAACCTGGGTAAAACATCGTGTCCCCTGTCTCCTGTTACCCATCGATCCATGACGCACAGCTTGGGACCCCCTACCTGAGATCTGCCGGTTTTGACACCGACAATGGTGCTTTCATTGAGAGTTCCGCTGAGTGATCGGCAAAGGATCAATGGCTTGTCGGCAGATTAACTGCGACGTCGGCATCTTCGTCACCGGCTCAGCTGGTCACCTTGGTTCGACCGAGGACTGCACTCCGCGTCAGATCATCATGTTCGGACTATGACCTTCATCAACATCAACTCCGATCTCTCTCAAGATCATGGAGGAATCATCCATGGAGCCCGGGGGCTCAACGTCAACATTGCCCTCGTGTGACCGTGATGTTTTTCTGGACAACAAACTTGCATCCACTGCCACCACCTCCCCGAGCATCGCTATGACGATTCTTTCGGTGGAATTATGCAGAATTAAGTCTACAACAACCATGCGAAATTTCATCGAGTTCCAATGGAGGAATCTCCGGCAATCTACGATATACCGGAGCCCTGTCAAATCTGGACGGGAATCTGGACGAGTTTAGGGCGTGGTCTCCAGCACCTAGCTCGGACGTCCTTTGGGAGATCCAACCGTTGATCTGCTGCGAAATTCCTATATCTACAACCCCTCAAAATTTCAGCTTGATCTGACAGTCCAAACTCCGGGAACCTTCCGATTAGTGCATTACTTTTCGGATCTGTTTTCTATGCGAATATGGATCCGACCAGAATTCATGTTTCTTTATGAACGTGATATTGAAGAATCTTTTTAAAAGGAATCTTATTCTAGGGTATTTTGCGTTGTTCTTAACACGTGCCCATAAAATTTTAAGCCTTCTCTGAGGCACTCTTCACCATCGCGCTGGTGTCAAACCAGTCTGGTAACATTGGTCCACGTCTGCTGACCTGCGCTAGACACGTCGTTGCTTTGTTGAGCCGAGCTCGACTTCTTTGGATCATCATCTCGGAAAGCCGAACAAGGGTTCGGCATCGCGAAGGATAAATCATCACCAACCTCGCCGCCCAACGGATTACACGGAGCGGGCACATCGGCATCACCGCATGGTCACTTCATCAAGCCGGCATTGACCACGTCACGAGTTATGACCTGCATCGGCATGGCTGCACCATTGCTTCTTCGAGGCGATGTCCATCATGCCGAACTACTTCAACACCTTGGCTGACATGGCAGCTGCAACATCTCCGTACAGACCCGCTCCATCACCTCGGCTAGACCGGGGGCTTCACCATCTCTTCATCAATCTACTCAGGAGACTTCGGCGTCACCCGCCGACCAACTTCGTCACATTAGCTGGACCGGGGGCTTTGCCTTGGCGAGCCAACCTTTACCAGCATCGCCATGTCGTTGCTTCACCGTCCATCAGGCAATGGGTGTGCGGATCGATTCCCAATTTTGGGAGTCACTTTTCTTCGGACTGCTACAACAGATAAACTAGGTGCTATTAATCCTAGTAATTTTTTCTTGCTTGGGTTTATTTTTCCCAAAGAATTATTACTCTGGTTTGTTTCATCATCTGCGCACAGGTCTATCAAATGGTGGCCGCATTAACGACGGTCGCGTGGTGGTTCGGTCAGTTTCCGTATACAGTTCGGCGAATATCGCATCCGAAACTCGGACCGGCCTATGATTCAGCCTTTGCCACGCCTTCACCGCGTCACGCCGACGCCCTGCATCGACATTGACTTCGGCGCCAGGCCACATATCTTTAAATAAATTATTTTTGTGAAAAGCAATTATCCTTTTTGGACCACACTATTTTACATGTGTAGGTAATCGACTTCAACTGTGTCACGCGGTCACTTCAGCAAGCCGACGCCGTCGTCCCAATCGGCGTAAATCGGCTCGCGTGATCACCTTGTTGGTCGAGTTGCCATACCGACGTGTTCGGTTGCCTCGGGGACTCCGGCATCGCCGAGAGAGCTCTACCTCATCGAGTGTTCAGCACACAGGCCATATTTCTTTTATTACTCACTTTGCATAAATTGTTTATTATGCAACAAATTTTTTTAAAAATTTATTATTATTACCATTGTCTCCGGTTCGCACTATTTTCTGTGCACAGGTAAATGATCCGGGTTGGGTAGCGCTGTCACCTCGGCGTACCGACATACCACGTCACCTTGGCTAGACCGGGGGCTTCGTCATCACTTCATTAACCCACGCTGGGGATTTCGGCGTCACTCTACCGGCCTGCATTGGTCGTGCTATGTCACCACTTCGGAGTGTCGAGCTCTTCGCTTCGCCACCTCGGGACCGGCTTGGGGCATGGAATCTTGTCCCGCATCAAGCTCGGACCGCGTCATCAAGGCCGAACACATTAACCAGCTAAGTCGCTTTCATGCTAAAAATAATTCAGTTTTAAATTTTGTTCGGTTCGAACAAGCATTATATTTTTTTGGCAAAAAGTTGTATGTGAACTTCCTTGTCAAAACTTTGTTTGTGACACACAAATTCAAATACCCCGTTTACTTGGGGGCTTCCTTTATGAAGCCTTTCCTCTTGCATATGATTATACTTGTATGGCTTCGTTCCTTGCTCGTGTATTATGCCACAATATGCACCATGATGACTTAAGTGTTCCGCAAGCTGGGTTGCCTTGCTCCTGTGTTTACCCCTACGTTCCCGATTGTTCGGCTAGGGAGTAAAGGGAGCACCTCTGCGATTGTCACGATCGGGTCATCCGAGCTCGGACCTCAGACTGGGTGAAGCCGAAAGCTAGCGCTCTTATTGTTTTCAATCATGGTCGGCACACAACGGAACTCATGAATACAAAAAATCTATTGCACAAGTCTCATAGTAACAATGAGCAACCGAAGAAAGGTATCAGTGGAGGTACTATTTTCTTCGAAGATGCTTCTTACACTTCGTCAGTAATATAGCATAAGTTCCCTAAGCGCGCTTTGTCTGTTACAGCCTTATGGCCTGATTGCCTGGTTATCGGAAACACCATCGATATTCTTGACAGGTGGAGTAGATAACACTTTTTGACCCTTGACCGAAGAGGGAGAAGCCGACGGTCGGTTAAGACGCGTTTAAAGTTCGGGTGAATACAGATATGATATAAGTACTTCGGTACATACAATCGTTATACATAAAATTCTTTTACCCAAGTCACTCGGGGGCTCTTAAATTAGTATGAGCCATTTTATAGTAAATGTGTTTTCTTCTTGATCGTTGCAAAGTCTTTTTCTACCGCTCCTTTTTCGACTGGAGTGTATGGTCAATAGCCGGATAGCCTGTCTTCTCTCTAAAAGACGCTCGAGTTTAGTTCGGTAAACTGGCCTCGGAGAAGTACTCCTCCTTCGGGATAAGGAGCTTGAAGCCGTAGGTTGACCCGCTTGAAAGTCTTGAGATTGGATGTGTCATGTTAAACCACGACAGAAGCACAATCTTTTTTCTCCAATTTTCGGATTGGCACCGAACACTTGATTAGTTCGGGCGTAAAGTTTTTATGAAGTTTTTTTTGGTTTCCCAAACCTATGGCACTTTTAACCTATCTGTGTGTTTCCAGCATAAGTCTCGCAGTGCAACGCCGGACCCTTTAGAGATTCGGCAAAAACATTCTCGGATATTGCTATGTATGCATCGGTTTTGAATTGTGTCTTTGGTCAATAGTTGGGTTGCCCGGCTCCTGTGCTTGCCTCCTACGTTCCTCTTTGTTCGGCTAGGTGCGCAAAGGGAGAACCACTGTGATTGTGCTTCCAGCTCAAATGGTTAAGCGCCTCAGTGGAGAAAGCCGAAAACTGACTGTCACACTAAGTGCAAACTTGTCAGCAATCCGATGACTGTGTTAAACTATAAGATCGATAGAGGTCACCCCGTGTTAAATGACGGGCCATTCATAACATTGGACGAAGTGTTTACGGCATGACCTCGACTGTCGCCGAACACTAACCGGGGCTAGTAACATGCCTCCCAGCTTTAAACTCCTATGACTAAGTGAAAGTTATAAAGCCCGCATATCTGATTGCCTTGTTTCCGCTAACACAACCGCCTTCGGGCACCGAGACATCAGCTAATGGTTATTTTGTTATTTCGAAAACACCCTGCGTAGCATCTACAAGGGGGTGGAAGCTGACGATGGGCCACTTTCAAATGATAAACGATCGCAACGGAGTCAAAATAAACATATCATCGGCGTTTGTATTTAATATACAAGGGCCTCCTTCCACAATCATCGTTATCAAGCCATAAATATGCATCAATTTGACTTAAGATTCTTGCCAATCTGGGTTGCCTGGCTCCTGTGCTTACCCCTACGTTCCCAATTGTTCGGCTAGGTGGTAAAGGGAGCACCTCTGTGATTGTTACTACCGGGTCATCCGAGTAAGTACCTCAGACTAGGTGAAGCCGAAAGCTAGCAATCTTAAAGGATCACATTGGTCGACAATGACGGAAGTGAAAATTTTGGTTCATTAATACCATAGAGTTCGGGAACTTTCCCCGAACTAAATCCTCAGTATTTTCCTCCCACATTGATTGGAGGTGAGGTTTCATGATCATGATAAGCATGACGACCCAAAGAAAGGAACCGATAGCGGGACTATTTTCTTTGGAAGATGTTTCTTATGATAAAATGTAATATAACATATCTCTCCATGTATATTTGTTTATAAAACCGTATGGCCGGATTGCCTTGTTTGTCGTGAATCTTTGCTCTCATAAAGGCTTTATAAAGTGGGACAAACACTCCCTGGCTACTGGCCGAGGAGGTTGAAGCCGATGGTCGGTCAATAAAGTTTTGTACAATGCTGATCCGACCATTAATGATGTAAAGTACTTGGTACATAGAATCATTACACATAAATTGTGAGCAAAAATCAATTTTTTCGCAGCCAATCTTTTAAAGAGTCAATGGCACAATCTCTTTGAGACAACCAAGTAGCTGACATAATGCTCTCATAGTTCCTTATTGGGATTAATTTCCTATCTATTAAGCCCCTTGAGGCCGACCTTGGTGAGCTCAGCTTTCGTTAGCTCTAGCTCCTTTATGATATCTTTATTCTCTTTCCGAGAAGTTTGTGTTAAACACAACAAAATTTTCTGTCAAACGGATATCGATCCTTAATTCGGCCACCTGTGCCCACATTAAGGCTCGGGGGCTACTGGGCTTCGCGCTTATCATTTACTACTAATAAAGGAGCACATGGATCTCCTGATCTGGTGTTGCCACCCGACCAGTGTCTTGGGGGCTACTGCATTGCCTATTCAATGCATAGAAGTTTAAGTGCAATGCAGTTTCCGAGGAGATTATGATCCTCAGGTTGGTCGGCCGCACCCAACCTGAGTCTTGAGGACTGAGCACGCCGCTTTTTGTGTCCCGAAGTATCCTGCCGAGCTAGGACTTGATCCTCAGGCTGATTTTGCGAATCAACCTAAGTCTCAGGGGCTACTGGGATCAGCAGTCTTATGTCATCCTTCAGGTGCATCTCGGGTTTTAGACCAACACACACCTTGAGGGCTACTGGATATATATATCGACAGAGAATAAATTGCACCAATAAAAAATATTCACAAAAAATCAGCCCGTAGTCGGGGTGGTGCACCACCTCGGAAGCAGTCCGGCATAAAGCTCGGGCGCCAGTGGCTGGCTCCATAGAGGGCATTTCCGGCATTAAGCTCGGCTAAACTCCTTCAACTTTTTTGCACCAAGGTGATCCATGACACCTCGGATATAGTCCGGCATTGGAGCTCGGATACAGTCCGGCGTTGGAGCTCGAATAAATTCCAGCGTTGGAGCTCGGAAGCGGTCCGACGTTGGTGCTCGGCTGCAAAAGATACCTCAAATGCGGTCTGGTGTTGGAGCTTGGACGCAAGAGGACACTGCCGCCCAGGGAACAACTTCAAACCCGAGATGTGGCATAAAAATAACCAGGCATTGATAAAGGCCGATAACTTAAAGGGGCTCCTCGGATACCCGACGTGTAAACTCTCCGGATTCACTTCGGCGATTCTCAAGATCGAAGATGAGATGATTTGTTGAACCAGTTTTCAAGACCGACGATCGAAGATGAAGAATAGTTCAGAAGAATCGAGGAGCATTCCCAACTTGAAGACCGGTTCAGGGGGCTACTGATGGTGTCCTGGGCTAGGGGGTACTCACCACGTCATCTCCCGATCAGTTAGATTGGGCCGAGGACCCCCATGGTTGTATACTCATGGGCCAGTTCGGACAGCCGATGACATGCATGAGGAAGATTCCACAAGACTTGGTGATCAAGACAAGGACTCCTCCCCACCGACGTATTCGGCTAGGACTCTTGTTATCCTAGGCCTCTGGTGCATTATATAAACCGAGGCTAGGCTAGTTGATAGAGATAGGCTAGATCATTATGACATTACTCATCATACCTCTAGGGTTTAGACCACACCATATGATCTCGAGGTAGATCAACTCTTGTAACCCTATATTCATCAAGATCAATCAAGCAGGAAGTAGGGTATTACCTCGATAGAGAGGGCTCGAACCTGGGTAAAACATCGTGTCCCCTGTCTCCTGTTACCCATCAATCCATGGCGCACAGCTTGGGACCCCCTACCCGAGATCTGCCAGTTTTGACACCGACAACCGCTTGGTACCTGCTGGATCCAAAAAAAGTTGAAACATGTCGTGGGCTGCGCATGTTAAACAACAAAACGTAGGCCATGGACCTGGTGGGCCTGGGACTATCAGCCTCTCGACGAACAGTTGTCTCCCGATTCCTCTTGTTTTGCTGACCATGTTGGGAACGACAGGCGGCGGCGCCGCGGCGAGAGCACCAAGGCGGATGATGATGTCGATACCTCAGACCGAACGAACCGGAGCGGGGGAAGACGCAGGCGGAGGGCAGTACGAGGGTTGACTTGTTCGGGTGCAGGGTGGGCCGGTGGAGCTGCCACCGCCGGACAATGTATGGGAGTAGAGGGATGGCCTGGCCAACATCATAGGCTATGATGGGTCACCGAGGCGTGCGCGGCAGCACCGCCAGCCACTGTATAGGAAGAGGACAAAAGATTGAACAAAATAAGGAAATACAAATGGATAGATGGTTGGTCCCAAATGTCGTACGAGACCTGCTGGGTCCACCTGAGAAGGGGAATATGAGGAAGGATATTCAAAGCATGGCAGCCCAGTGAACTAGTTACATACATAAACAAATAGCCACTAAAAAAGCAAACAGGTTAACGGGTTCTTAGAAGAAATATTTAGGACAAAACAGATAATTACTATTGGGGAATGTTCAAAAAAATTCCTACGATCACTCAAGATCTATCTAGGAGAAGCATAGCAACGAGACGGGAGAGTGTGTCCATGTACCTCGTAGACTGAAAGCGGAAGCGTTTAGTAAAGCGGTTGATGTAGTTGAACGTCTTCACGATCCAACCGATCCAAGTAACGAATGTACGGCACCTCCGTGTTCAGCACATGTTCAGCACGATGATGTCCCTCGAGCTCTTGATCCAGTAGAGGGTCAAGGGAGAGTTCCATCAGCACGGCGGCATGGCGACGGTGTTGGTGATGTGATCCGCGCAGGGATTCGCCTAAGCACTACGACAATATGACCGAGGTGGTAAACTATGGAGGGGGGCACCACACACGGCTAAGAAACAACTATTGTGTCTTTGGGGTGCCCCCTGGCCACGTATATAAAGGAGGGAGGGAGGAGGAGGCCGGCCCAAGGGGGGCGCACCAAGGGGGGGAGTCCTACTAGGACACCGTTCCTAGTATGATTCGGCCCCCATTTTCCTTCCAACAGAGAGGGGGAAAGGGGAAGGGGGGGAGAGGGAGAAGGAAAGAGGGGGGCTGCGCCCCCTCCCCTTGTCCATTTTGGATTGGGGGCAAGGGGGCGCGCGCCTCCTCCCGTGGCCTGCCTCCTCTCCTCCACTAAAGCCCAATAGGCCCATTAACTTTCCCGGGGGGTTCTGATAGCCTCCCGGTACTCTGAAAATCCCCGATCTTTTTCGAAACCATTCCGTTGTCCGTATATAACCTTCCAATATATCAATATTTACCTCTCGACCATTTCGAGACTCCTTGTCTTGTCCGTGATCTCATCCGGGACTTCAAAAAAACTTCGGTCACCAAAACACATAACTCATAATACAAATTGTCATCGAACGTTAAGCGTGCGGACCCTACGGGTTCGAGAACTTTGTAGACATGACCAAGACATATCTCCGGTCAATAACCAATAGCGGAACCTGGATGCTCATATTGGCTCCTACATATTCTACGAAGATCTTTATCGGTCAAACTTCATAACATCATACGTTATTCCCTTTGTCATCGGTATGTTACTTGCCCGAGATTTGATCGTCGGTATCCTCATACCTAGTTCAATCTCATTACCGGCAAGTCTCTTTACTCGTTCCGTAATACGTCATCCCGCAACTAACTCATTAGTCACATTGCTTGCAAGGCTTATAGTGATGTGCATTACCGAGAGGGCCCAGAGATACCTCTCCGATACACGGAGTGACAAATCCTAATCTTGATCTATGCCAACTCAACAAACACCTTTGGTGACACCTGTAGAGCATCTTTATAATCACCCAGTTAAGTTGTGATGTTTGATAGCACACAAAGTGTTCCTCCGGTATTCGGGAGTTGCATAATCTCATAGTCAGAGGAATATGTATAAGTCATGAAGAAAGCAATAGCAATAAAACTAAACGATCATTATGCTAAGCTAACGGATTGGTCTTGTCCATCACATCATTCTCTAACGTTGTGATCTCGTTCATCAAATGACAACACATGTCTATGGTTAGGAAACTAAACCATCTTTGATTAACGAGCTAGTCAAGTAGAGGGATACTAGGGAAACTCTGTTTGTCTATGTATTCACACATGTACTAAGTTTTTGGTTAATATAATTCTAGCATAAATAATAAACATTTATCATGATATAAGGAAATATAAATAACAACTTTATTATTGCCTCTAGGGCATATTTCCTTCAGTCTCCCACTTGCACTAGAGTCAATAATCTAGACATAGTAATGATTCTAACACCCATGGAGTCTTGGTGCTGATCATGTTTTGCTCGTGGAAGAGTCAACGGGTCTGCAACATTCGGATCCGTATGTATTTTGCAAATCTCTATGTCTCCCTCCTTGACTTGATCGCGGATGGAATTGAAGCGTATCTTGATGTGTTTGGTTCTCTTGTGAAATCTGGATTCCTTCGCCAAGGCTATTGCTCCAGTATTGTCACAAAAGATTTTCATTGGACCCGATGCACTAGGTATTACACCTAGATCGGATATGAACTCCTTCATCCAGACTCCTTCATTTGCTGCTTCCGAAGCAGCTATGTACTCCGCTTTATATACACCAAACTATAGTGTTTTTCTTTCAAGTTTGTGAACATGTATTATTCTATTTTGGATCCGTTGCAACGCACGGGCACATTGCTAGTTAGATCAATATAGTCGGGATTCACCAAGGAGCAAAACCAAGTTGTAGGCTGCTCCTGTCGTGTTGGCGTAGCAACTCAGGGCTCATTCGGTTTGGAGGAAATCATGACGTAGGAATTAGGAGTAGTATAGGAATTTGATAGGATGGCACTTGCCATCGTAAGGAATTGACTTGCCTCGTTCCTACGCTCAAAATGAGCTTTAAGTGTATGTGTAGTTTCCTCCAAAAACACAGGAGATGAGTAGTATTCCTATGAAATTCCTATACGCATTTCCTATAAACCGAATGCATATATAGGAAATTTTCCTCCGGAATCCTTGTTACTATGTTATTCCTACGAAAATCCTCCAAACCGAATGAGGACTCAAGTAGGGTCAGTCCGCACACAAAATGGTGACACACTTAACAGGACCCCTTTGGCCGACATGTGGCTCATCCACCATCTTATTCCACGTGTGATGCACCAAATTATAGTTCAGAGCAGCGGTTGGACTTGGAGGCACCCGGTCGTAGCGCCGAAGTAGTAGTAAATGAGCGATGAGGGGTCAAATCACAAAGCCCCACCTTTCCCGCATTAAGCTGGACGGACGAAGCAACCATCATTTCACTCTAGGGCGCAAGAGCAAACCAATGATGCGTGCAGCAGCTACCTAGGGCACCCTAGGGTAGGGGCCTCCACTACAATTCCAATTTTTTTAAAAGTGCCTCCACTACAAATCCGCTTCTCCCTCATTCTCTTGAAGAAAACTGATGATGCGTGCGGCGGTAGGGTTTGTAGGAGTACTATGGCGTGCGGGGCCATGTCATAGTAAAAGGGAGAGGGATTGAGTTCGAGTCGATGCCTTAATATGTGTGGGCCGCTTGGTTTTACGGGAACGAGGCAGCATTTTTGGTTTGGGGACCAGTGGAGATATATGTACAAAAAATTGTGGACGTAGGTTCAACCGAAAGGCAATGATGCATGGGCCCTGCATTTTGATATACCCGCGGCCGCGTGAAATTTGCTACTCTACCTAAAACTAGTAAGGTACACATGCATTGAACGCATGAGATTTGGAAACCAAATTATGAATAAATACACACTATAGCATGTAAATCTTTGAGTCATATATGCATGATGTAGATGTTCGTTTAGTTCTTATAGTTAATCTCATTCAAAATCAATTAGTTTTTTAAAAAGTTTTAGATTCATGGGATTGTGCACTGTAAAGCATAAAGTCAAAAACAAATAATGGCAATTCATTTAGAAAAAAAGTTTGGGCAATTATGATACGGAAGATTCTAGAACAAAGGAGAAGTGCTTGTGTTTTGGGAAAGCATGCACAGCCCACATCTCTTATTGGTTGATATGTCACGAAACAAGAAACGAGGAGGGAGCTAATGTATCGTGCCAAAGCGTTTTGGGATTATTTGGTTTTCGGAAGATGACTTACACACCTAGAAGGAGGGAGTACAAAGAGAAAAAATGAATTGCACTTAAAAGAATGACATTTCTAACAAAAATGTGAATGTGAACTACATATGTGTGCACGTGACCAGCACATACATTGTCAATGCAAAATTTAATGCAAGAAATAACTTATGAGTAACATGCACAAATTGATGATGTGGTGCTTGCATGCATAGAGTAGAAAAAACAATGTGATTTATGACTTGCATGCATGACGTGTTCTTGTGCCATAGTTGCATGTCTAGGAAAAAAGCTACTAGTGGGTTGTCCTAGCTATTTAGGAATAGAAGATGTATACATGGAAGTTGTAGGGAAAGAGATGACATGTATCTCAATTCCCATGAGTAGGGATTGGAAAAGATATGTCATTTGGTTCACATCATAGGAACTTTGAATCTAGAGATGACATGTATCTCAATTCCTATGAGGGGGGATTAGAAAAGAGATGTCATTTGGTTCACATCATAGGAACTTTTCTATTGAATATACGCTAATGTTTATTTTCCTTTGAAATTATGGGAGTATAGGAATCCATTCATATGAACCAAGTGGCTCTAAAGCTATAAAAATGATATCATGTTTATTTCCTTTGAAATGTGGAGTATATGAATCTATTCCTATGAACCAATTGGCTCTAAAGGAAAAAAATCCTATAAAAATCATATCATATAGAGTTCCTATGATATTCCTCCACACCAAAGGATGGTTGAAATTGCTGTAGGTGATACAACAGTCTTTCTTTGTAGACTCCTCCCACATCTTTATAGTTACCTCACGAAGATGAATGAAATGATATATACTGGGTATTCTATATGTGCATTTTGGTACACGAAAACTCGGTAAAAGTTTGCGATGTTCGAATTTTCAATAAAGCTATATGCACTGCATTTTGGAATGGGGGAGGAGCATACGGCAGTTGCTAACACTCACGTGGAAGATTTGTGTGTAGGAGGAGTGGCTGCTCTGTTAAATGACATGGCAAAACTGACACTGTCGGATGCCGATCTAACGGTTCTTACGGCATTCGTCGGGAAACGGCTTGTGGGCGAACGTTTGTTGGATAATGATTTATGGACACATGCATTACATTGGTACGTGGCCCCTCTCTCTCACGCACAAACGCACCCTCACGAGTCACGACTCTCCCGGGTCCTCTCGCACCCACCGTCTATCTGCAGGTAGACGTCACACACATATGTGCTCTTCACACCCAACCCTCAGAACTTCTAAAAAACAAAAGATGTCATGCACCTTTTATTTTAGCTCACACGTCACACACTTATACTATTACTCTTGTGGCAAACGTTCTTTGGGCATAGTATATTGTACTCTCACGAAAAGAAGCGGTGCACGCACGCGCTAGTTCTCTCACACCCACTCACGGGTACACGTAGGAGCGCATTTTTTGAAGCTGGTACAACATAATCACTCCACTATATATATAAGCAGGAGCCTTAGCGCTTGCTTTACTAGGGTTCCTCTCTTTCACTCTTTCATGCTCTCCAGATCTAAGCAAGACATAGGTGGCCACACTCTCTCTTTGCACATGGTTGGTCACAAATCCGGCCGGACCACCTCGACCGGGGCAGGGGTGTAGGTGCATCGTTCACGCTGTCGTCGGCGGCGAGGGAGGAGACCAACGGTTGCCCGCGCGTTCCGATCGGCGGCCGTGCCGTTCTCTCCGAGAGGGCGCCGGCTCGGGAGGGCCTCCGACCCCTTCTTCCTCCCTACGGTATTGTGGCCAAGATGCGGCCTCCCGACACCGTCTTTGCCACATGCCGACGATCCTCAGGTATATATTCTTTCGAAACATGCCTTGCTCTACTGCCCCAGCTCCCCACGTGGCTGCGTGTGGATCTTTTTCTACTTCCGTCGGCTGTTCCAAAGCCACCTAGACTTTTACTATTATTAGAGGTAAAGGTAGTTCATACAGTCAAATCTAAGAGTTGGTTCAAAAAGGGAAGAAAGTGGGAAAGCTGTAACATGAATCTAGGACTTGGTTTTAAGAGGAAACAGGGGAAAGTAGTAGATACTGGCTACCCAACCGGTCTATTGGTTGAAAAGGCAAAGAAAGCATGGTGGATGGCGAAGGGTGGGGGAGTGGACCTGTCTCTTGATTGAAAAAGGAAATAAAGTGAGGGGTGTTGGGGGACAACGCAAATGAGAATGAGCAGGTCTAGATTTCCTGTGCTCACATAGGAAAATGTCACCGAGGAGATACAAAATGGGACAAATGCAGACATGCTGCCTGAGTGTTTACCGCTCTCGGCAACCACATCTGCCTCACCACTTTATGCCCCTGCTGTCCCTACGCCCATATCACTACCATTAATGTAAAATCACATGAAGCATTAAGCAATGCCACTTAATGTCACTATAAGTAATGGTCTAGTGCCGTCGATAAATTGAAGCAATGCCACCACCAGTTTATGAAGTGCTTCTGTCTTGCTTTATTTCCCATGAATTGTGTTGTTGTAGTTACACTTAAATCTCACACCGCTAACATTGCTTCATCCCAGTGGAACTGCACAAATTTGATTGCACATTTACTGAGCATGTGCTACTCTCATGATAGTAATACTAATGCCATTGTTCTGCATGTTAATTTAGTGGCAATGTTGATGTGATGTGATGCTACTTACTTAAGGGCACTTTCATACTATCAGTCTAGTGCCAATTATGACACAATAGGTGCTGCTGTTAATACGCCACTACAAATATCTGTCACTTTTTAAATAACCTTATTTCATATTTGTGCAAACAGGGATGTTTGTCTCCATATCGTTTCTATCTGCGCAATCAAAAGTTCACACCTCAGTTTTAGTACAACTGCACAAAATGAGATGGCTATTCCTAGCTGTTGTCCTCTAACCACCAGTGTTCCAGGTATTCCTACATTGGTTATAACTAGGTAGAATGACCAACACAATCTAAAAGAAGGTGATTCGTACGTTTTACTTCCTGATTGCAGTGCAGGGATGAGCGAAAACAACTACATCCTAGTCTGGAATGCACTTTCTTCCAGTTCATCCATGGACCGAGGACTAGCTGGCACAGCTGCACGGAGGTTTTTGGTACAGGTGCATGGACAAGAGGCATTGTGGTCTACTTATTTCTGCAAATAGCGGTGCTTAAATTTAGTGGAATGCACAAGAATTTCAGCTGGTCAGTACACTACATGGTTCAGTTCAGCATTCCAGAGTGAACTCCAAGAAAAACCAGGGTGAACTCCAGGAAATTTAAGCCTACCTAGGGAGGCCCTTTGCTCAGAGAAGCCTTGCTTGATTTATCCTGATTTGTAAACCTTCTCACAACTTTGTCTTTTGATGTGAACTAGTTATATGTTTGTTATGTTCTATGAATCGTTGAGATGTATAAAATTGCTTAACTTATGCTTTTCAGGTTTTTTATGGAGCCGAGTTTAATGTGAGTGTTCCACATGAACGCTGGACTAGCGTGTGAACGTTTGGAATTTACATTGTGGCCTCAGTTAACTGCATGAACCACTGTAACAAGATACGTAGTTGCTTATATGTCAGACAGCAGATTATTGATTGTTAGCTGGTCGATAGCCTAGTGTTGAAGCGAGATGAGCCAATGTGCCGTGTTTTGCACAACTGCTTACAAGTGGGGTAGCACCAACAGTGTTTACAAGTACTTATGTATACGTCAGCGCACATTTCTCGAACGAGTACTCTATTTCATCAAACACACACTGCTCGTATGATAAACCGTGACAACTTACATCTTACCATGCCATATTCATGAAAAAACTAGTGAGGACGCATCTGTTTCGGCAACAATTATGATGGTTCTCACATGATTCACGGGCACACAAAAGTAGCAACAGTTCCCATAGACGGATTCAAACAGAGTACTAGCCCAGAGGGCTCGATAATAGGCAAGGTTCTGATAAGTAGACACAATCCAAACTAGTATTAAACACTAGCTGGGGCAACTATTTCATGCCTCGATCTAATTTGGGCTGGACACAAGACAGACCTTGCCATGAACATCATCAAGGACGTCCGGCAGCAGCTCAATCCTGTGAACCTTCATGAAGATAACCTTGTGGCCTTGCCACTCATAAACTTGTTTGTGGAGGCATGCCACGTCATCTTCCTGCGTAAGCTTGACAAGAACAGCATGCCTCACAAATGAAGGAGTAGCTTTGAACTTCTTGTGCTTCAGTACACACTGGACAACACGCCTGACAACAGAGAGGCTGGAATACAACTCGACATCAGTATAAGCGCAAATGGCTTCCAGGATCCAACAGCCTAAGAACTATGTTTTCCCAGTGCGTATATTCAGGTCATCCGCCTCATAGCGAGTGACATGTACAACCACACAATCCTTGTCTGCATCAGGGCTCTAATTGAAACAGAAACAAATTCTGAATTACTTTCCAGTATAAGAAACACAAGTTATTTAAACCACTATGTATAACATGGCATCGAAGCTAATAAAATTTTGCATTATTCATCACCACATACTTAGATGAAAAACCACAATCGAGATCGGCAAAGAAGAAAATCACCTTGGGCAGCTCAGCAGGGGGGGACACATCCTCGAAGGGGGAAAACTGCTCCTGCAGTGCCACGGGGACTGTAACCTCAAACGGGGCGTTGACCATCTCAGTAGTGGCCGTGACCGTATCTGGGGTCGGCTCGGTGGCTGCCTCCATCTTCTTGGAGGTCCCTGTCTCGTGGGGATCAGCCTCCCGCGTCTGCTCCAATATCGGCAGATCTTTGCCTGGTTCTCCTTGGTCCATCATGAAACTGACGAATACTAGGAGACCACTGAAAGGAAAACACAATCGCAATGACAATGAAGCAAAAAAGAGAGTGAGGATCGGTTACTGATTTGCAAAAGTTCCTTTTTTCTCTGAATGAAAATATACCAATATCACGGATCCGCTTACCTTCCCTTCGTTTGAGAAGAACAGTGGCAGATGCGAGTGTTGGCTTTCTTGAAGACAGTGAGGGAGAAGGGGATTCAGTGAAGAGTGAAATGATGGTTGCTTCATCCGCCAAACTTAGACTGCGGGGAGGTGGGGTTTTGTGATACGACGGCTCGTTACTGCCGCGCTACGACCGTGGTGACTCTCTGCCTGCATACTGCCTTCTAATTTGGTGGATGGCATTTGGGCCCGCGCGCGGCATGGCCCACATGTCAGTGAACAAAAGTAAAATGGCATTCAGTAGAGGGAGATGTTTCGATGACCTAAGAGGAGCCAGAAGCGGTAGTGTATCCACTGTACTAGTAGTAATTGTTTTTCTGGTAGCTGTAGAGTGTCTCCACTGTACTAGTAGTAATTGTTTCTCTGGGCCCAAGACAAAACAGCCCATCCACCCTAGTAAATAATAAAATTAATTCAAAAGCCCATATATTTACTTAATGAGAGGTGATACGTCTCCAACATATCTATATTTTTTTTGTTCCATGCTATATTATATTCTATTTTGGATGTTCAATGGGCTTTATTATACACTTCTATATTATTTTTGGGACTAACCTATTAACCGGAGGCCCAGCCCAGATTGTTGTTTTTTGCCTATTTCAGTGTTTCAAAGGAAAAGGATATCAAACGTAGTCCAAACGGAATGAAACCTTCAGGAACGTGATTTTCGAAACAACCGTGATCCAGAGGATTTGGAGTCTACGCAAAGCAATCAACGAGGAGAGCACGAGGCAGGGGGCGCGCCTACCCCCCCCCCCCAGGCGCGCCCTCCACCCTCGTGGGGCCCACGTTGCTCCACCGACATACTTCTTCCTCCTATATATACCTATGTACCCCCAAACCATCAGACACAGAGCCAAAACCCTATTTCCACCGTCGCAACCTTCTGTACCCGTGAGATCCCATCTTGGGGCCTTTTCCGGCGCTCCGCCAGAGGGGGCATTTATCACGGAGGGCTTCTACATCAACACCATAGCCTCTCCGGTGATGTGTGAGTAGTTTACCTCAGACCTTCGGGTCCATAGTTATTAGCTAGATGGCTTTTTCTCTCTCTTTGGATCTCAATACAAAGTTCTCCTCGATCTTCTTGGAGATCTATTCGATGTAATCTTCTTTTGCGGTGTGTTTGTCGAGATCTGATGAATTGTGGGTTTATGATCAAGTTTATCTATGAACAATATTTGATTCTCCTCTGAATTCTTTTATGTATGATGGGTTATCTTTGCAAGTCTCTTCGAATTATCAGTTTGGTTTGGCCTACTAGATTGATCTTTCTTGCAATGGGAGAAGTGCTTAGCTTTGGGTTCAATCTTGCGGTGCTCGATCCCAGTGACAGTAGGGGAAACGACACGTATTGTATTGTTGCCATCAAGGATAAAAAGATGGGGTTTATATCATATTGCATGAGTTTATCCCTCTACATCATGTCATCTTACTTAAAGCATTACTCTATTCTTATGAACTTAATACTCTAGATGCATGCTGGATAGCGGTCGATGTGTGGAGTAATAATAGTAGATGCAGAATCATTTCGGTCTACTTGTCGCGGACGTGATGCCTATATACATGATCATACCTAGATATTCTCATAACTATGCTCAATTCTATCAATTGTTCGATAGTAATTCGTTTACCCACCGTAATACTTATGCTCTTGAGAGAAGCCACTAGGGAAACCTATGGCCCCCGGGTCTATTTTCCATCATATTAATCTCCCGTCAACAAGCTATTTCTATTGCCATTTATTTTACTTTGCATCTTTATTTCTCTTTATCATAAAAATACCAAAATATTATCTTATCATATCTATCAGATCTCACTCTCGTAAGTGACCGTGAAGGGATTGACAACCCCTTTATCGCGTTGGTTGCGAGGTTCTTATTTGTTTGTGTAGGTGCGTGGGACTCGAGCGTGGTCTCCTACTGGATTGATACCTTGGTTCTCAAAAACTGAGGGAAATACTTACACTACTTTACTGCATCACCCTTTCCTCTTCAAGGGAAAACCAACGCAGTGCTCAATAGGTAGCAAGAAGGATTTCTGGCGCCGTTGCCGGGGAGATTTGCGCCAAGTCAAGTCAAGATTTGACTCCCGACAACCAGCCATTCCTGGTGCTGTTGCCGGGGAGTCTACGCACAATTCAAGACATACCAAGTACCCATCACAAACTCTTATCCCTCGCATTACATTATTTGCCATTTGCCTCTCATTTTCCTCTCCCCCACTTCACCCCTGCCGTTTTATTCGCCCTCTCTTTTCCGTTCGTCACCTTCTTGCTTACCTTGTTGTTATGGCTAGTCCCTTATCTACTCCGTTGTCTCCCGAGTTTGAAGTTCTTCACTTCAAACAAAGGCAAGGAGAAAACTTGAAAGATGCTTGGTTTAGAATGATGGAATCTTATTGTAATTGTACCCTAGAGGTGAATTTTAGAATTTTGCTTCGCAATTTTTATGTTGGATTGAATATGTCTCATAGCCAACTCTTGGATTGCGTTGCCAAAGGCAATTTTATTGAAATTGATCCCAGTATTGCGCGCGAAATTATAGAAGGTATAGTGGGAACATTACCTCAACAAAAGGGGCCTCATCATACCCAGGAAGAAACGTTGCGTTTTTGAGAAAATTTGCAAAGTAACAAAAAAATTACAAAAATCTCTTGAACCTCTTAAGAGTGTTAGTGGAAATCTTCACCGCATGAATATGTTGATTACTCTTTGCAATAAGCGGTTGGATTCTTTAGATATGAAAATCTCGGAATATGAAGGGAAGCGTAAAGAACCTCCCGGATTTGAGCATAACTCCACTAAAAAATTAAAGACCCAAGATGATAATACCTAGATCTATCCTTGCTTTTATGCCTAGCTAAGGGCGTTAAACGATAGCGCTAGTTGGGAGGCAACCCAATTTTATTTTAGTTTTTTTTTGCTTTTTGCTTCTGTTTAGGAATAAATATTTGATCTAGCCTCTGGTTAGATTTGTTTTTATGTTTTAATTAGTGTTTGTGCCAAGTGAAACCTATAGGATCTTCTTGAATGATAGTTATTTGATCTTGCTGAAAATTCCAGAAACTTTCTGTTCACGAAAATAATTGTTAAAAATCACCAGAACGTGATAAAATACCGATTCCAATTGCAGTAGATCAATAAAAAATTGTACAGGTCGTCCTATTTTGGTAGATTTTTCTGAGTTCCAGAAGTTTGCGTTAGTTACAGATGAGACTGTTCTGTGTTTGACAGATTCTGTTTTTCGTGTGTTGTTTCCTTATTTTGATGATTCTATGGCTAGTAAAATAGTTTATAAACCATAGAAAAGTTGGAATACAGTAGGTTTAACACCAATATAAATAAAGAATGAGTTCAATACAGTACCTTGAAGTGGTGTTTTGTTTTCTTTCGCTAACGGAGCTCACGAGATTTTCTGTTAAGTTTTGAGTTGTGAAGTTTTCAAGTTTTGGGTAAAGATTTGATGGATTATGGAACAAGGAGTGGCAAGAGCCTAATCTTGGGGATGCCCATGGCACCCCAAGATAATCTAAGGACACCAAAAAGCCAAAGCTTGAGGATGCCCCGGAAGGCATCCCCTCTTTCGTCTTCGTCCATCGGTAACTTTACTTGGAGCTATATTTTTATTCACCACATGATATGTGTTTTGCTTGGAGCGTCTTGTATGATTTGAGTCTTTGCTTTTAGTTTACCACAATCATCCTCCCTGAATACACTTTTGAGAGAGACACACATGATTCAGAATTTATTAGAATACTCTATGTGCTTCACTTATATCTTTTGAGCTATATAGTTTTTGCTCTAGTGCTTCACTTACATCTTTTAGAGCACGGCGGTGGCTTTGTTTTATAGAAATATTTGTTCTCTCATGCTTCACTTATATTATTTTGAGAGTCCTAAAAAACAGCATGGTAATGTGTTTTAATTGTGAAATTAGTCCTAATATGCTAGGTATTCAAGATTAGTAAAAACTTTCTTATGAGTGTGTTGAATACTAAGAGAAGTTTGATGCTTGATAATTATTTTGAGATATGGAGGTAGTGATATTAAAGTTGTGCTAGTTGAGTAGTTGTGAATTTGAGAAATACTTGTGTTGAAGTTTGCAAATCCCGTAGCATGCACGTATGGTAAACGTTATGTAACAAATTTGAAACATGAGGTGTTCTTTGATTGTCTTCCTTATGAGTGGCGGTCAGGGACGAGCGATGGTATTTTCCTACCAATCTATCCCCCTAGGAGCATGCACGTAATGCTTGGTTTTTGATGACTTGTAGATTTTTGCAATAAGTATGTGAGTTCTTTATGACTAATGTTGAGTCCATGGATTATACGCACTCTTAACCTTCCACTATTGCTAGCCTCTTCGGTACCGTGCATTGCCCTTTCTCACCTTGAGAGTTGGTGCAAACTTCGCCGGTGCATCCAAACCCCGTGATACGATACGCTCTATCACACATAAACCTCCTTATATCTTCCTCAAAATAGCCACCATACCTACCTATTATGGCATTTCCATAGCCATTCCGAGATATATTGCCATGCAACTTTTGACCGTTCTGTTTATCATGACACGTTCCTCATTGTCATATTGCCTTGCATGATCATGTAGTTGACATCGTATTTGTGGCAAAGCCACCATGCATATTATTTCTTACAAGTCACTCTTGATTCATTGCCCATCCCGGTACACCGCCGGAGGCATTCATATAGAGTCATACTTTGTTCTAGTATCGAGTTGTAATCATTGAGTTGTAAATAAATAGAAGTGTGATGATCATCATTCATAGAGAATTGTCCCCAAAAAAGAGAAAGGCCAAAAGAAAAAAAAAGGCCCAAAAAAAGAAAATAAAATAAAAAGGGGCAATGTTACTATCCTTTTCCATACTTGTGCTTCAAAGTAGCACCATGATCTTTATGATAGATAGTCTCTTATTTTGTCACTTTCATATACTAGTGGGAACTTTTCGTTATAGAACTTGGCTTGTATATTCCAACAATGGGCTTCCACAAATGCCCTAGGTCTTCGTGAGCAAGCAAGTTGGATGCACACCCACTTAGTTTCTTTTGTTGAGCTTTCATACATTTATAGCTCTAGTGCATCCGTTGCATGGCAATCCCTACTCCTCACATTAACATCAATTGATGAGCATCTCCATAGCCCGTTGATTAGCCGCGTTGATGTGAGACTTTCTCCTTTTTTGTCTTCTCCACATAACCCCCATCATTATATTCTATTCCACTCATAGTGCTATATCCATGGCTCATGCTCATGTATTGCGTGAAAGTTGAAGAAGTTTGAGATTACTAAAGTATTAAACAATTGCTTGGCTTGTCATCGGGGTTGTGCATGATGAGAGCATTCTTGTGTGACGAAAATGGAGCATGACCAAACTATATGATTTTGTAGGGACGAACTTTCTTTGGCCATGTTATTTTGAGAAGACATAATTGCTTAGTTAGTATGCTTGAAGTATTATTACTTTTATGTCAATATTAAACTTTTATCTTGAATCTTTCGGATCTGAATATTCATACCACAATTAAGAGGGTTACATTGAAAATTATGCCAAGTAGCATTCCACATCAAAAATTCCGTTTTTATCATTTACCTACTCGAGGACGAGCTGGAATTAAGCTTGGGGATGCTTGATATGTCTCCAACGTATCTATAATTTTTGATTGTTCCATGCTATATTATATTCTGTTTTGGATGTTTAATGGGCTTTATTATACACTTTTATATTATTTTTGGGACTAACCTATTAACCGGAGGCCCAGCCCAGATTGCTGTTTTTTTTGCCTATTTCAGTGTTATGAAGGAGAAGGATATCAAACGAAGTCCAAACGGAATGAATCCTTCGGGAACGTGATTTTTAGAACAAACGTGATCCAGAGGACTTGGAGTCTACGCAAAGCAATCAACGAGGAGAGCACGAGGTAGGGGGCGCGCCTACCCCCCCCCCCCCCGACGCGCCCTTCACCCTCGTGGGGCCCACATTGCTCCACCGACGTACTTCTTCCTCCTATATATACCTACGTACCCCCAAACTGATGCGGAGCATCCCACAATCATCCCCATGTACACTCCGACTACTCTCCAAAGCCCAAGGATACATAAGACGAGACCTCGACTATACACCATTGGACACAAGGTGAACTCGCTCCTCTTCGAACCATCACCTTCCATATGTGAGACATGGCTACTACCTCAAATATATGTGCTATGCATGACCAGGAACAAAGAGGAAGACCATGGACAAGACGGCGAGGACACCAAGTGCGAAGGATGAGAAGAAGAGCTGTCACGGAAGCTACAGGCTCCGGACGACCGGCCAAGCTCGGACGTCCGACACCTCCCAGGCCCCGGACGACCAGACACCTACGGACGACCGGCGCCTTGGCGACAGAACCTAATCTACGGAAATCCAGGGAAGACCGGACGACCGAGGACCAGACGACCGGACATCTATGGACGTCCGGACCCCCGCGGGCCTCCGGACGACCGGACCCTGGCTGTGTCCAGTTGCGGGCTGAGGCCCATGTACCCCTTCACTTTGCCCCCATTTGCACTAAGACTATAAATAGACCTCCCCCTCCTCCTAGTTAGGGCAGCATTGGTTTAGCTCATATGTGAGATAGAGCATTGCTCATCCATACAGATCTACTCCACGATAGAGACCGCGGCCCCTCTACGGGGACGATCCACGTTGGATTCAAGACCTCCTCACGGAGAAGACCCCCATCAAGACCTCCTCATGGAGAATAACCGGTTACCTTTGTATCGTCCTTTGTTGGATTTTGGATCTTGTATCTTACCTTTGTGTTCATCGATCTAGCGCATGTGTGATCTATTCTTGTTGGTTGAGTGATTTCTCTCGTGTTCCCCTCGTGTTTCCCCTCGTGTTCATCACGTTCTTCGTAGGGATCCGCTCCTTTCGTGAAAGATCGGCCATTTAGGGTTCCACCCTACATCATCTTGGATCAGAGCTTAGGTTGATCACGATTTCTGAGCCTCCCCGTTGTGTTTTCTAGCTTGATTTTGTTGTGTTCTTCCCCAAATTCGAAAATTCCCCACCAAAAATAGCCCCAATTTTTTTTGCGATTTGTTGATATGATGATATTTCGTTGATTTTGATCCATGGATTCGCTTGGTTTCGAGTGGATCTAGCATTTCCCCAAGTTTCCCCACTTTCCATCCACGAAATCTCCTCAATTTTGACCCCAAATCCCAAAATTCCGCCCAAAATCGCGTCCCGGAGCTCAAATCCCGCGTTGACCCCCGACCCCCGGACGTCCGCAACTTTCCGGACGACCGGAACCTGCCAACAGAATGAAATTCACGGATTTCCGAGCCCTCCCGGACGTCCGACGACCGGACATCCGTCCTTATACGGACGTCCGTAACCTGTAGATATTGACTTCGGCTGATTTTTGTTTTGTCCGTAACTAATTCATCCGAACTCCGATTTTGACGTTCTTTAGCTCGTTTTGAAGCTATTGACATCCCCCTTCCCACAAAAATACCACCAACATCATTTGACTCCATCAAAATTTTGGAACTTTGGCATCTTTGCCTAGGGCTTCCACCACATCATCCGCTACACCACCGACGACTTCCGCAACCTAACCTATTTTGCTCCTCATGGTTGTTTGAGTTATGATTCGAGTCTCCTAAGGTGTTTAGGCTACTTAGGGACGGTTGCTTCCTCATCAACCACCACCACCACTTCCGCATAGGCTTGCCCACCATACACTTCCAACATCCCAACTTAACCCCATTTTGTTTGTGTTGTGAGTTGTGTCTCCTAAGGTGTTTAGGCTACTTAGGGACCGTGCTTCCAACTCCGACACCGTGTATAGTTCACCACCTTACCCTCCACTTCCGCATTGCGTACTCCATAACCCATCATTGCATTTCCGCAATCCCATTGAGCTTCCGCATTGCCGAGTGCAAACCACCATCGCTTTCCGCTACCACCATTTGACATTTGTCATTTGAGATTTTAAGTTCGTGGTTTTTTCCGTTTCCTAGGGTGTTTCGGCTACTTAGGGACGAGTCTCCATCATCTTGGTATCTACATCAAGATCACCGCCACTCATCATCGCCACGAGGTCATCATCGACTTTGACCACTTCACCATCATCCGTCCTTTGCATACAAACGAGAAATTCTCGACAGTAACCTCGACGACATCATTGTACATTCCCCTTGCAATTGCATTGATAACCCCTAGCCCATTTTGCGTCACTTGCCTATCGAGACTAGGCATTTGAGTATTGCCGGCAACGTTACTTGTGCACATTAGTGATCATCGATATACCTTCCATAGCATACATACCATATCATCTTGGTATCATATCATCTCTTGTGTCACAAAGATTGTTCCCGCATATACACAATTGCTATCTTGGTTTGTGCATTTCACAAAGTGGCCATACAAAAAAGAAAAAGAGAATAAGCTTTTAAGCAAAAGAGAGAAATAAAATAGCTTGTAAGCAAGTGCCATAGCATCATACCACATTGCATATAAGATTGTCATATCTGATCATCTTGGATCATCTTGTGAGAAACACCGGGAACCATACATACATAGCATACTTGGGATAGAAAGTTTATCCATTTTGCATCTTATAGGTTGTGCAAAAGTGTCGTATCCGCCTATAGAGCAATCGTGCTAGCGTCTCTCTTGAGTTGTGCAACAATAGCGTTTTCCGTGGACTCCACATTTTGTGCTCATTCCTTGCTTGCACGACCCCATTTCTCTATCCGTGTGTGCGTTTTCGTGTGCCATTCATTGCTATTGGTCTACTTGTTTCACTTGCGAATTTGTGAATCTCTTTCAACATTATTGACTCTTGCTAACATTTTGCATCAAATTTTTGTGCCACTATCCTCACCGAGCTCCACCATAAGCCTTACTTGTGTAGGTGTGAGAAACCAACACGAATTGGTACCAATTGTGCTATTTCCTTGTTACACATTGCGTGATCTTGATCCATTTTCAACATCGGTCAAGGTACATTTGGTATAGTTCTTCTCGTTCACCCACTCATATTTGCTCGAGTCTTGTGATGGATAGGCAAGGCATTTCATCTCCGGTCTACGACAATAACGCCGGCGTGAACAACTACATCACCAAAGCGTCCATCTTCGGACTACAACGACAAATGCAAGGTGCACAATCTACCTTGCGAGAGCGCCTCGACAACCTCGCCATCGACATACACCACTCCGAAGCAAGGAAAAGGGACTACATCGACACCAAGTTGGGCGAGCTAAAGGATCAACTACGAGACATGGTGGCCGACTACAAGTCTTCTTCCCCTTCATCATCCTCAAGGCGGCAGCGAGCAAGTCGATCATCTTCGGAGCGCAAACAAGATGCAAGCGCAAGTCGTCCACGTCCACATCTCCATGGCGACCATCGCCAACATCGTCATGAAGGGCAAGACACCTCCAAGAAACATGTGCACGACAACGACGAACGACATCTACTACGAGCTCAAGCGCGACAACGACACCATCATCATGAAGATGCTCAACAAGCGCAAATGCACAAGTCCCAACAAGCTCTACTTCACGCCAAGTCCAATCTTCATGAGCACAAGAGAAGACCGCGAGACAAGCACCACCACGAGGACGCTACGGCTACTACACCAACCACTTCGGCATCTTCGCCAAGTTTTCTCGAGGCATCTTCGCCTTTGGACGTACGGCATCTTCGCCTACTTCCCGTGAGTTCACCTACATCGACATATTCAACAACAAGGCGACCACCTACAAGCGAGGGCGACACTTCCATCTTCGGAAGCCCCTCAAGTAAGATGGCCGAGCATGGGAAATTCCCTTCGGTCATGGAGATGAGCTACGAGGTGCCACATCATATGGGCCTCCTACAACAAGACGGCGAAAAGAAGGTTGAGCATGGGACTATCCCTTCAACCAAGGCGGCGATAGGAGTTGAGGATGGAGACATTTGCACCGACATCTCTCCGATACCCACATATCATGAGATGACCCAATTGCCATGTGAGGAGAGCCACCAACCCATGAGTGAGATGAGTGACTCCACCCTATATGACATTGAGTGCATTACCTATGAGAGGATGAGTGTGACCACCACTAGCCCCACACTTGAGAGCATGCCACACATCCTATGCGAGGTTGAGAGAAATTTGAGTGAATCCACCAACCATATGAGTGACTCCACCAACCATATGAGTGAGAGCAACAGACCGGGAGTGAGTGAGCCACAACACTTAGTGAGTGAGGTAGTTGACACGGCATGTGAGGCCACTATGATTTCTAACGACTTAACCTCTACTCCGAGTGTGTTTTCTTCTTTGGTGCTAGGTCTCCTACATGACCACATGCATATCCTCGACGAGTCCATACCTCCAAGGGAGACAACGATGGCCATGGTCGACGATGATGCACCCCCCACATGGTTCCATCACGATGAAGATGACAATGACTTGTTCTTCAACACCTCACCTACAACACATGAGCGATGCTCCAAAGGTAAAATAGGTGATGGTGCTTCTCTTGTCCCACTAGTGGACTATATCACCAATGATTGCTTGCATGATGTTGCTACACCTATTCCCATGCTTCATGCTAGTGCGACTTCTTCATGTCATGACTTACCAATTTATGATGAATATGATGATGAGCATGTTGAGTTGCCTAGTTGTGATGCCATGCTCCATAGGATATCATGTGAAAATTCTATAGGTCACGTCATGTTTGACAATCCATTGAACTTGTCATATGCTATGAGTGAGATCTCCCATATTGCATCATTTCAATCTCAACATAGTAACTATGCATGCCCCATTAAGATAAATCCAATTTGCACTTATGGCATAGATGACAAGATGATTGTCATTGGCTTTTGTTTTTCAGGTGATGATATTGCCATGCTTCCTTTACATGATTTGCGCAATTCATCTACTATACCATGCCATGACCACATTGTTCCAAAAATGCATTGTTTTGGATGTTGTCAATATTCTCCATGTGATGTTTCCACTAATGCTCATGAGGTGACCCCCATAGTTTCCTCATACATATTAGGAGATCTTGATGCATTCCATAATTTGCATGCTTCCCATAATTGCTTGCCCCATATGCATACCATTCATAACAATGCTCTAGATATCACTAGTGATGCATTACACGAATTGAGTCTCCATTATGCTATACATAACAACAAACCTATCATGATGGATGACATGTTTCTATATCACGCATCTCATTTATTTGAGCATTGGATATTTGGTGCTAACCAACACAAGCACGTATGCATCATGATGGATGATGTGTACATCTACCACGCACACACAATTTTCCCTTTGCTTTTGTTTTGTGTAGGTACTCATGAACAACCGTCAACCTCACAATCCCATGAGTTGACGAAACGAGCTCTTGAGAGCAACGATGATGATTTGGGATCACGTGGACTATCCTTACCACCATTCCCTTCGCGCAAGAACTACGCGCATCTCTTTTACTTGGCTCTCACAAGGCTATGGGCTATTTACCACTTGTTACCTTATGCCCATACTATCGTGTTCACTTTGCATGTTATGCCTCTTTCTATGATTTTGCCATGCAATTGTGACCCTTGCTTGCACTTACCCATGATTCATCATTCTACTACTCCTATGTGTATTTGCATGATTGGTGGAGATCCTTGTTGCTATTGCCATGTTTATCATGTGCCGCATGCTATTGATGCTTTTTTGCTCATATCTTACTTCCATACTTGTGATATGTCATGTGCATTATTCATGCCCACTATTTGCACACATGACATGATTGCCATGATTACCTCCAGTATGTTGCATCTTCGCACTACTAGCTTGCTTGACTTGATTACTATGATTACATGATTGGTTGCATCACCCATTTTCCATTCTTACTCGCTTTCTTGGGTTGATGACATATATGTTCATGCCTCTCACATGATACATCTTGATCATTGTCTCTTGTCTCCATTAGCTGCACCTCTCATATTCCATTGTAGTGAGTGCATCCATGCTATGCTTATTCATCTTGGAGACTTGGACATGTTACTTGTGATGCATGCTTGTTTGATTGAGCCTATTGTATTTGGTTGTTCTCGCATCATATGCCTCCATACTATGAAATGCTCCCTTGTCCTTTCTTATGATGAGCATGATGCATACACTTGTTGGGTATCTTATCACACGAATGATAGGTTTTGCACTTCCGCTAACCTCATTTGTTTTTCCGAGTGTTTGTCATGTTCTTTCATTTTGAAGGATTCACAAGGCGGCACCATCACGAGACAACTTGGTCATGTGAAGGCATACGTGATGCGCAACTCCAACATCCTTGAGAAACTCTTAAAGGTGAACACATTCCCTTTGAGCCATCCTCAAATACGCATATTGGATGGGTCGTTCTTTCATTGTTGTTTCCTTCTTGTTGTCTACATGATATATCTCGTGAACGGAGGAGCAACATTGGAGATTGGCTCTATGGACCTTCAAGTTGAGGTGTGCTCGGACTTAGTGGATTCACCAATGGACCACCATTTCTACCACGACATTGAGCCATGGTACAACAACTCCCATAACAATTTTCCACTTTATACATGGATTGACTTGCATTATGATTGCCTTGGTGCATCTTGTATTTCTATGTCATCCATGGTATATGAGCTTGAGCACTTTCTTAGCAAATTTGTTGTGATCTTCCTTGATGGCATATTCTTACATCATGATCATATTGCCTACCATCAATTGCATGATAACATAATCATATTGAGCATCCCTTGCCATATTCATGCTATTGATAAACCGTCTCACTATGACATCATTTTGCACCGTGGTTGCATTGATCATATTCACAACACATTTGTGTGCACAATGAATGCTTTTGCTCCCATGAATGCTTTACATATCATTCTAGATCATCTTGATAAGCTTCATGCGCTTTGTCACGAACAATCTTGCCTCACGGACTCTTTCTTCTATGATGGACACTTTGTGTGCGCTAACCATCGTATTTCCAAGTGTACTTTGTGTTTGCTCATTTTGCATGTACCACATACCGGAGACACCTTGGAGTACTTGGATTGTGCCATGTTTTCAACTCCGTCCAACTACAAGTTCGTCCACGACAACCGTTTCCATGGTGATGAGGATCACGATCCGAGGTAGGATCTTTTCCAAGGGGGGAGGAGATGATGCGAAGCATCCCACGTTCATCCCCATGTACACTCCGACTACTCTCCAAGGCCCAAGGATACATAAGACGAGACCTCGACTATACACCATTGGACACAAGGTGAACTCGCTCCTCTTCGAACCATCACCTTCCATATGTGAGACATGGTTACTACCTCAAATATATGTGCTATGCATGACCAGGAAAAAAGAGGAAAACCATGGAAAAGACGGCGAGGACACCAAGTGCGAAGGACGAGAAGAAGAACTGTCACGGAAGCTACAGGCTCCGGACGACCGGCCCAGCCTGGACGTCCGACACCTTCCAGGTCCCGGACGACCAGACACCTACGGACGACCGGTGCCTTGGCGACAGAACCTAATCTACGGAAATCCAAGGAAGACCGGACGACCGGATGACCGGACATCTACGGACGTCTGGACCCCCGCGGGCCTCCGGACGATCGGCGTCTCACGGACGACCGGACCCTGGCTGTGTCCAGTTGCGGGCTGAGGCCCATGTACCCCTTCACTTCGCCCCCCATTTGCACTAAGACTATAAATAGACCTCCCCCTCCTCCTAGTTAGGGCAGCATTGGTTTAGCTCATATGTGAGATAGAGCATTGCTCATCCATACGGATCTACTCCACGAGAGAGACCGCGGCCCCTCTACGGAGACGATCCACGTTGGATTCAAGACCTCCTCACGGAGAAGACCCCCATCAAGACCTCCTCACGGAGAAGAACTGGTTACCTTTGTATCGTCCTTTGTTGGATTTGGATCTTGTATCTTACCTTTGTGTTCATCGATCTAGCGCATGTGTGATCTATTCTTGTTGGTTGAGTGATTTCTCTCGTGTCCCCCTCATGTTTCCCCTCGTGTTCATCACGTTCTTCGTAGGGATCCGCTCCTTTCGTGAAAGATCGGTCATCTAGGGTTCCACCCTACATCACAAACCATCAGACACGGAGCCAAAACCCTATTTCCACCGCCGCAACCTTCTGTACCCGTGAGATCCCATCTTGGGGCCTTTTCCGGTGCTCAGCCGGAGGGGGCATTGATCACGGAGGGCTTCTACATCAACACCATAGCCTCTCCGATGATGTGTGAGTAGTTTACTGCAGACCTTCGGGTCCATAGTTATTAGCTAGATGGCTTTTTCTCTCTCTTTGGATCTCAATACAAAGTTCTCCTCGATCTTCTTGGAGATCTATTCGATGTAATCTTCTTTTGCGGTGTGTTTGTCGAGATCCGATGAATTGTGGGTTTATGATCAAGTTTATCTATGAACAATATTTGATTCTCCTCTGAATTCTTTTATGTATGATTAGTTATCTTTGCAAGTCTCTTCGAATTATCAGTTTGGTTTGGCCTACTAGATTGATCTTTCTTGCAATGGGAGAAGTGCTTACCTTTGGGTTCAATCTTGCGGTGCTCGATCCCAGTGACAGTAGGGGAAACGACACGTATTGTATTGTTACCATTGAGGGTAAAAAGATGGGGTTTATATCATATTGCATGAGTTTATCCCTCTACATCATGTCATCTTACTTAAAGCATTACTCTGTTCTTATGAACTTAATACTCTAGATGCATGCTGGATAGCGGTCGATGTGTGGAGTAATAGTAGTAGATGCAGAATCGTTTCGGTCTACTTGTCGCAGACGTGATGCCTATATACATGATCATACCTAGATATTCTCATAACTATGCTCAATTCTATCAATTGCTCGACAGTAATTCGTTTACCCACCGTAATACTTATGCTCTTGAGAGAAGCCACTAGTGAAACCTATGGCCCCGGGGTCTATTTTCCATCATATTAATCTCCTGTCAACAAGCTATGTCTATTGCCGTTTATTTTACTTTGCATCTTTATTTCTCTTTATCATAAAAATACCAAAAATATTATCTTATCATATCTATCAGATCTCACTCTCGTAAGTGACCGTGAAGGGATTGACAATCCCTTTATCGCGTTGGTTGCGAGGTTCTTATTTGTTTGTGTAGGTGCGTGGGACTCGAGTGTGGTCTCCTACTGGATTGATACCTTGGTTCTCAAAAACTGAGGGAAATACTTACGCTACTATACTGCATCACCCTTTCCTCTTCAAGGGAAAACCAACGCAGTGCTCAAGAGGTATCAAGAGGCACTACCCACACCCAGCACACCGCCCCCCAAAAAACCTGGGTGCTCTTCTTCCTCCTCACTCCCACCCACTTCACGTCAGCTCGCTCCACTCGTACCCCCAAATTCCTCACCTCACTCCTACAGAAAACCCCAGCTCCCCTTCTTCCTCACTACTAAAGAAAAACCCCAGGTCCCCTTCTTCTTCACTCGCACTACAACTAGGCTCGTCATTCGTTATTCTGCTCAAATCCGTTAGCGCGACACGATGCCCTCGAGGAAAATGGAGTCGGCTGACCCCAGCGCCAAGAAGATGAGGCTCCCGCAAGCGGCGACGCCTGTTGTAGATCCCGCACCCGGCAGCGCGGGGAGAAGCGGCGACCCCGCCCCCACCGGATCCCAGGAACCCTTAGAATCTCGGGTGGACCGCATCAGCGATCTCCCGGACACCGTCCTTGAGGAGATCATCTCGCTTCTCCCCACCAAGGATTGCTGCCGCACCCAAGTCCTCTCAATTCGGTGGCGCCCTCTATGGCGTGTCGTGCCCCTTAATCTCGACTGTCGTCAGCTATCTCTGTTCAGTGATTTTGTAATCCCCAGAGCCATCATCTCCTCCCACCAGGGCTCCGTTCCAAGCCTCTGCATCCCGTCATGCTACCTGAGCAAGCATACCATGACCTGCACGGTGGACGCCTGGCTGAAATCCCCTGAATTCACAGAACTATAGGTGCTTGAGTTCTACTATTCCCCTGGAAATCACCAACCAGATACCGAACGCCATCTACCTGTGCCCTCAGCGCCGATGTCCATCTCGCGGTTTTCCTCCTCTCTCCACACCGCCACCTTTGCGTTGTGCGACCTACCAGACAATCTGGTACTAAACCTTCGACTCCCATTTCTCAAGAAACTTTCACTTGTGCGGGTTCGTATATCGGAGGCCTCATTGCACAACATCATCAACTCCAGTTTCCATGCCCTGGAGTGCTTGGTGCTTGCTTTCACAGTTATAATCGGTTGTCTCCAAATAAAGTCACCTAACCTTGTAAGAATTGGAAATTTTTTTGACGGAAGGCAGCTCATCATCCAAGATGCCCCTTCACTTCAAAGGTTGATCCTTGATTCTAGTTATTCACCGTCGCAAATAACCGTCCTCTCTGCACCTAAACTGGAGACCTTGGGTGTAATACATGATCTCTGTGCTCATTTCAAGATGGTGTTTGGCTCCACAGTTCTTCAAGTACTTTATATTATCATCTACACTTGTAACCATAAGTTGCATTTTAAATTTCTGCGCATAAGTTATATATCATCTCGGAGTACATATTTTGTACTAATATTATGTTCTATGCTCAATGAAGAGTTTCTCCATGGATAGCCTATCAATGGTGTTGGATTCTGTCAAGATTTATATATCCAAATGAATAGTTTTGATCTGAACAAGATTATTGACTTGCTGCAATGCTTTCCATGTCTGGAGAAGTTGTACATAAAGGCGATAATTTCATGCACATTGGAAGCCCATATATAGTGTACTAGAATTAACCGTTCAGCTGTTGCTCTTTCCACACTCTTTTTTAGACCTTAATTGTTTTCAATCTTCATGTCTATTTAGGCAACATGACGGGGTAAGAAAGTTATAACCAATCGGTGGATTCGTAAGCACCGGGATTTTCTCACTTCTCATGACATTCGATTGAAGACAATAACGCTAGAACGATATGTAGCTGTGACGCCCCCGATTTGACCGTACACTAATCATGCACGCAAATGTGTACGACCAAGATCAGGGACTCACGGGAAGATATCACAACACAACTCTAAAACATAAGTAAGTCATACAAGCATCATAATACAAGCCAGGGGCCTCGAGGGCTCGAATACAAGTGCTCGATCACAGACGAGTCAGCGGAAGCAACAATATCTGAGTACAGACATAAGTTAAACAAGTTTGCCTTAAGAAGGCTAGCATAAAAGTAGCAACGATCGAAAAGGCAAGGCCTCCTGCCTGGGACCTCCTAACTACTCCTCGAAGCCGAACTCCATGTAGAATCATCCTCGGGATCTCTAGCTCCTGGACTCCAGCATCTGGTTGCGACAATCCGATATAGAAAGGGGAAAAGAGGGAGAAAAGCAACCGTGAGTACTCATCCAAAGTACTCGCAAGCAAGGAGCTACACTACATATGCATGGGTATATGTGTAAAGGGTCATATCAGTGGACTGAACTGCAGAATGCCAGAATAAAAGGGGGATAGCTAGTCCTGTCGAAGACTACGCTTCTGGTCATCTCCATCTTGCAGCATGTAGAAGAGAGTAGATTGAAGTCCTCCAAGTAGCATCGCATAGCATAATCCTACCCGGCGATCCCCTCCTCGTCGCCCTGTTAGAGAGCGATCACCGGGTTATATCTGGCACTTGGAAGGGTGTGTTTTATTAAGTATCCAGTTCTAGTTGTCATAAGGTCAAGGTACAACTCCGGGTCGTCCTTTTACCGAGGGACACGGCTATTCGAATAGATAAACTTCCCTGCAGGGGTGCACCACATAACCCAACACGCTCGATCCCATTTGGCCGAACACACTTTCCTGGGTCATGCCCGGCCTCGTAAGATCAACGCGTCGCAGCCCCACCTAAGCACAACAGAGAGGTCAGCACGCCGGTCTAACCCTATGCGCGCAGGGGTCTGGGCCCATCGCCCTATGCACACCTGCACGTTGCGTACGCGGCCGGAAGCAGACCTAGCCTAGTGGCGTTCCAGTCCAATCCGGCGCGCGCCACTCAGTCGCTGACGTCACGAAGGCTTCGGCTGATACCACGACGCCGGGATACCCATAAATACTCCCGCGTAGATGGTTAGTGCGTATAGACCAAATGGCCAGACTCAGATCAAATACCAAGAACTCGTTAAGCGTGTTAAGTATCTGCGAACACCGACCAGGGCCAGGCCCACCTCTCTCCTAGGTGGTCTCAACCTGCCCTGTCGCTCCGCCATAAAGTAACAGTCGGGGGCCGTCAGGAACCCAGGCCCACCTCTACCGGGGTGGAGCCACCTGTCCTTTCAGCCCCCTCATCAGAATCACTTGCGGGTACTCCTCGAGCCGACCCGACTTTAGTCACCACATGTGTCATGTATATAAAGTATATAGTATGTACCCGTGATCCCCTCCCGAAGTGATCACGGCCCAGTAGTATAGCATGGCAGACGGACAAGAGTGTAGGGCCACTGATGGAACACTAGCATCCTATACTAAGCAGTAGGATTGCAGGTAAAGGTACCAACAGTAGAAGCAAGGGCAGGCTATGCATCAGTATAGGATTAACGGAAAACAGTAACATGCTACACTACTCTAATGCAAGCAGTATAGAGAAGAATAGGCGATATCTGGTGATCAAGGGGGGGCTTGCCTGGAAGCTCAGCCGAGAAGGAGGGGTCGTCAACACCGTAGTCGTACTGGGTAGCAGCAGCGTCGGTCTCGTAGTCTACCGGAGAAGGAGAGGGGGAAGAAACAGTAAATACGGATCAAACAAAGCATCACAAAACATAAGGAGGCAAAACGCGGTGCTAGGTATGCCCTAACGCGGTAGTAAGTGATACCGGCGAAGGGGGGAAACATCCGGGAAAATATCCCCGGTGCTTCACGTTTTCGGACAGATGAAACGGAGGGGGAAAGTTGCGAGTTCGATAGGTTAGGGAGGTGTGGTGGATGAACGGACTGCGCATTCGGATTCGTCTCGTCGTTCTGAGCAACTTTCATGTTGAAAATATTTTAATCCGAGTTACGGATTAAAAGATATGATTTTCTAAAGATTTTATAAATTTCTGGAATTTAACTAATTATTTAAATTAAGTCAAAAATGGATTTATGACATCAGCATGATGTCATGCTGACGTCAGCAGTCAACAGGGGTTGACTGGGTCAAACTGCCGCGTGGGTCCTGTGGGACCCACGTGTCATACTCTGTTAGGTTAATTAGGGTTTAATTAAACTAATTCTGTTTAATTAAACTAACAGGTTAATTAGATTAATTCATTAGGATTAATTAACTTTAATTAACTAATATTAACATGATTAAATAAGTTAATTAATTATCTTAATTAATTAATTTTATTATTTATTTTTATTATTTTTATTTTTATATTTTTTTAAATCTTTTTTTATTCGTTCTGGGGCGTGGGCCCCATCTGTCATAGGGCCCTGGGGCCATAGCGGGTGCGGGCGACGTTTTCGGGCGCGGCCCGATCGGGCGCACGCCTAGGGGGCCGTGGCGGACGAGGCCGTCGAGGGCTGGGCGGTCGCCGGCGAGGCGGGGCCGCGCGCAGGGCGACTGATGGCTGCAGTAACGGCGGTGCGGGCGTGAGGTGCGCAAGGGGAGGGGCGAGCCTCAGGCAAGCGCGGAGCAGGGGGAACACGGGAGCGAGGCGGGCGCACAGGGGAGAGAGGAGAGGGGGAGCTCACAGGGGCGGTGGGGATTCGGCAGCGGGGGTCGAGGAGGTCGTCGGGGACGACGTGCGGCGAGGAGGCAGACCGGTGGGGAGGCTCCGATGAAGTATATCGACCATGAGGTCGTGCGGTGGCCGTAGGCGGAGGCGAGGTCGAATGCGGCGAGGTGGCGTGTCGGGGGCGATGGACGACGGCGCGATGTCGGGGCGACGGCGTCCAGAGGAGGACGGGGGAGCGCGGTGGCGGTCCGGGGGCGACGGACGGCGGGATCGGCGATGGGGGGCGGTGTCCTCGGACGCGAGCGGCGGGGCGACGGATCCGGCGACGATGCTCGGCGGCGGGGCGCGGGATCCATAGGCGGCAACGGCGACGTCGGCGGGGCGCGGTCGGGGTTGAGCCCCGATCCAGATCGGGGGGGCGAGAGGAAGGAGAGAGTGGGGTGGGTATCGTGCGGGGGGGCGGGGGGGGGGGGGGGGTGTGCGCTGGGGGTTAGGGTTTCGGGTGTGAGGCCATATAGGCCAGGGGGTTAGGTGGGCCAGTTGGCCTGGGTGCCAGATGGGCCGGTTGGCCCAGTGCGGGGGGGGTCCCCTTTATTTAGTTTTGCTTCTCTCTTTTCTTTTTATTTATTTTTCTTTTACTGTTTTACTTTTGGTTTTCTTTTATTTTAGTTTTATAAAAATTATCACTAGCACTTAAATTAATACTTTTAAATATACTATAGCCACATTAATTCTCAACCCAAATTAAAATAGTTTAATATTTTATAAAATTTAAAAGGCATTTATTTTAATATTTAAACCTATATTTTTAATTATTTTGAACACTTAAACATTTTATTAAAGTTAGGTTTCTCCACCATTATTATCTATGCAATATTTGGTTCACTCCGAACATTTTAGTTTTAATATTTGAAAACTTTTATTGTTTGCTTGATTTTGAACTTCGAATTTTGGACCGGTTTTGATCTAACGATATATTAGCAACAGTAACGGAGGTAACGTGGCACCATTAGCGTGGGATTACTGTAGCTTAATTACCCGGGCGTCACAATTCTCCTCCACTACAAGAAATCTCGTCCCGAGATTTAAGAGGGGAAGTGACGGGAAAGGGATTTGGTCACGAAATTCTAACGAGCGTTCTCGATCTTGGTTGCTCTTCTCGAAGCGGTTGATCCATTACGTTGATGCCTTTATTTCCTTGCTTCAGGACATCATGATGAAGCTGGCATCCTTTCTTCGGGAACTCCATCGTACTTACGAAGGACAAGGGGTAACTTCGGAATAACAGACCTCTGAACGGTTGACTATCTGGTTGATAACCTCGGGGAAGGTGGCGGAAAGTAACTCTCGAATGGAAATTTAAGACAATATCGAGAGCAAAGTAAGAAGGTATCGTGGGGAAGTTTCGAGCGGGCAAGCAATCATTCGATGCCTGAAGGGTTCTGAGCAACGGGAATAAGTATTGTATCTGATACCAAAAATAGATCACTACGAAGGTGGCCCGCGAATTAAATACAGAGCCAAGTGTGAGGAATAACCATTAGAAACAGGGTTGTATAGAAGAGTCAGGTTTCGATCCTGTGGAACTGTGGGTTATGGGCCCACCATGTGGGTTTTTTTTATAGGAGCAGTGACATCTTGCACGGTCATGATAGCAAGGCATGTCAGAGAATACCCTGTCAGTTATGTCGGCAACACGTTGGTACCAAGGGAGAGGGACGTAGAGAACCATTTTTCTGCTCGTTGAAACGAGGCGGACCATTAGGCAAAGTTCTCGTCCATCGGTGGCTACCGGGATGTCATCAACAATAGTAACAGGGTCTTACTGACAGAGTTATACACCGAAGTGTTTACATAAGCAGGAGAATATTACTGCTTAGATCATATAGATCACCAGAAGGGTTAAACCAAACAATGGAAAGGAAAATATGATTATCGGATTAAACAGAAGAATGGAAAGGAAAATGTGTTTAAACACATATTTCAAGGGTATATCCTTCCCAAGGGCAAGCAGAGCATGATATCCATGACAAGATATAATGTAGAAAACTCTTTAGGTAAGGGGAGAGATATTTCATGACATTACCCATACAACGGTGTTTGGATAACTGAGCAAGAAAACATTTATCATTGGGCTTCAAATGTTCTTGTCGAAAATCGGAGTACCACAGACATGCTTCGGGATAGCATTGACATGGTCTTCAAGCAAGGGTCGGACTTTGGATACTCAATGGATGCATCAGGATTAACTGGTAGAATAAGTCTTACAATTTCCTCATGGAAGAATGGATAACCTTGCTAAAAAGGAAACAATAACAACAGGTCCTCCGGCCAGGTGTGTTCGGCATGTCATCACCTTACCGGGTCATAAATAGGCCAATGTTATAACTCTTGGAAATATGTTCCAACCATCATATCTGACCGAGATTCAGATCTGATTGGTGTCAGGATACCTCAGACTCAGGATGTCTGAGAAGAAAAGTGCAACACAAATTGATGGGATGACATAGTAAGATTCTCGGGAAATGAACTATGAAAGCAAGTTCCGAAACAAGAGTTCATCATTAAACCAAGGAGAGAGTTAGGAGGTGGCTGAGGGACTCAGCGACATTCCATTGAGATTTCCAAAAGATGGATTTCCACAATTATGTGAACAAGGAGATAACATTTGTCAGATCAAATGATATAATGATGTATGCTCGAGGATATCATACACAACTTAACATTGGTTGAAAGGTGCACCCGAATATGGGCTTAGGTAGCATGATCAAGGTTAGAATGGTGATTCGATAACCAATACACAAGGAATGAACTATCGTTCATTAACTTACAAGCAATAGGGTTGCTGGAAGTTTTGAATCTTACACATCACAGTTCATTTGTGGGTACTTCGATTAAAATCAACATGGGGACCAAGAACTGAATGTAGACGGTAAGATGTATTACTATATCAAGAATTCTAAAGAGGTGGTGAAATTCTCACGAAATTCTTGATATAAAATTTGGTAATACTCCAAAGTAAAGAGGAACAAATGCTGGATTGCAAGGAACTCAAGGTATAACACAAAACAAGAACAAGTTTGTGTTGGAGGAAAGGTAGTAGAGTGGTCGATGATAATACTAATCATCGAGGGCAAGGATGGTCTTCCCCATCATGAATTCCATTGATATCCTGGAAGAGCTCGGAATGCTGATGATGATCACGACACATTTGTTGAGAGAATTCATGAAGATGTAATCGATTGGTGAAGACATCAAGTCAAGGGAATGATGAAGCAAAAATTTATTGGAACCAGGGGTGCGACACAAACTCGAAATCAAGTTTGTTGTTCAAGGCTAAATGATATGGCAAGGAAAATCGACGTAAGATTAGCTCACTGTCGAAATTTGTGCGCTGGGAAGGACCAGGTAGCACGGTTAAAATCGGCACAATAATGACATAGCTGAGCAGGCTAGGGATGACGTGATCGAGTACGAACTCGTAAGCAAAGGAGATTACTAAGAGTTGTTTAATCGTGTTGCGGACTCGATTCAGTTATCGATGTCCTTGAGTGTTTAATAACTCGGAGTCCGTGAACAATTGGAATCAATGAGAATGTAATACCTGATGGAGAACTCATAAGAAGTTATGCAGTTCTGTGATAATCTCGAGGTACCAGGGGGTAATACTCGACGACAGATTAAAATAGAGGTTGGATTGGGTAATGCTCTACAGAAGTCAAGTGCTTAAACTTTGCACGAGAAATGGTGTTTAAAGGAGAACATGGTCGGAACCACGATTGCAAAAGGCCAGATCCCAGATATAAGATGAACTTATACCAAGGTAATAATTAATTTAAGAGAAGCTTTTAATGATAAGATCTACATCGTGTCCATGGGCATGAACACAAAGTTCAAGGTCGACTCCCACTTCTGCAATGCATAACCTTTCATTCACTGCTCTATTAAAATAATTTGATTGCGAAGACCTACCTGGTGAATTACCAGAGGAGTATGAACCTTGGAAAACTTCCGGGTTCACACAGATTAAGGAAGGCATAGGTTCAACCCATCAGGGCATCTTAGGAACATATACCACAAACTTCGGAGTAAATATTACAAGCTCGAAAGAAGAGCATTGTTCAAAAACAGATGATACAATTTACCAAAGGCATTATATACCCATGGGAAGGCTCACAAGGTTATTCAATGTGAAGGACACTGTCGGATAAAATCCCACAAAGGAACCGATGGTCCACAGGGGATCTGATGTGAGCATCGGTACTCAACTAGAGGAAGAAAGAATGCAAGGGGATCAGATTATAGAAACAACTGACTAACTCAAAGCTCAAATGCAAAGGAATTATGATTTACAAATCAAGGGATCAGAAGCAAACGCCCTGATTAAGGATGGATAAGTTGAATAGCCTTAGGGGTACAATCGATGGCATTTCGATTGGTCGATACCAGCTCACGTTTAAAATGACGTCTGAGCCGGAAGAATGAATTCTAGGATATGATTGAGGATTGTGAGCATTCGCAACAAATTGAATCAACGGACTCAAAATGATAATGACAAGAGATGCCAATAAGATTACGAGACTTATGGGATTAACCATAATGCAAGCAAACAAGAATTTCAAGAGCAATAGGCTCCTGAGGATTTTTGGAAGATCGAATAGTATTTTGAAGACTATTGTGAAATACTTGAATTAACTGGGGATGAGCGGATACTCGGTAAGTGCGAGAATTATCCGTAGGGGCATTCAGGTGACAAAAAACAGTAAGGCAGTAAGCTCCAAGGATTCTCGTAACAACAGAGAGAATTACGGGGTATCTTGTAGTAACAAGATCGACCGGGAAACATTGTATGAATAGCGAGTATACGTGGTTATCCATAGGGGTTTACCGATGAAAGGCAATTGCAAAAGTGATGAACACAAGTTCTCGGGTTATCAGCGGAGAGTATCTTCAGGGTCTTCACGTGCAGCAGACGATCATCAGCAATAAGGCGCTCTCCGGGTGAAAGTGATAACGAGACCCTAATGTTAGATTTAGCAAAAATTCACTTACCCGAATAGAAGAGAGATCAGAGTCCCAGAGTATAGACGAGGAGTAAAAGATCCTAATACCACCCAATGGCGATGTGGGCCCGTAAGACACACAGCCATGTTAGTAAAAGTTTTTGTAATGTCTAGACTCGACTTCGGCCAAGGAGTGTGGAAAGGGGGATTCCTACAGGCAGTCGGCTCTGATACCAACTTGTGACGCCCCCGATTTGACCGTACACTAATCATGCACGCAAATGTGTACGACCAAGATCAGGGACTCACGGGAAGATATCACAACACAACTCTAAAACATAAGTAAGTCATACAAGCATCATAATACAAGCCAGGGGCCTCGAGGGCTCGAATACAAGTGCTCGATCACAGACGAGTCAGCGGAAGCAACAATATCTGAGTACAGACATAAGTTAAACAAGTTTGCCTTAAGAAGGCTAGCATAAAAGTAGCAACGATCGAAAAGGCAAGGCCTCCTGCCTGGGACCTCCTAACTACTCCTCGAAGCCGAACTCCATGTAGAATCATCCTCGGGATCTCTAGCTCCTGGACTCCAGCATCTGGTTGCGACAATCCGATATAGAAAGGGGAAAAGAGGGAGAAAAGCAACCGTGAGTACTCATCCAAAGTACTCGCAAGCAAGGAGCTACACTACATATGCATGGGTATATGTGTAAAGGGTCATATCAGTGGACTGAACTGCAGAATGCCAGAATAAAAGGGGGATAGCTAGTCCTGTCGAAGACTACGCTTCTGGTCATCTCCATCTTGCAGCATGTAGAAGAGAGTAGATTGAAGTCCTCCAAGTAGCATCGCATAGCATAATCCTACCCGGCGATCCCCTCCTCGTCGCCCTGTTAGAGAGCGATCACCGGGTTATATCTGGCACTTGGAAGGGTGTGTTTTATTAAGTATCCAGTTCTAGTTGTCATAAGGTCAAGGTACAACTCCGGGTCGTCCTTTTACCGAGGGACACGGCTATTCGAATAGATAAACTTCCCTGCAGGGGTGCACCACATAACCCAACACGCTCGATCCCATTTGGCCGAACACACTTTCCTGGGTCATGCCCGGCCTCGTAAGATCAACGCGTCGCAGCCCCACCTAAGCACAACAGAGAGGTCAGCACGCCGGTCTAACCCTATGCGCGCAGGGGTCTGGGCCCATCGCCCTATGCACACCTGCACGTTGCGTACGCGGCCGGAAGCAGACCTAGCCTAGTGGCGTTCCAGTCCAATCCGGCGCGCGCCACTCAGTCGCTGACGTCACGAAGGCTTCGGCTGATACCACGACGCCGGGATACCCATAAATACTCCCGCGTAGATGGTTAGTGCGTATAGACCAAATGGCCAGACTCAGATCAAATACCAAGAACTCGTTAAGCGTGTTAAGTATCTGCGAACACCGACCAGGGCCAGGCCCACCTCTCTCCTAGGTGGTCTCAACCTGCCCTGTCGCTCCGCCATAAAGTAACAGTCGGGGGCCGTCAGGAACCCAGGCCCACCTCTACCGGGGTGGAGCCACCTGTCCTTTCAGCCCCCTCATCAGAATCACTTGCGGGTACTCCTCGAGCCGACCCGACTTTAGTCACCACATGTGTCATGTATATAAAGTATATAGTATGTACCCGTGATCCCCTCCCGAAGTGATCACGGCCCAGTAGTATAGCATGGCAGACGGACAAGAGTGTAGGGCCACTGATGGAACACTAGCATCCTATACTAAGCAGTAGGATTGCAGGTAAAGGTACCAACAGTAGAAGCAAGGGCAGGCTATGCATCAGTATAGGATTAACGGAAAATAGTAACATGCTACACTACTCTAATGCAAGCAGTATAGAGAAGAATAGGCGATATCTGGTGATCAAGGGGGGGCTTGCCTGGAAGCTCAGCCGAGAAGGAGGGGTCGTCAACACCGTAGTCGTACTGGGTAGCAGCAGCGTCGGTCTCGTAGTCTACCGGAGAAGGAGAGGGGGAAGAAACAGTAAATACGGATCAAACAAAGCATCACAAAACATAAGGAGGCAAAACGCGGTGCTAGGTATGCCCTAACGCGGTAGTAAGTGATACCGGCGAAGGGGGGAAACATCCGGGAAAATATCCCCGGTGCTTCACGTTTTCGGACAGATGAAACGGAGGGGGAAAGTTGCGAGTTTGATAGGTTAGGGAGGTGTGGTGGATGAACGGACTGCGCATTCGGATTCGTCTCGTCGTTCTGAGCAACTTTCATGTTGAAAATATTTTAATCCGAGTTACGGATTAAAAGATATGATTTTCTAAAGATTTTATTAATTTCTGGAATTTAACTAATTATTTAAATTAAGTCAAAAATGGATTTATGACATCAGCATGATGTCATGCTGACGTCAGCAGTCAACAGGGGTTGACTGGGTCAAACTGCCGCGTGGGTCCTGTGGGACCCACGTGTCATACTCTGTTAGGTTAATTAGGGTTTAATTAAACTAATTCTGTTTAATTAAACTAACAGGTTAATTAGATTAATTCATTAGGATTAATTAACTTTAATTAATTAATATTAACATGATTAAATAAGTTAATTAATTATCTTAATTAATTAATTTTATTATTTATTTTTATTATTTTTTTAAATCTTTTTTTTATTCGTTCTGGGGCGTGGGCCCCATCTGTCATAGGGCCCTGGGGCCATAGCGGGTGCGGGCGACGTTTTCGGGCGCGGCCCGATCGGGCGCACGCCTAGGGGGCCGTGGCGGACGAGGCCGTCGAGGGCTGGGCGGTCGCCGGCGAGGCGGGGCCGCGCGCAGGGCGACTGATGGCTGCAGTGACGGCGGTGCGGGCGTGAGGTGCGCAAGGGGAGGGGCGAGCCGCAGGCGAGCGCGGAGCAGGGGGAACACGGGAGCGAGGCGGGCGCACAGGGGAGAGAGGAGAGGGGGAGCTCACAGGGGCGGTGGGGATTCGGGCAGCGGGGTCGAGGAGGTCGTCGGAGACGACGTGCGGCGAGGAGGCAGACCGGTGGGGAGGCTCCGATGAAGTATATCGACCGTGAGGTCGTGCGGTGGCCGTAGGCGGAGGCGAGGTCGAATGCGGCGAGGTGGCGTGTCGGGGGCGATGGACGACGGCGCGGTGTCGGGGCGACGGCGTCCAGAGGAGGACGGGGGAGCGCGGTGGCGGTCCGGGGGCGACGGACGGCGGGATCGGCGATGGGGGGCAGTGTCCTCGAACGCGAGCAGATCCGTCGAGGGAGATGGAGATGGCAGCACGAGGTGGCGGGCGACGGATCCGGCGACGATGCACGGCGACAGGGCGCGGGATCCACAGGCGGCAATGGCGACGTCGGCGGGGCGCGGTCGGGGTTGAGCCCCGATCGGGGGGGCGAGAGGAAGGAGAGAGTGGGGTGGGTATCGTGCGGGGGGGCGGGGGGTGTGTGCGCTGGGGGTTAGGGTTTCGGGTGTGAGGCCATATAGGCCAGGGGGTTAGGTGGGCCGGTTGGCCTGGGTGCCAGATGGGCCGGTTGGCCCAGTGCGGGGGGGGGGGGTCCCCTTTATTTAGTTTTGCTTCTCTCTTTTCTTTTTATTTATTTTTCTTTTACTGTTTTACTTTTGGTTTTCTTTTATTTTAGTTTTATAAAAATTATCACTAGCACTTAAATTAATACTTTTAAATATACTATAGCCACATTAATTCTCAACCCAAATTAAAATAGTTTAATATTTTTTAAAATTTAAAAGGCATTTATTTTAATATTTAAACCTCTATTTTTAATTATTTTGAACACTTAAACATTTTATTAAAGTTAGGTTTCTCCACCATTATTATCTATGCAATATTTGGTTCACTCCGGACATTTTAGTTTTAATATTTGAAAACTTTTATTGTTTGCTTGATTTTGAACTTTGAATTTTGGACCGGTTTTGATCTAACGATAGATTAGCAACAGTAACGGAGGTAACGTGGCACCATTAGCATGGGATTACTGTAGCTTAATTACCCGGGCGTCACAGTAGCCAACCATGCAAACACTAGATTTGTCACATTCTTCCTGCTGAATGCGAGGTTACTATTGTCCATCAGGCTTAATTTTATCAGCAGCATGGTTTTGACGGATGGGTATGTCGAAGAGCAAAAAAAGGAGTTTCGGGTGGGCAAAAGAGCTTCTGAACGTGCCGGGCTTCTATTTACAACATATTGTGGTCATAATCCAGTAAATTTTACGACCCAGGATGTTCATTCTATGGACCTGACCGATCCATTTGATTGTGACTGCCGAAAACAATGCTGGAGTTAGATGTTGTTGCCCTTTTCAAGCTGGGTTTTGTCTAAACCTGATGAACGATTAACCCTCATGCTTTTGTACAGTTTGTAAGCTGGGGTTAGATGTTCTTGCCCTTTTCAACTCGGCTGTGACTATCATATTTTCTTTGAAACAAGGCAAATGGCTTGCCATTCGTTTAATTTAGAGTGAAATATTGTAACAAATCCCAACCAAGGGAAATAACATCACTCTCGCCGGCTGCTTGAGCTCACTGTGCATTGCAGAAGCCAAGTGATTAGACCCCACCAGCACCCACAAACTTATTTCGAACTAGCACACCAAATGGGCTGTAAATTTTCATAGAAAAGGCTGCATGATCGTGACAGATTTGGATTCTGACATTTGGGACCCACGAGGAAATAGCCTATCCAAGGTGGTGTCGACTTACTAGCTAGTCAACAAACGATTCTGCCTACCAGCCGTTGGATTGACATCCAACATCTATGTGTATCTTCTATCTCTGGTCTTCTTCCTCCAGCCGCCCAAACCAAACCACCCCATCGGCTCCACCTGCTCCCGCCTCCCATGGCTGGCTGCGCCTCCGCCGCCCTACCGTACCCTCCAATGTTGGCCAGTCCCTCCCTCTATTCCCCCACACGTCCTGTTATTCTCCGGCAACGTCAGCCCCAACACGCACCCGCACCCGAACCAGTCAACCCTCGTACTCCCCTCCCCCTGCGACTGGACCGGCGCATCTTCCATGGCTCCTGTTCTTTCCGTTCGAGGCCTCGCCGTCGTCCTCGGCCTTGGTTCGCTCGCCGTGCGCGGTGCACCGCCCTCTTGCGTTGTCAACGCCGTCAACAACTGAGAGGAACAAGGATATGACTGTACGTGGAGAGGATGACAATAGGGACCCGCCAGCATCATCGCAGTACGCAAGCAAGTGCCTCGTTATTATAAGCCCAAAAAAATGGTTCCTCCTAATGGTTGGACATTTGGGGCTCATGCCATTGTCAACGTAGTCAATAAACGAGAGAATTACACAACGAGCGGCTGACACCAGGGACCCAGCAGGTCGCGCAGTTGTTATTTACTTTTTTTAGGAACAAGTAGTTGTTATTTATACTTGTTTTAGCGACGGATCAGGGTAACAACGGGGTTGTGCGGGGGCTGTGGCCCGTCTAGCCAGGGTTTTATTTATGTTTACCACAACATTAGCCCAGTTGTGTTTTTTTCTTGCTGAAAATGGCTAGCCGAGTTCTATTTTTTTTACGAAATACCCAAACGAGGCCTACTTGCTTTATCAGCCCTGCTGGGCTGCAAATCTTTTAAGACGAGGAGAGTTTCATTCGGTTTGCCCAGAAATGGGTTGTACATTTTTAAACACATCAAACCGGGAATTAGTTTCATTTTTTAATTACAAGATTTTAAATTCCATTGATCTTTATGAGTGGACAATTATTTGGATTTTATATTTATATAAATTATTTTTCAAAATAGTTTGAATGTGACTCGATATTTCGGGATTAAAAACAGTTGACCGCATCGAAATATGCAAAATTTCGTATAATTTTTAACCGTGGCCACAATATGGGGTGTAATGCTAACAAAAAGAAGATGGGCTCCATACGCTCAAGAAAAAAAAAGAAGGGCTCCAAAAAAATTCTTAAGAATTGGCAAATGGGCTGTAAATTATTAGAAATAATGGCAGATGGGTTGTATGCTGTTTTCCGCAGATTTGAGGTTGACTCGTGCGCCTACTACAGGTTGACGTGTATGCTTTCCTTAAAAAATAAGGTTGACGCACACGCAACGCTGTGTCAACTTAGTCAACACACGAGAGCAGTTACTGTTGGATGTCCATCCAACGGCCGTTGTGCTTCTTCAATCTCTGTTGTTCCTGCTCCAGCCGCTCAAACAAGCGCCAGCGGGACTGTCTGCTACCTCCTCCCTCGGCCGGCTATGCTGCCACGCAGGCCTCACCGCCCCATCGTTCTCCCATCGCTGGCCTAGCCATCCCTCTACTCACCCACACCTACTATTATTCTCCAGCGACGGCAGACGAACCAGTAAACCCTCGCACTCCCCTTTGTGTGGGAAACAGCTCCCGAGTTTTCCCTGGCTCCATGTCGTTTCCCTTCCTAGGCCTCGCCGTCGTCTACCGCCCTTGTGCTCTCGGCGCGGCGTGGTCAACGAATGACATGCATCGGAAGTGGACTGTACCTGGAGAGGCTGACAGCTGGGTCCACAGCCGCAGGCAAGGAAATGCCTCCTAATTACGCGCAAAATAATGATTCCTCCACCTAACAGCTGGGACCCACCGGAAGGGCCTCTGTATTTTACGAAAAAAACGTTCCCCCACTGACAAGTCGGACCCACCAGCTATATGTTCGCACGCAAGGAAGTGCCTCGTTATTACGCACACAAAAATGAATACTCCCCCTGCTAGCTGGGACCCACCATAGTGGAGGCTGACTTGTAGGCCTACTAAGATGACGGGGATGGAGGGCTTTGTCAACTTAGTCAATATGAACGATTCTAGCTCCAGTGTTGTACGATGTCCATCCAACGGCCGTAGTGATTCTTCAACCTCTGGTCTTCTTGCTCCAGCCGCCCAAACAAGCGTCAGCTGTGCTGCCACCGATGGCCATGCTATCCCTCTATACTCACCCACACCTCCTGTTATTCTCCGGTGACGACAACCTCACACCGCAGCCGAAGCAGTCAACCCACATACTCCCCTCCACGTGGCATCCACTGCCGCGTCTTCCCTGGCTCCGCGTCTTCCCCTTCCTAGGCCTCGCTGTCGTCCACCGACCTGGTGCTCTCGGCGCGGCCTGGTCAATGTGATCAACGAACGACTTCCATCGGAAGAGTACTGTACGTGGAGAGCCTCACAGCTGGGTCCACGGCCGCAGCAAAGAAGTGCCTCCTTATTACGCAGAAAATAATGATTCCTCCACGTGACAACAGGGGCCCACCGGACGGGCCACCGTATTTCGCGAAAAAACATTTCCCCCCTGATTGCTGAGACCCACCAGCTATATCTTCGCACGCAAGGAAGTGTGTCCATATTACGGGCAAAAAAATATTCGCCCCCTGACTACTGGGACCCACCAGCTACATCTTCACACGGAAGGAAGTGCCTGACAGTCGGGACCCACCTAGTCGAAGCGTACGTAGAATTGTCATTCTGGTCGCGAACGTGCACGTACATACGATCGGCCTGTCTGCAGGCTGCAGCGATGAACCGTGGCCCTGTAAGGAAGGGCATGTGTCGTAGTACAGGCGCGCATGTGTCATAGTAGAGGCGCGCACGTAGCATGTACACGTACGTACAGCGGCCAGGGTGCAAGAAAGAAAATACATGTAACATCCCAAAATTCTAAATTTTGGAATGTTATATTAAATAGCTAGATTTGTTTGATTGTTTGATTGTTGTGTGATTGATTGACTGAAAGTGAGTGATATTCGAAACTTTTTGAAAGTTAAATGAGAGGGAATAAAAGGACTTTCCCAAACTTTCACCTTTTTGCATTATGATCTTCTTGAATTCAAATTCTTTTCATCACAAAACCCTGGAGAGAAGATAACATGACTTCTTCCATTTTAAATAAATGAAAAGGGTTTTGAAAAGATTTGAATTTTATTTGGAAATATTTCAAACTCAGAAACTTTAAGAAACTCAATGATTTTCACGAGAGAAAATAATATGACTTCTTCAAAATATATGAAATATGAGTTGGAAGTTTAAAAGAATTAAATTCAAAGTCCTTTTTGAAATTATTTTCAATTTGGAGTTATTTGGGTTTATTCAAATTATTTTTCTCAAAAATAAAATATACAGAAATTAGGGTAAAATGATTCCCTACATCAGAAAATTGGAGATAAATAAATTTGAATTCATTTTGGTATTTCTAAAATGATTTTTATGAGGTTTTATTGCAACAGTAGCACTCTTTTCTTTATTCAAATTTTTGTGGATTTTATTTGGCACTACAAAAATGTTCACGTTGTAGATAATCTTTTTCTGAAAATTTTGATATATTATATGCCTATCTAAAAAATTTATTTATTTTGCGTTTATTTTTGTTTTGCTGGAAAAAAGTTTAAAAAAACTTTCCGCCGAACTGGGCCGGCCAGGCCATGGCCCAGCCCGACGCCCGCGCGTCCCCGAGCTCCAGCAGGACTCCCGCCGCCGCACGACAGCGCCGCCGCCGCCGTGTCCGTCGCGGACACCGCGCCCCGCCGCCTTTGCCCTTGCCCCCTCCTCCACGCCTACTTAGGCCGCCCTCCTCCATAAATAGCCCCGACCCCTCTCTCCTCTCCTCCTCGCTGCACACCGCCGCCGCATCGCCTCCGCTGCCTGCTTGCGTCACCGCCGACGCTCGCCTACGCCACCGCCGCGCTTTGCCCCGCTGCCGCAGCCGCATCTCGTCGGACTCACCGGAGTCCGCAGCCTCGCCGCCGCTCGCTGCTGCCGCACCACCCCGCCGCCCGCGCCGCTGCCCGCCGCGCTGGAGCACGCCGCCCTCGCCGGAGCCGCTGCTCCGCCGATCCAAAATCGCCGCCCCGCGGTTTATTTCCTTGAACCGGTGTAAAACCGTTAACCCGACCGGTTTTATTTATTAGGTTGGTTTTTACTTATTAGATCGGTTTATTTTCTAGGTTAATTTAATTAGTGAATGTTTGCTGTTTTAGGTTCTGGAGCAAACGGTTTTCGTTCTTTAGCTTCCGTAGTGAACGTTCGTTCTTTAGGTTTTTCTTTTTATTTTTATTTTCTGTCCAGTGACCTATTTGTAGTATTTCTTTTACAGATTAGTCCCCCTGTTTCAAATGGTCACTACTTTTTACTCGTTTGTCCAAATCCAACGAAACCAACGCCCACTTCTTTGTTATGATCCCCTCTATCCAGTAAAACAACTTAAACATGTTTTTGAAAATTTAAAATTTGTTTTCATACAGATTTGAATTTGAATCTTCTTTTGATCATAACTTGAGTTTCGTAGCTCCATTTGAGTTGATTCTTTTTGCAAATTAAATCTCTTGACCTAAACTTTCTGATAAGGCCAAATTCATATAATTTTGGTACTTTTAGAAATTGTTTTATGTTGCAAGAGTTATTTGCTTGGTTTTGAAGCTTTCCGAATTGTTTTGTTCGATCTTTCTGATCTTTTGAGTGATTGCTTATGTGTGGTTACTATTGCTTGCTTACGATAGATTGACCGGAGTGTGACGAGTAGATCTATCAAGAGTGTTGAGTGCGAATCATCTTCATCAACATTGCAGGCAAGTTCACACTTTGATCATATCCCTTCCATACCCAGTTTTTATGCATTAGTTTCATCCCCAAACAATTGCATGGTTAGGATCTGAATTAAATTGTGGGTTGGGAAGTAGCTGAGGTAGTACCCATTCACCTGTTTAATATCAAACCCTGGGAGTTACTTCTACGTTATGATTATATTGCTATGCTATGCTCGTAGACGTGGATTGGGTTTGAGTGTATCCATGACAGATGTGAGATTGTTAATTAAGGTGGCAACTTGAATACACATCTGGGTGGATTGAGGCACCTGGGGAATTCCAGTGATTGCCTGTATTTTTTGGAAATCCCGGGGTACCATGTGATTCTCCTATGAACTGCCACCTAGGCTCGAAGGGATCATGAGATTATTCATACTAGAAACTTCCGTGTGCAGCCACAAGCTATTATGGGCTCTAGCATAGTTGATTAAGTCGTGTGAAGTCTTACAGTGGTAGACTAGCTGATGTAGGTGATGTAGGTGGTACGGTCTACCCATCGTAAGGTGCTAACGCTTCTGAAAGACTATGTCTCGGTCATCCGTTTCTCAAACATCATGTAGTGCGAGAAATCAAATGGAGGAGATCGAGTCTTGTGGGGAAAAGTGTGCAAACCTCTGCAGAGTGTACAAACTAATCATGGTTAGCCGTGTCCCCGGTTATGGACATCTTGAGTATCTGGTTTTTGGATTATCATGTTGATCTCATCACGTTACTTAAATAATTTGTTGGGTTGTTAATGATTACTTTTAATTGGGATTGAGAGGGGGTTTACCTTCTCAATATTTTTCAACAAACTTTGTAGTTAAATAAAATATATTCCTTTGCAGTAGGGAAAAATTGGCTTTTCGCAAAAACCTTATAACCATAGAGCTTTTCCACCAGCCATATATGCATGCAGTGATAGCCATTGTTCATCATTTCTCTATGGTGTGAATTTGCCAATACGTTCAATGTACTGACCCTTTGTGGCTGCAACGTCTCATGTTGCAGGATTCTTACGACGAGTAAGTGATACGTTAGGGTTACGATTTCTACACTCAACTTTGCCGTTGGTGTTGATGGGAATCCACAACCTTGTTGTTACTTCCACTATTTTGGATTGAGGTAATAGTATTTACGTTACTTTATACATGTGATTTACCTCTGTTATAAATCCTCGAGTACTGTGTGTGTCAGCATAACGATCCAGGGATGACACTTAAGCACAGAGACTTGACCGTCTGAGGTCAGGTCGCTACAAGATGATATCAGAGCACATGTTGACTGTAGGACGTGACCCTAGAAACTGGCAAGCCCATAGGAAGGATTTTCTCTAAAACTTTCTTTTTCAAAAAGATCTTTTACCTCTCTTCTCTTCTGAGCTTATTCAAACATTCCCTTTAAGTGAGACCATACCCCTTTTCCCTTTGGACCACTGGAAAATTCAACGGATGAGACCACTTCAAGAAGTACAAGATATCGGACAACTAAGACCACTTTGGAATGAAGAAGATTTTACCGTGTAAATGGAAACTACAATGGTTGAAGACTCTGAAGACTAGGAGAATTTGAAGGCTCTGAAGAATTCCCAGATTTGTATGACCTAGGAATGGCTACCCTTATGGAAGTTGGCAGACTATGGAAGCCGTCAATGCCCGAGATCAAGGTGTATCGGAGAAAGACTGGAACGTGGAGCATTAGAAAACAAAGTTTTGTCAAGGAAAACCCTAAGGCAGGAGATATCAACTATGGAGAAATAGCTCATGGAAATGACAAGAGCAGAAACACGGCTATCCATGATGTTATCGCCCGCTTATGCTATTGTCACCGTGCCGAGTTAAGCATGCATATGCATGGAAGGATTGGAAGGTAGAAGGCTGATGGAGCACCTATCAGCAAGATGAAGTTTTAACCTTAGCCGGTGTATCACCAGGATCTGGAGTGTTACATCAAGAAGTTAAGATGGACCTACAAGAAGCAGTATTTTATAAGGAAGTGTTTTGTGAAGAACTCAGGACCCAGAAGTTGAAAGTAGCCAAGCTAGAGGAGCAAAACCTCGAGATACCGGAGATACGTCAGGAACTGAAGGACAGAAGAACTGCAGTAAAGGTTATGCCACTACCGGAAGAGCCCAGAGAAGGAATTTTCCCGAGAATCTGAGAAGACCGACACTGTCAACAATAAGGATGGAGTATATGAGTTTTGATGGAACCGTAATAATGTTTCTAAGGGTAGTAGCACCCCAGACCCCGGAGATGATCGATGGAAGTTGAGAAGACCCCAAACCTAACCTATTCTTTCTAGCCTCTCCGAATCTCGAGGACGAGATTCATTTTAAGGGTGGTAGGTTTGTAACATCCCAAAATTCTAAATTTTGGAATGTTATATTAAATAGCTAGATTTGTTTGATTGTTTGATTGTTATGTGACTGATTGACTGAAAGTGAGTGATATTCGAAACTTTTTGAAAGTTAAATGAGAGGGAATAAAAGGACTTTCCCAAACTTTCACCTTTTTGCATTATGATCTTCTTGAATTCAAATTCTTTTCATCACAAAACCCTGGAGAGAAGATAACATGACTTCTTCCATTTTAAATAAATGAAAAGGGTTTTTGAAAAGATTTGAATTTTATTTGGAAATATTTCAAACTCCAAAACTTTAAGCAACTCAATGATTTTCACGAGAGAAGATAATATGACTTCTTCAAAATATATGAAATATGAGTTGGAAGTTTAAAAGAATTAAATTCAAAGTCCTTTTTGAAATTATTTTCAATTTGGAGTTACTTGGGTTTTATTCAAATTATTTTTCTCCAAAAATAAAATATACAGAAATTAGGGTAAAATGATTACCTACATCAAAAAATTGGACATAAATAATTTCAATTCATTTTGGTATTTCTAAAATGATTTTTATGAGGTTTTATTGCAACAGTAGCACTCTTTGCTTTATTCGAATTTTTGTGGATTTTATTTGGTGCTACAAAAATGTTCACGTTGTAGATAATCTTTTTCTGAAAATTTTGATATATTATATGCCTATGTAAAAAATTTATTTATTTTGCGTTTATTTTTGTTTTGCTGGAAAAATGTTTAAAAAAACCTTTCCGCCGAACTGGGCCGGCCCAGCCCGATGCCCACGCATCCTCGAGCTCCAGCAGGACTCCCGCCGCCGCCGCCGTGTCTGTCGCGGACACCGCGCCCCGCCGCCTTTGCCCTTGCCCCCTCCTCCACGCCTCCCGAGGCCGCCCTCCTCCATAAATAGCCCCGGCGCCTCTCTCCTCTCCTCCTCGCTGCACGCCGCCGCCGCATCGCCTGCGGCCGCCGTCGCGGCACTTTGCCGCCACCGCCGACGCTCGCCTGCACCACCACCGCGTTTTGCCCCGCTGCCGCAGCCGCATCTCGCCGGACTCGCCGAAGTCCACCGCCTCGCCGCCACGCCGCCGCTCGCTGCTGCCGCACCACCCCGTCGCCCGCGCCGCTGCCCGCCGCGCCGGAGCACGCCGCCCTCGACGGAACCGCCGCTCCACTGATCCAAAACCGCCGCCGCCGGTTTATTTCCTTGAACCGGTGTAAAACCGTTAACCCGGCCGGTTTTATTTATTAGGTTGGTTTTTACTTATTAGATCGGTTTATTTTCTAGGTTAATTTAATTAGTGAACGTTTGCTGTTTTAGGTTCTGGAGGGAACGATTTTCGTTCTTTAGCTTCCCGTAGTGACCGTTCGTTCTTTAGGCTTTTCTTTTTATTTTTATTTTCTATTCAAGGACCTATTTGTAGTATTTCTTTTACAGATTAGTCCCCCTATTTCAAACGGTCACTACTTTTTACTCGTTTGTCCAAATCCAACGAAACCAATGCCCACTTCTTCGTTATGATCCCCTCTATTCAGTAAAACAACTTAAACATGTTTTGAAAAATTAAAATTTGTTTTCAAACAGATTTGAATTTGAATCTTCTTTTGATCATAACTTGAGTTTCGTAGCTCCGTTTGAGTTGATTCTTTTTGCAAATTAAATCTCTTGACCAAAACTTTCTGATAAGGCCAAATTCATATAATTTTGGTACTGTTAGAAATTGTTTTATGTTTCAAGAGTTATTTGCTTGGTTTTGAAGCTTTCCGAATTGTTTTGTTCGATCTTTCTGATCTTTTGAGTGATTGCTTATGTGTGGTTACTATTGCTTGTTTACGATAGATTGACCGGAGTGTGACGAGTAGATCTATCAAGAGTGTTGAGTGTGAATCATCTTCATCAACATTGCAGGCAAGTTCACACTTTGATCATATCCCTTCCATACCCAGTTTTTATGCATTAGTTTCATCCCCAAACAATTGCATGGTTAGGATCTGAATTAAATTGTGGGTTGGGAAGTAGCTGAGGTAGTACCTATTCACCCGTTTATTATCAAACCCTGGGAGTTACTTCTACGTTATGATTATATTGCAATGCTATGCTCGTAGACGTGGATTGGGTTTGAGTGTATCCATGACAGATGTGAGATTATTAATTAATGGTTCAACTTAAGGTGGCAACTTGAATACACATCTGGGTGGATTGAGGCACCTGGGGAATTCCAGTGATTGCCTCTCTTTTTTGGAAATCCCGGGGTACCGTGTAATTCTACTATGGACTGCCACCCAGGCTCAAAGGGATCATGAGATTATTCATACTAGAAACTTCCGTGTGCAGCCACAAGCTATTATGGGCTCTAGCATAGTTGATTAAGTCGTGTGAACTCTTACAGTGGTAGACTAGCAGATGTAGAAGGTACAGTCTACCCGTCGTAAGGTGCTAACGCTTCTGAAAGACTATGTCTCGGTCATTCGTTTCTCAAACATCATGTAGTGTGAGAAATCAAACGGAGGAGATCGAGTCTTGTGGGGAAAAGTGCGCAAACCTCTGCAGAGTGTACAAACTAATCATGGTTAGCCGTGTCCCCGGTTATGGACATCTTGAGTATCTGGTTTTTGAATTATCATGTTGATCTCATCACGTTACTTAAATAATTTGTTGGGTTGTTAATGATTACTTTTAATTGGGATTGAGAGGGGGTTGACCTTCTCAATATTTTTCCACAAACTTTGTAGTTAAATAAAATATATTCCTTTGCAGTAGGAAAAAATTGGCTTTTTGCAAAAACCTTATAACCATAGAGCTTTTCCACCAGCCATATATGCATGTAGTGATAGCCATTGTTCATCATTTCTCTATGGTGTGAATTTGCCAGTACATTCAATGTACTGACCCTTTATGGTTGCAATGTCTCATGTTGCGGGATTTTTACGACGAGTAAGTGATACGTTAGGGTTATGATTTCTACACTCAACTTTGTCGTTGGTGTTGATGGGAATCCACAACCTTGTTGTTACTTCCACTATTTTGGATTGAGGTAATAGTATTTACGTTACTTTATACATGTGATTTACCTCTGTTATAAATCCTCGAGTATTGTGTGTGTCAGCATACCGATCTAGGGATGACACTTAAGCACAAAGACTTGACCGTCTGAGGTCGGGTCGCTACAATACGGCCACGTACGTACATACGGGCGGGGTCTCGAACGCCTACTCGCGTATACGTACGGCCAGGGCTCATGTACATGGCTGGGTCAGAACAGAGAAATTGCGTCATCGTCGTGTTCATGGGGAGGCAACGGAATGCGTCGTGTTCATCGGGAGGCAACGGAATGCGTCATGTTCATCGGGAGGCAACGGAACGCATGCTGTTCATCGGGAGCCAACCGGCTTGGACGGAACAACCGATGGAAACGAGGCCTGGCATACCGCAGAACGGAGGAAACGGCCTTGTGTTAGACCGGCCACGGTCGAAACAGGATCCTGTTCATCGGGAGGGGTTTGGCGCACCGCAAAACGGAGGAAACGGACCTCCTATGGTCGAAACGGGGTCCTGTTGATCGAGAGGGGTGTGGCGTACCGCAAAACGGGGGAAACGGACTTGTGTTGGAGCGCTACGGTCGAAACATGGGTCATGTTCATCGGGAGGGGTGTGGCATACCACAAAACGGGACTCCACGGGATACTGTTCATCTCCACCATCGACTGCCTCCACGGGCTTCTGTTCATCCACCGTCGACTGCCTCCACGGGCTCCTGTTCATCCACCGTCGACCTCCTCCAGCCTCCACATGCGACTGTTCATCCACGGGATCCTGTTCATCCAGCCTCCACCGCACGCTCCTCCACCGGCTACTGTTCAACCAGCCCTCTCCACGAGGTCCTGTTCAACCACCCCTCCACGGGCTACTATTCATCCAGCCCTCCACCAACTACTGTTCATCCAGCCCTCCACCGGCTACTGTTCATCCAGCCCTCCACGGGGTCGTCCTATTCATCCAGCCCTCCACGGGGTCCTATTCATCCAGCCCTCCACGGGGTCCTGTTCATCCACCGGCTCGATCGATCTGGGTACTGTGCATCCAGCGACAACGGCCTCTACTACCACGGGGTCCTGTTCATCCAACCCCCCACCGGGAATTGTTCATCCTAACCCCCCAACAACGCTCACTGTTCATCAAGGGAAGGAGGCAGCAGTGTTCGATCGGCTTCAGTTAGCAGTAGTAGCGAAGGAATCACTCGGGTTCAGTTAACATCAAGGGATCGATCGATTGCTCAGGTTCAGTAATGTGTAGCCTGCAGTGCAATCGCTCGGGTTCAGTTAGAGCCCAACGCCTCGCTCGGGTTCAGTTAGAGCCAATGCCTCGCACACATGCGCGTACATACGAGAGAAACGTGCATCGCTCGGCCCCCGACCACCCACCATAACTGGGAACTCCCCGATATTTTCCTCGCCCTCGCTTCTACCATGGTTTTTTCCATCATGGACGGCCCAAAGAATGTCATGCAGCTGCGTCTCTGGCCCGCCCAGGACGAAAAGGCCATTTTCTGTCATGATTTTTTGTCATAGAAGTAGGAGCCCACCACATCTATGATGATACCGGGTTTTGTCACTATTATCATCATAGAAGTGTCATAAGTATGACAGAATTTTTTTTGTTCGGCCCAAAATGTCACGGATGTGTCTTTTTTTGTAGTGAAGGTTCCTGCCAGTTGCCGATAACTTTTAAAAAACATGATCATCTCATACAACAATTTATATCTCATCACGTCTTGACCATATACATCACAACATGCCCTGCAAAAACAAGGTAGACGTCCTCTACTTTGTTGTTGCAAGTTTTACGTGGCTGCTACGGGCTTCTAGGAAGAACCGTTCTTACCTACGCATCAAAACCACAACGGTTTTTCGTCAAGTGTGTTGTTTTAACCTTCAACAAGGACCGGCCGTTGTCAAACTCGATTCAACTGAAGTTGGAGAAACAGACACCCGCCGGCCACCTGTGTGTGAAGCACGTCGGTAGAACCAGTCACATGAATGCGGTCATGTAGTGTCGGTCCAGGCCGCTTCATCCAACAATACCGCCGAATCAAAGTAAGACGTTGGTGGTAAGCAGTATGACTATTATCACCCACAAGTCTTTGTGTTCTACTCGTGCATATATCATCTACGCATGGTCGTGGCTCGGATGTCACTGTTGGGGAACGTAGTAATTCAAAAAAATTCCTATGATCACGCAAGATCTATCTAGGAGAAGCATAGCAATGAGACGGGAGAGTGTGTCCACATACCCTTGTAGACCAAAAGAGGAAGCGTTTGGTAACGCGGTTGATGTAGTCGAATGTCTTCACGATCCAACCGATCAAAGTACCGAACGTACGGCACCTCCGTGTTCAGCACACGTTCAGCACGATGACGTCCCTCGAGCTCTTGATCCAGTAGAGGGTTGAGGGAGAGTTCCGTCAGCACGACGGCATGGCGACGGTGTTGGTGATGTGATCCGCACAGGGCTTTGCCTAAGCACTACGACAATATGACCGAGGTGGTAAACTGTGGAGGGGGGCACCGCACATGGCTAAGAAACAATGGTTGTGTATTTGGGGTGCCCCCCGGCCACGTATATAAAGGAGGGAGGGAGGAGGAGGCCGGCGCAAGGGGGGCGCGCCAAGGGGGGGTCCTACTAAAACTCCGTTCCTAGTAGGATTTGGCCCCACTTTTCCTTCCAACGGAGAGGGGGAAGGGGAAGGGAGAGAGAGGGAGAAGGAAAGAGGGGGGCCGCGCCCCCTCCCCTTTTCCAATTCGGATTGGGGCAAGGGGGGCGCGCGCCTCCTCCCGTGGCCTGCCTCCTCTCCTCCACTAAAGCCCAATAGGCCCATTAACTTTCCCGGGGGGTTCCGATAGCCTCCCAGTACTTTGAAAATCCCCGATCTTCTTCGGAACCATTCCGATGTCCGTATATAACCTTCCAATATATCAATCTTTACCTCTCAACCATTTCGAGACTCCTCGTCATGTCCGTGATCTCATCCGGGACTCTGAAAAAACTTCGGTCACCAAAACACATAACTCATAATACAAATCGTCATTGAACGTTAAGCGTGCGGACCCTATGGGTTCGAGAACTATGTAGACATGAACGAGACATATCTCCGGTCAATAACCAATAGCGGAACCTGGATGCTCATACTGGCTCCTACATATTCTATGAAGATCTTTATCGGTCAAACCGCATAACAACATACGTTATTCCCTTTGTCATCGGTATGTTACTTGCCCGAGATTTGATCGTCGGTATCCTCATACCTAGTTCAATCTCGTTACCGGCAAGTCTCTTTACTCGTTCCGTAATGCATCATCCCGCAACTAACTCATTAGTCACATTTCTTGCAAGGCTTATAGTGATGTGCATTACCGAGAGGGCTGGGAACCACCAGTTTGCAAGAAACGTTTCACCTGCCTCTGTCTGAACAGGCACACGCCGAAACCAGAGACTTACAGCACTTGACCTCAGACGTTCAGCTCGAAGATCAATTAATACATGATGAATGGATCTACAACTGGGGTTCCAACTTCTACACGGCCAACAAATTTTATGATCTCTACTTCAGAGACATCCAAGCTCACCCTGCATTTTCGTGGCTATGGAAGTCAAAAACCACGATGAAACTCAAAGTTTTTGGGTGGCTCCTACTTTCGGACAGGCTGAACACCAGAAACATGTTAAAACGCAGACATTATAACATTGGTAACACTTTCGGCTGCCTGCTTTTCCCTACATGCAATGATGAAACAGTGGAGCACCTATTCTTTGAATGTCCCTTTAGCTTGCATTGTTGGGCCAAAATTGGAATGCAAGGGACCACTCAAGGCAGCAGATTGGACTGGGTGGAATCTGCTAAAACTTCTTGGAACATACCCTTATTTGCGGAGATTCTCCTCCAATCTGCTTGGAGCATTTGGAAAGAAAGGAACAATAAACACTTTCGAGGCATAACCCCATCCACAAGCTCCTGGCTCTCTAGATTGAAAGAAGACCTAGCTCTCCTTACTTATAGGGTGGGAGAAAAGAATAAACCCTTCTTACTTTCCTTTTTGCAAACCTTGTAATAAATATCTAAGTGTAGCTCCGCCCCCCTCCCTTCCACCCACAAAGTGGGATGGATTTGTAACATAACACTCATGTACAGTTGCTGATTATTTCATTTAATTAGCAGTAGGAGCATCTCCTACTGTTTCAGTGGTTCAAAAAAAGAGATACCTCTCCGATACACAGAGTGACAAATCCTAATCTTGATCTATGCCAACTCAACAAACACCTTCAGAGACACCTGTAGAGCATCTTTATAATCACCCAGCTACGTTGTGACGTTTGATAGCACACAAAGTGTTCCTCCGGTATTCGGGAGTTGCATAATCTCATAGTCAAAGGAATATGTATAAGTCATGAAGAAAGCAATAGCAATAAAACTAAATGATTATTATGTTAAGCTAATGGATGAGTCTTGTCCATCACATCATTCTCTAATGATGTGATCTTGTTCATCAAATGACAACGCATGTCTATGGTTAGGAAACTTAACCATCTTTGATTAACGAGCTAGTCAAGTAGAGGCATACTAGGGACACTCTGTTCGTCTATGCATTCACAAATGTACTAAGTTTCTGGTTAATACAATTCTAGCATGAATAATAAACATTTATCATGATACAAGGAAATATAAATAAGAACTTTATTATTGCCTCTAGGGCATATTTCCTGCAATTTCGACACATAGACTAATGCATGAAACACTCAGATGATAAAGGTGCTTAGACAGATAAAGTACATCATCTAGACCTTCCTGGCATGCTTGGTCATGACGCTGTGGCTGTCCGTGTACTCTTCGGTTACGGGAAGCAGGCATGCCCTCATGTCCATGATCCACATGTACATGTCGTAGCATGCGTATGCATCCTTGGCCGCGTAGGTTATGTAGGCTAGATACAGAGGTACCTCCCATGTATTCAGGTCCTTGCTATCATTGTCTTCTTTCATGTTAGTGTAGCAGGGGTCGATGATGGTCTCGGCGAGGTCAACCACGGAGTCCTTCTCCTACCCGTTGTCGATGATCTTGTATTGCTTCTGGATGTTGACAAGCTTGTTGCACCAGATGGCCCAATCATCGCATTCTTCCTTCTCTCCAGCGTAGCAAAGGTGCAGTCAGCGCTGCCGATGAAACGGGCGAATGCTCCAGAACCTCTGATGGTCCTACAAAAGTGGTAGACGAGAACCTCGTCCTACACGCATACCTGGGCGACGGCGATCTACTGGTCCCTGTCAGGAGACGAATGGATGGGCACAAGGTCTAGTCCTGCGAACTTGTGCTTTCTCGTCTTGTAGGTACTGCTTGAACTTGGCGAGGCAAAGCTTCACCGAGTCCGGATCGTTGGTGTACATCACATTCAACTTGGTGCAGCCATGGGATTGAACGGTGAACCCAAAGGTGAACTCCTTGCTGAAGTCCATATCCAGCAGGCTCACCCATCGGGATCGTCATTGGAGTCTCTTCAAGTGGACGAGTGGGTAGGCGGCGGCAGCAGTTCATTTTTCAGCTCTTGGGGAACTGCATTCAACAGTAAACTGAGTGTGTACAAGCCACAACAGTTACTACCCCTCCCTCGCCTGCTGCACGCTCGACAGAACATGCACCCTCGGCGCATTCAAAAGCCTCCACTAAGAAACCGATTCCAGCCACACGTCGGTTCACGAGCGGGTCTGTATTGGTACTATAATAACAAGTGTTAGTGGTCACTTTACTGAAATTTAATTAGCTTTAATTAAAATTTATTCTTAAAACAAGCAATGCATTGGCTTGTTCTATCAATGCCACATGATCAACATGCACAACAATTAGAATTATTATTCTCAGGACGCACACTATCAGCACATTTGTAGCACTTTCACACAGATAATACTACCAAGTTTGAACTGTTTGTTATGGTTGCTGTTCTCTGCATCATCATGCCGTGTTTCCCAGCTTGCAAGATTCAGAACCAACAAATAAGATTCAAATAATAAGTACAACAAAGATGCCTACACATCTCATTGATTCCCAGCTTGCAAGATTCAGAACCAACAAATAGGATTCAAATAATAAGTAGAACAAAGATGCCTACACATCTCATTGATTCCCAGCTTGCAAGATTCAGAACCAACAAATAAGATTCAAATAATAAGTACAATAAAGATGCCTACACATCTCATTGATTCCCAGCTTGCAAGATTCAGAACCAACAAATAACATTCAAATAATAAGTACAACAAAGATGCCTACACACCTCATTGATTCCCAGCTTGCAATATTCAGAACCAACAAATAAGATTCAAATAATAAGTACAACAAAGATGCCTAAACATCTCATTGTTTCCCAGCTTGCAAGATTCAGAACCAACCCATTGAGCCTTTTGATAAAGTGAATATCGGGATTAAATCCATCTTGGCTAGCCGTGTCATACAACCCAAGAACTTGGTGAATGCTCTTGACAATCACAATATTTGTAGTTGCATATTCCTATTTGCACAGATAAGAAAGAGCATGATTAATAGTGGCACTAGTTGAAGTCAACCTGTAGCTCCACTCGATGATTCAATTCATGTGACTTTTTCTGCACTTCACGTGAAATGAAGCAAAGATTGCATCATTCAGCTAGCAAGAAGTACTTGCTCTCGTGAGCTGGCATGTTCTTCTTTAGTAGTTGCACTAAAATTGAGCAACATTAAGGTTGGCTGTCCTACTCATGTAAGGTGCAAATATAATTTGCTTATCCTTTTGTGCAGTTCCACTAAAATAAAGTGGCATTGTGGTGACAGTGACGGCTCATCTTGCAAAGGCTAATAAAATGTTGCACGAGATTACCAGCTGAATTTGACGGAGATTTTTGAAACTCCAATCATCATTTGGTGCAGTTCCACCAAAATTGAGAGATGTTGCCCATGTGAAATTTTAGTTGAACTGCACAAGACACTCATTCCAAAAAAAGTGTTTTGTGCAGTTCACCAAAAGGTCACAATAGCAACAAGGTGAAATGGAAATCCCTATCTGCACAAAAAGATAGAAAGAAAACAGTTGCTGGTCAATAAGAAGATACGAAACATATACGAGATGAAAAGAAGCATCTTGATTATGTTCATGGCAATCACGCAAGGATAGTAGAAATTTTAAAACGTCGGCAATGCTTCATGTTACCAAAAGCATTACGAAATGACATTCATCAAATATGGGATTACTTTAATGGTGGCATTGCTTGTTTACCAGATATAGTAGATCAATAGCAGCTAAAGAATTGGTTTAAGGGCATGGGACTATGGGGACACCAGGACACTCAGCAGCAAAAACAAGAAAATTACTTATCATACTGGGGAAAATAGCATCAGTACCATTTGTAACACAGTTTAATTTTATCATATCACTTGAGGCATTAGATTAACAATAACACTGGTTAGACATGACCTAAAGGTAACAGTGTGATCGCTTCATTTTACATGCACCCTTACATTAACAACAACAAAAAGTTGGTATAAGGACATGCGACAGTGGACGCATCAGCACAATGTACCTACAAGGAGGCATAAAGTGGTGATGCCGAGTTTGTTCATAACGACAACGCAGCAGAGCCTTCATCAAAGAGGTATGGTTTTTTAATCATGCCCCCTGGCAGTCACATCAAACTGTGACATTATCTGCTGTGTCTCATCAGGAAAAGCGTTCGCCGGACTATGTCCGGGGATCCTACCGGCCATGCCTCCACAAGTCAGGTTCCCGATCCTGCCTTAAAGGCGAGGGCTGATACAAGAGTGACGCCGGATTGTCCTTCGGCAGAGGATTCGGATGATGTATCCATCACAAACTCTGAAGTGGAAAGCGCCATGAATCATCGGCGCCGGCGGGCCGCTCTTCGTGACCCCGGCTTTACAAAAGAGGCATTCAACGCCTTCAGCTCGGCTGATGCATACATCCGAGCTTCTCGAGATGGGCTTACCAGAGCCACAGACCAACATTTGAAAGATATGCGGGTAAGTACACATTTGTACAAATCTGATAATTATGTACCAGTAGCCCCCGAGACTTGAAGCAGTTGATACAACTGATTTAAGGATCGTTGTATAACCAGGTGCTTACGGAGAAGAACAACATGTTGTCTCAAGAACTAGAAAAGTGTCGGACCCAGCTAACTGTTGCAACCGCCGAACTGGAGAAATCCAAGAAGGCATCGCCTGGTAATGTTCCCCTCCATCGAGAAAATATATCATATACCAGCAATACTAACACTGTTGCACATCTCATAGCAGGATCATCAGATCAACTGAAGGAGGAGCTGAAAGTCGCACAAGCGGGTGAACAAGAAGCCAAAAGACTACTGGCCACGGGCGAACGTGTGCTGAAACGGGTCAGGGAGGATAAAAACAAGCTGCAGGATTCCAACACCCTGCTGGGCGAAGAACTGAAAGATGTTCGAGCCTAGCTAGCTGACTCCGTGAAGGAAAATAAGAGGCTACGAGGCGGCATATTTAGTATGCTTTCGAACTTACCTCCGTGTAATTCAGCGAGGAAAGGAACTGACAGCTTTATGTTTGTAGGTATGCTGACTGGCCGCCCCGAAGAGGAAATGCCCGGATCTTCAGGCGATCTGCTGCAAGAGCTGTCGCAAATGCACGAGCGAGCTCGGTAGGCAATGCGGAGTGTTGCCAAGGCCTTGTGGACCTCCGTCTCCCCTCCAAGAAGTATGGAGGAGCTTGTGCAGCTATTCAGAGGAGCGCGGCGGCGTTTCTGATTATGGAAGATATCTGCCTGCCGAGAAGGTGCGCGAGAGGCCTGGGCCATGGTAAAAACACGGTATACCAAGCTTGATCCAAATCATATGGCCCAGGTTGGTAGGGTCGGATGGAAAAGAAATTCCAGTTAGTTTGGTATATGACCAAGTAAAAGTAGCCGCAAAATATTCTCAACGGGGTTGTAAGTTAGACAGCCTGTTAGACGGCATAGAGGAGGAAATTTTTTTAGTCCAAGTGACTATGTACTTTCCTTGATATATTTGTACCTAGCCAGATTGTAAAACGATTGTCATGGAAGACCTTTTCGCTTCGACCTCTGGACCCGAAGGTACGGAGTGTTTCCGAATACCTAAGCGGCAAGATAGACCGGGGTATGCGTGGAAACCAGGCATAGGGGTCATAGTTGCTTAAACGGACAAGTTGTATCTGGCTAGCTATGTTATATTACATTGTAATTGTAAGAAACATCTTCCAGAGAGAATAGTTCCGTTAAGCGTTCCTTTCCCTGGGTGAACATGCGTTAACGTGCATGCCCGAACTGTGATTGAGAAATCGCAGTATACGTAACATCTGGGGGTTCATAGTGTAATGAGTGTGAAAACATCTTTAGTCCACCGACCGAATATTCCCTTAAGGACGCTAGCTTTCGGCTTCACCTAGTCTGAGGTACACATCCGGATGACCCGGCAGTAACAATCGCAGAGGTGCTCCCTTTATGCCCTAGCCGAACAAACGGGAACGGAGGGCATAAGCACAGGAGCCAGGCAACCCAGCTTGGCCAAAACTTAAGTCATAACGATGCATATAATGGTGAAGAAAAGGTACATATGAGGAAAAGACACATATGTGGTGAGCTTAATGCCCGAAAAAAAAAATAAGCTTCTGTACAAGAAGCCCCCAGGTATTATGTGCGTACATATTTAAGGATGTGTACGTCATAGGTGCGCGGTTTAGCCGCACGAGAGCTTGAAGCTAAAAAAGCGAAAAGAGAGGAAAAGGTAATGGAAATAAAAGGGAGAAGAAGACGAACAAAGAGTTCGGCTCTAGGTGTAGAATCTTCAGAGTCTGGCCGCGTTCCATGGGTTCGGCTCTAAGCGATTCTCTGATGCATCACGCAGGCGGTACGCTCCTCCGGTGAGAACTTCATCAATGATGAAGGGACCCTCCCACTTGGGCTTGAGTTTGTCCTTTTTCTTCTCTGGCAAGCATAGAACGAGTTCGCCAACATTATAAGTCTTGGCCCGCACTTCTCTGCTTTGATATCTGCAAGCCTGTTGTTGATAAAATGCGGAATGGGCTTTTGCGACGTCGCGCTCCTCCTCCAGAGCATCTAAGCTGTCCTGCCGATCAAGCTCGGCCTCTCTCTCTTCATACATGCGCACTCGAGGTCAGTCATGAATAATGTCGCAGGGCAACACAGCCTCTGCGCCATACACCATGAAGAAGGGTGTATATCCGGTAGTGCGACTGGGCGTGGTCCGCAGCCCCCAGAGTACGGAGTCGAGCTCCTCAACCCAGTGCTTGTCTGATTCTTTCAAAGACCGCACTAGTCTAGGCTTAATGCCGCTCATAATAAGACCATTAGCTCGTTCGACTTGACCGTTTGTTTGCGGGTGATAGACGGAGGCGTAATCGAGCTTAATGCCTAGATTAGCGCACCGGGTTTTCACCTCATCGGCTATGAAATTGGAGCCGTTATCGGTGATGATGCTGTGTGGGACGCCATAATGGTGCACGACACCGGATATGAAGTCTATCACTAGTCCGGCTTTGGCCGTTTTAACTAGTTTGGCCTCTATCCACTTAGTGAACTTATCTACCATGACTAGCAGATATTTTTTTCTTATGGCTTCCTCGTTTAAGGGGTCCGACCATATCAAGCCCCCAGACCACAAAAGGCCAAGTAATGGGGATTGTTTGTAGAGCGGTGGGAGGCATATGGCTTTGATTGGCGAAAAGCTGGCATCCGACACAATGTTGGACAAGGTCGGCCAATAGAAACCTGTACGGAAGGCCTTACTTACAAGGGCCCGAGCCGCGACGTGGTGCCCACCGAGACCGGCATGAATTTCAGCCAAGAGCTGCCGTCCCTCTTCTTCGAAGATATATCTTTGGAGTACTTCGGTAGCGCTTTTCTAGTAGAGCTCTCCGTCATGGACCTTGTAGGCTTTTGAACGCCGGACAATACAGTGAGCCTCATTCTGATCCTCAGGGAGCTCTCGCCTATTAAGGTAGGCCAAAAAGGGTTCGGTCCATGGGGCAATTACCGCCATGATAAGATGGGTTGATGGTGTTATTTCGGTGGCTATGTTGGAGTAATTGACCACGGGTAGCCTCATCGACCCCCCATGATGCTTCAAGACATCGGGGCCGACTGCTCCCTCAAGATTCAAAGAGCCAAGCGCCACCTCCTCCCGACCGGTTGGTCTGAGCGGCCGGCTGCCAGGAGACGGCAGAGCCCAGCAGGCGGCCACGAGGTGGGCCGGCTCCTAGCAGGCGGCCTCCAGAGAGGCCGGCTCCTAGCAGGCGGCCCTAGGCATCCTCAAAGTTTGCGTCCACATAAATGCGAGGAGACAGGGTGTGGCTAGAGCACGCCCTGCCACCCCCAAATCTAGGGTCAAGTGTGGCCACAGTACGCCGTACCAGACGGAGATCTCCGGTCCGGCGCGGCACTGTTGCCACGCAGCCCATGACATCACCCCTGTCAGAGGGAGCCATGCTCCCACGACGGGCTGTCGGTACGGCCCGCAAGCGGTGGGCCCTACCTGCCCACAAGGAGCCAGAAGGCGGCGAGCCAAGACCAGTCGGCTCGTAGGGAGGCCGGTCTCTGACGAGGCGGCCTTCCTCTCCTTCGAGCTTGTGCGCCATTAACCAGAAGAGACGGGAAGTGGCTACAGTGAACGCCCGCCAGGCGGCCGTACTGTAGCCACGCCTCCCCCGACAAAGCATCAACATTACCAGCATCGCTACAGTGCTGAGCAGCCGGCAAGACCCGCGAGGCGCGGCCTGTCGGCCAAGCACGAGACAGCCAGCAGGGCCCACCAGGCGGCAGGCCCCAGCGGCCGGCGGAGAAGCCGGCGACCGTAGACACTGACACCCGGGACCACCACCCGGCCAGATTACCTTTGTACCCCTGGGGGTAGGCCTATATAAACCCCCTAGGGCACCCATGCAAAGGGTTCAGACTCTGGTTCATCTACACACCCAAATAGAGAGAGGAAGCTAGGGCTAGCCTTGTTCTCCTTCCCCCTCTAGAGAAACAGCTCAAGGAGCAAGCTTGTAGCCACCATTGTTGCTTGAGTGATCATGCTGAGACCCCGCAGAGCAGGAGTAGGGGTGTTATCTCCTAGGAGAGCCCCGAACCTGGGTAAGATTCGCCGGTGCGCATGTCTATGCCTCATCCCGTTTCCTGGCACCGACGACGTATTATTAGCCCCCTCCATGATAAGCCATCCTTTGGCATATGTCGCACGACACCCCCGACATTTGGCGCCCACCGTGGGGCTAGGGGCACCGTCGTCCGGAGATCTGTTCTGGACGGGAACCCTCTTCCTCCCCAGCGAGCGCAGCCAGCCCGGCACGCCCGATGGCGTTAGCACCGGCGCGCTGCATGGCGCGGAGATTGCCTGCGCAGCGGCTGGCCTTGCTGACCTTGTCAGCAAGATCCGCCTCTTCGACCAGACTGCACAAGGTGCGGGCGCAACTAGCTCCGAGAGCTGCCTCGTCGTCTCCTTGGCAAGCTCGACATCGCCAATGAGCCCGCCTCTGACCTGGAGTCGATCGGCTCCACCGACCCGATGCTTGTTGACTCCGACACCACGTCCCTTGATGCCTTCCCCACCAACGTGGTGATCATCAACGACCCGCTCCCTCGCGTCGAGAGCGGCGGCAACACTGTCACGGAGTTGCTCGTCATCAGCCACGATGGAGCATCTGGTGGCGGCACCCAAGAACCGCTTAAAGCGGCGCTACGAGACCTGTCTGCACCCATCGCAGAAGATGCCGACACCGAGACGCTGGAAGCTCGCCGCGTCTTGCTCATCGAGAGCGCCAAGAAGTTGGCCAGCATGAGACGCCTCTCGGAGGCCTACCAGCGCGAGATGGACCGCGCTGTTGGCGGCACGCCGGCCCCTGGCGGGCCCAGCCGCATTGGCACGGTTCGGCAGCGTGGCGCAGCCGTCGCCAACATGTTCGGGGCAGACCGCCCTATCTATGCCACGCCCATGGAAAACATACGAGCTGCCCAGGCGGCAGCAGGCGAGTTGGACAACCTCGAGGGCGACGAGCGTCGCCACATGACGGAGCGCGTCCAGCGGCTCATTGACGCGGCTGCCAAGCAGCAAGAAGCCGGCTGCCGCGCCGAAGAACCCGACCGGCGGAATGAGGACCCGCCTCCTCGCCGAGATCAAGGCGCGACCTCCCAGACGCCGACTGGTGGCGTTCGTGGCAAGGAGCCGGCTGCAAGCTGCAGCCGCACACGCATCACTATCGAGCGCGACCAAGATGGTCGCCCTCGAGCAGTGGAACGACGGGGCGATTGTCCGCCTCCTCCTCCTCCTCGGAGGGAGGGGCGTGCTTCCCCGCCGCCTGTTGACCACCCAACTCTCGGTGACCGGCTGGGCCGCCAAGAGAGAATCGGAGAGAATGATGCCCGCCACCGGATCGACCGTCTCAATCGATACCTGGCGCTAGAAGAGGAAGACGCACTAGGCCCGCCTTGTTTCGGGCCCCGCATCCGCGATGAGCCCTTCCCCAAAGGGTTCACGCTTCCACGAGATACGCCCAAGTTCAATGGTTCTGTGAAGCCGGAGGACTGGCTGGTCGACAACTCCACGGCCGTCAGCATAGCGAACGGCAACAAGCGCGTTGCCGCGAAGTACGTTCCGCTCATGCTCCAGGGCACGGCCCGGACATGGCTGAACAGCCTGAAGCCCCGCATCATCAACAGCTGGGTAGATTTCATTGAAGTCTTCGTCCGCAACTTCACCAGCACCTACAAGCGGCCGCCCAAGCCTCGCCAGCTTTCGTTGTGCGTCCAAGGCCCCAACGAGTCCACCCGCGACTACCTGACACGGTGGGCTAAACTGCGCAACTCCTGCGAAGGGGTGCATGAGGTCCAAGCAATCGAGTACTTCACTGCCGGGTGCCGAGAGGGCACCTTACTCAAGCACCGACTTCTCTGTGACGAGGCGGCCACACTCGACGAGCTGCTGATCATAGCAGACAAGTACGCCACTGCCGACTCTTCCATGAAGTCGGAGCTCCACGTGGATACTTCTGGGGAGGTGCTCCCTCCGGCTCCTCGAATGCCGGCTGCAGACAACAGTTGGCGCCGGCAGCCGAACGACAACAAGCGCAAGGCCCAGCAGCCGGCTTCCACCAGCCGGCAGGTGGCGACAGTTGTGGACCAGCAACTTGAAGGACAACCCCTCCCCAGGCGCCAGAAGGGCGGCAAGCTGGTTTGGTTGCCTGCTTTCTCCTTTGAGCAGACCCTTGATGCCCCCTGCAAGTTCCATAGCGGTGCGAAGCCATCCAACCATACAACTCGGAAATGCCACTGGCTCGTCTGCATCGCCAAGGGAGAAGGACTTCCCCCACCGCCTGCAGACTCCGCCTCCCCAGTAGCCGGCCGCCTGTCCAGCAGTAGGCGTAATCCAAGATGATTACCCTGAAGAGCACGGTGCTTACGTTGTCTTCACCGACGTTGCCAATGACAGACACAGCCGGCGTCAGCAGCACCGAGAAGTGAATGCAGTTGCCTCAACTTCTCCAGAGTTCATGCACTGGTCTGAGAAGCCTATCAGTTGGAGCCGAGCTGACCACCCGGAAGTGATGCCTTCCCCGGGTTCTTATGCCCTGGTTTTGGATGCCACCCTTGCAATAGAGAGGCGAGCTGCTCGTTTCTCCCGGATTCTGATAGATGGCGGTAGCAGCATCAACATCCTTTACCGCGACACCATGGAGAAGTTGAAGATCAAAGAGAAGCAGCTGCTGCCCAGTCGGACTGTGTTTCATGGCATTGTGCCCGGCCTGTCCTGCTCACCAATCGGCAAAGTCAAGATAGATGTTCTCTTCGGAGACAAGGATCATTTCCGCCGAGAAGCGGTTTGGTTTGAGGTGGTTGACCTAGAGAGTCCTTACCATGTGCTCCTAGGCCGGCCTGCCCTAGCCAAGTTCATGGCGGTGCCTCATTACGCCTACCTCAAGATGAAGATGCCAGGAACCAAGGGCATCATCACGATCAACGAAGACTTTGAGAAGTCGTCCGCCTGCGCTGTAGCCAGCAGTCGGCTGGCCGAGTCCCTCGTGATTGCAGCTGAGAAGAAACTCCTGGACCGGGTGGTGGCCATGGCTGGCAAGCAGTCGGATGTGTCACCAGAGCCCAAAGAGTCAGAGAACGAGGGCTCCTTCAAACCGGCCAAAGAAACAAAGAAGATTACCTTGGACCCTGAGCACCCGAAGAGGCACACTGTCATAGGTGCCAACCTTGACAGCAACTAGGAAAGCGAGCTCGTCGATTTCCTCTGTGAGAATCGGGACATCTTTGCATGGTCTCCCAAAGACATGCCTGGTGTTCCGACGGATTTCGCCGAGCACAAGCTACATGTTAGAGCAGATGCCAAACCAGTTAGACAGCCTCTCCGCCGACTGTCGGAGTAGAAGAGAAGAATTGTTGGTGAAGAGATCGCGCGCCTGTTGGCAGCCGGCTTTATCATGGAAGTTTTCTTCCCAGAATGGCTTGCCAACCTAGTCCTTCTACTGAAGAAGAACAACAAGTGGCGCATGTGCATTGATTACACTAGTCTCAACAAAGCCTGCCCCAAGGATCCGTTTGCACTACCCCGGATTGACCAAGTGATAGACTCCACAACCGAATGCGAGCTGCTGAGTTTCTTGGATGCCTACTTAGGTTACCACCAGATCAAGTTGAACCCGGCAGACCGCCTTCATCACACCATTCGGAGCCTTCTGCTACCTGACCATGACATTCGGCTTGAGAAATGCTGGTGCCACGTTTGAGCGTTGCATGAAGAAGTGCCTCCTCAAGCAACTCGGCAGGAATGCCCACGTCTATGTAGACGATATCGTGGTGAAGACGGAGAAGCGCGGTACCCTCTTGGAGGATCTCAAGGAAACTTTTGAAAATCTGCGTCGGTTTCAGATTAAGCTCAACCCAGAGAAATGCGTCTTTGGAGTACCGGCCGACCAGCTCCTCGGCTTCCTGGTCTCAGAGCGCGGCATCGAGTGCAACCCTGTGAAGATCAAGGCCATCGATAGGATGGAGAAGCCCACCCGACTGAGTGACATCCACAAGTTCACCGGTTGTTTGGCATCCATCAGCCGCTTCATCAGTCGGCTGGGCGAGAAGGCTCTTCCCCTGTACTAGCTAATGAAGAAGACCACTCATTTCGAGTGGAATTACAAGGCGGATGAAGCTTTTCTCTAGCTGAAGAATATGTTAACCACGCCGCCTGTCCTGGCGGCTCTGGCTGCTAAAGAACCAATGTACCTTTACATCGCCGCCACCAGCCGGGTGGTCAGCACTGTTATGGTGGTAGAGCACCCAGAAGACAACAGAGCACAGCCGGTCCAGAGGCCCGTGTACTATTTGAGCGAGGTGCTGTCAACCTCGAAGCAGAACTACCCTCACTATCGGAAGATGTGCTACGGCATGCACTTTGCCGCCAAGAAGCTGAAGCCATACTTTCAAGAGCACCCAATCACGGTTGTCTGCACTGCCCCACCTGCCGAGATCATTGGCAACAGAGATGCATCTGTCCGGGTGGCCAAATGGTCCATCGAGTTGGCCCCATACACCATCTTTTACCAGCCACACACCGCCATCAAGTCCCAAGCACTGGCCAAATTCCTTGTTGACTGGGCTGAGACCCAGTATCTGCCACCAGCTCCAGACTCCACTCATTGGCGGATGCATTTCGATGGCTCAAAGATGCGCACCGGCTTGGGAGCCGGCATTGTTCTCACTTCTCCCAAAGGCGACAAGCTCAGATACACATTGCAAATCCATTTCGCCGCCTCCAACAATGTAGCCGAATATGAAGCACTAATACACGGCCTCCGGCTGGCCAAAGAGATTGGCATCCGCCGGATCCTGTGCTACGGCGACTCCGACTTGGTAGTCCAATAGTCGTCTGGTGACTGGGACGCCAAGGATGCAAACATGGCGAGCTACCGTTTCCTCGTCCAGCAACTCAGCGGATACTTTGAAGGGTGTGAGTTCCTTCACGCGCCACAAAACGACAACGAGCAGGCAGACGCCTTGGCATGGATCGGCTCCACCCGTCAAGCAATACCAGCCGAAATTTCCCTTCAGTGCCTCCGCAAGCCGCCGATCAAGCCTTCCCCAGAATTAGAGTCCATCTTTGTGCCGGCTCCTCCTGAAGTAGTCGGATCCGACTCAGGGGCTGCAACAGCCGGCCCGGGGACTTCAGCAGGCGGCGCGGGGACTACAGCAGTCGCACCCGGCCTAGGGACTTCACAACCCGGCCCGGGGGCTGCAGCAGTCGGCCCGGGGACTTCACCAAGCAGCTCGGGGACTGCGGCAGTCGCACCCGGCCCGGGAGCTATAGTAGTCGGCCCGGGACTTTAGCAACGCAACAAGCGGCAATCGATTCCAACTCACCGCCTCCCAACCCAACCGCCCTCGTACAAGTGGCCGTAGTGGTAGTAGAAGAAATTCAAGCACCGTCATGGGCAGAGCCCATCCTCAAGTTTCTGGTGAACAAAGAGCTGCCGACCGATGAGATCTCGGCCCGACAGGTGCAGCCCGAGCAGGAGCCTACACGATAGTAAACAGAGAGCTTGTCCAGCGCTGCATAGAATCAGAGAAAGGCCAAGCAATCCTCAAAGATATTCACCAAGGCGAGTGCGGCCACCACGCGGCCTCCAGATCCCTTGTTGCCAAGGCTTTCTGACATGGTTTCTTTTGGCCGACTACGTGGGACGCCGCCAAGGAATTGGTCAAGCATTGCAAAGGGTGTCAGAAGTTCATCTCCCAGCAACATCTACCGGCTTCTGCACTCAAAACCATTCCCCTGGCTTGGCCCTTTGCCGTCTGGGGGTTGGATATGGTGGGACCATTCAAGAGAGCACACGGCGGCATGACCCATCTGCTCATTGCCGTGGACAAGTTCACCAAGTGGATTGAAGCAAAGCCAATCAAGAAATTGAATGGTCCTACTGCCATGACTTTCATTGCAGACATCACCACCCGGTACGGAGTACCACACAGCATCATCACCGGCAATGGCACAAAATTTTCCAAAGGAGCCTTGGCTCGTTTCTCCACGATGCAGGGCATCCGACTGGACTTAGCGTCCGTTGCCCACCCATAGTCAAACGGCCAAGTCGAGCGAGCAAACGGCCTCATCCTCTCCGGCATCAAGCCCCGTCTGGTCGAGCCTCTGGAGCGGTCGGTCGGCTGCTGGATCGACGAGCTGCCAGCTGTCCTTTGGAGTCTCCGCACCACTCCGAACAAATCAACTGGCTTCACTCCATTTTTTCTCGTGTACGGTGCCGAGGCTGTCATCCCAACTGACATTGAGTTTGACTCACCTCGCGTCACCATGTATACGGAGGCGGAGGCGAAAGACGCACGAGAATATGGCGTTGATCTACTAGAAGAGGGCCGGCTATTGGCACTCAGCCGGTCTGCCATCTACCAGCCGAGTTTATGCCGCTACCACAGTCGGAAGGTCAAGCCAAGATCCTTCCAAGAGGGAGACCTTGTGCTCCGGCTGATCCAGCGAACAGCCAACCAACACAAGCTCTCGGCCCCTTGGGAAGGCCCCTTCATCATTAGCAAGGCATTGGGCAACGACTCCTACTACCTCATCGACGCACAGAAGCCCAGAGCACGCAAGAGAGGCGATCCGGGCAAGGAATCAGAGCGCCCATGGAACGCGAATCTCCTTCTAAGATTTTACAGTTGATGCAGTATGTACCACGCTACCTTTTGTATTAAGTACAAGACATCAGGCCCCTCTAGGAGCACTCGGGGGCTACCCTTTCTTTATCTATATGATAAGTTCTATGCCTATGAATATGTTATTTCATTATTCTGCCTGGCACCGGGTTCGACCAGTCGGCCCGGGGCCTTGCCGCCTTGTACTATGTGAATGCTACCTGCAGTCGGACAAGTAGTGTGCCGGCACCTAAGCCCTCCCTTGCCACAAGCCGCAGCTCGCAGAGCGACTGTCCGGACGGCAAGAGTTAAAGGCAAAAAACGGTGCCCTCACGAAAAATGGCTAAGGACTAAAGCATTTTC